>NC_142010.1:54820725-55133503 GCF_049901735.1 Notechis scutatus | reverse complement strand
CTTAATGCCTTTTTGGCTATGCAGTTACAGTGGGCTCTAGCACTTAGATCATTAGAGATGAGTATTCCAAGGTACTTTACAGAGCTTGGATCATCAACAAGGTCTTGACTATTCAGCTTGTATTTTATTTTCTGATTATTTTTTTTGCCAATATGTAAGACACAGCATTTATTTGTTGAGATTTGAAGTTGCTATTTGTTTGACCATTCTGATACATAGTCAAGATCTTTTTGAAGGGTAGCAGTATTGTCTGTGGTATTGAACAGCTTTACATCATTAGCTAAGAGAATGCAGTTGCTCTTAATATGATCATAGAGGTCATTTATGTAGAGTACGAAGAGAGTTGGTCCTAGAACACTGCCTTGGCAGGTATGTGAAGGTTAAGAACATAAGCAGTGCCCTGCTGGCCTGTCTAATCTAAGATAGAAACCACATTCAAATAACTTTAATAGTTCAGAGAAAAGACAACAATGTTTTTCTTTCTAGTATATCTTCAACAAGAAATTATCTGTTCCATATCTGGTGACACTGTCTTGCAATCAGGGTAGTCAGACAGTTGATTGTATTAAATCAGGGGTGTTAAACTTATGTCATCATGGCGGTGTCACATGATGTATTGGGACTTTTTTCCTCTTCGCTAAACCAGACATGGGCATGGCCAGCATGTGATGCATCTGCCCCATGGACGGGAGTTTGACAGCCCTGTATTAAATGAACCACAGACTTTTCATTATGCAGTTTTTACTCACTTTAGTATTTTTTAATATATTGTATCAAACATTGATTTTTCTCCTCCATTAATTATCATACAATTAAACCAGGATGAAGCCTTCTCTAATCTTACTAGTTTCTGAGTTAAGTTGGTATGAATGCATCTGATAACTTTTTCTATTTAAATCAATCATGGAAAGTTACAAAATGTATAACAGATTTATAAAATTAATTGGAAAATGTTTGTGCAATGCAATTAAAACAGTGAGATTGGAATGATAGATCATTGTGTAAATTTGAATTTTACCTTGCAAATATAATGTAGAAAATCTTGCATATAAGCTTGAGCTCTCTGGTATAAAAGTAGAATGAAATATATTTCAAATGCATTTCATCATATTATTATGAATTAATATTTTTCTTTTGGCCTAGACTGTTTTTAAACAGCTATAATGATTAATAATTGCTGTTTTCATTTCTTACCACTAACTATATCCTACTACAGATTTCTTCAATATTGCTCCCATATGTGCAGCATTATTTGCATGGAGTAGATTATGTATGTAATATTATATTATAAAGAATAGGTGGAGTTCTTTATGGTCTGTAATGGAACAAAAATAAATGCCAAAGCTATCAGAAACACAAGCAGATTAAATATATCACATATTCTGTTTACTTGACATAGTCATGCATTTGTGACTATGCTTGTTTATAAATACCTGATCTGAAATGGGTAGTAGGGCAGCAGGAAAAAAAATCCAGTTAAACACTAAGGCAGGTAAATAAGTCATCAGACTGCATTAAATTGGCTATAGAATTTGCACATTCTAATAGCCAGACTGAATGAATGCAAATTTTGCAATTTAAAAGCATGCTGCAAGTGCTACTGGTCAACCTTCTGTGCAAAATCTGAATGGCATCAGTGAAACCACAGACATGTAGGCTGGTGAATAATGATTTCTGCCCTGCTCGGTTGAATATAATAATCTGTGCCATTATAAAACCAAATCAGACATGAGCAATTTAGGATTTTCATTTACCCTGAGAAATATAACTTGGAGAAGGCATTAGAATTTCTTTTGGAAGGATAGCTTTGGAAAAGCAGGAAGTTTGGAGCTTTTATCTCCCCTGCATTTGTAAAATCTAACATTAAAATCTGTCCTCATCGCCAGTTGAACCAGAATAATAAATGCTCACCCATGCTTACCTACATATTTCTGTTGTGCTGGCCCATTGCTTTCTGTGTCCACTGGCTCATTTTTATGGAAAATGAAGCTAACTTTCCAATACTTACAACTACTGATAATAGTTTTCAATACCTTACTTGATGGTATTCCTGAGGTGAATTATTTATTTGTTTCTTAAATTTATATGCCGCCCATCTCACCATAAAGTGACTCTAGGAGGCTTAAACTTAATGAATTAATTGTTTTTAATATGGTGAAAACAATTTCCTCAGGTTGACTTTGTAACAGTTGCTTAGAGAATTTACATTTATTTAAAAAAAAACCCAAAACAATTAATTCAAATTCCTTCCATGCAATTAGTTATATCCGACATCAAGGAATGAGCACGGATGTTAGTATATTAGCCAGTAGTCCCTTGCGGAAAAAGAAATGCTAATGCATCATAAACTTAACTCCATTTGCAAGATCCCCACCATTTAGTTTGGAGGAAGGAGAGTGATCGCTGCTGTAACCTAATAAAACAGCTTTCAATCTGTGTGGGATTGCGGGATCAGTCGATGCTGAGGATGCATCCGTAAATCTACTTCTTCCACTGAGGTGGCCAGTAATCATGATGTAGTTTAGGATAAGCTATATGACATAAAGATTTCAGTGCAAGTTGAACACATTCAGCTAGCTATTCAGGAGTTCAAATTGGGTCAGAAATATATTAAATTGTTGGTACTCATGTTGAATGTATTACGATTACAAAAGTAATTAACACCCGGAAATGTAAAAATTTAACAGACATGCAGAAACTAGGATGAAGCTAGATCCCCCTTCATGAAGTCATTATTTTGGAATAAAAAATTAATCCAATGTAATGAATTTCCTCTTTATACAATTCTGGAAATATGCAGATGTTAAAATTTAGCCACAGGAGAGCTCACAGAATACAATAATATTACAGGTGGAGAAGTATGACTTTTTATGAAAACAGAAGGAAATTGTTAACTTTAATAGTACTTGCAGTTAAGAATCTTAAGAAAAATACAATCCAAAGAACAATGTCTGTAAATAATATCAAATATCACATATAGAAACATCTGTATGAATGCAGCATGACATTTGCAGCAAACAAGAGAAGAATAGTAGTCTTTTTACTTGTAGCTTCTTGCTGGCTTCCTGAAGTAGAGGACCTCCTGTAGGATTTGATTTAAACTAAAAAAAAAACCCAGATATTGGGATTGTGGATATTTTTAAAGGGTTCCCATATTTTCCTTCCATAATTCAAATACTGCAGGAAAGAGCCAGCTGAGATATGAGTCCAGCACACAAGAAGTGGAACTTATGCCATAAATCATCCTATCCATTTCATCATTCTCTACAAATTAAACTAAGCCCAGCTCATCTTGAGGGCATTGCCCATTGTCTTTCCCAAGTAGTATCTAACTCTGAATGAATGTAATTTGACTTGCAAAGAATCCACAACCATCAAAAAGATTACTGTTTCCTCTTAGTCTGATTTTGCATTAACCACCTGCATGCAGGACATGACTGGTTTTGTCCTGTTTGGGACTCTTCAGATATATGTAGCCGGAAGAAGGCGGAGCCTCCTCGCTGACGGACCGTAGATTGCGACTCTCTGTGGCTATGGTCCGTGCTCTTTCGTTGGAGAGCCCCGATCATTACGATTAGGGACTGAAGCTGCCTTGGAGGGGTGGCGGAGTAAGGGAAGCCGCAAGCCAGGTCGAGGGGATCCGCGTCTCCCCCCCTGGGCTTGGTCTTTTTCCCCCCAAAGACGACTGCAGTAGTGGTTTAAAATGGCCACCCCGAAGAGGAGGACTCAGCTGGATTAAGATTTGTGCAGGAGGGAAGAAAGAGGTGGATAACATCTGAACTGGGACAACTGGGCAATACAACTAAACAAAAGTACCCTGGGATTAAGGTAACATGGAATTTTTAAGAAAAGAAAAGTGAGCAGCGAAATTACAAAGGGACAGGGGAAAAAAAAGAAAATATTTTTGACAGCTAAGTGGGGCTTCGAACCAGGAAAGGAAGAAGCTGGAACTAAAAATTTAACTAAATTGGACTAAAATATTTTGGGAATAAATAGGCATAAAATAAAGCTGGATTTAAGATTGTCAAAAAAATAATAATAATTAAGTTTACAAATTGGAGACTGGACTGTGCTGGAATATTGAGGTTCGAAAAACCCTAAATAAAAAAATAGGGGAAAAAGGTGAAGACTTTGTATAATGGAGAGTGCCACCTTTTGACAAAAAGTCGAGCTCAAACAAAAGGGAAAGCATCCTGTTTCTGAATGAACTTGTGTGGATATAACATTAAAGAAATATTGAAACAAAGTAAGAATCTTAGAAAGTGAAAGCAGAACAACAATAAAGAAAAAGCAAAGAAAGACTGACTGTGGGATTGATTGATGTTTTTGATATAGAACCTCGGCTGGAATAACTGAGAACTTTAGAAAATTGAAAGAAGAAAGAAGGAAAGTAAAAGTGTTTTTTTGTGTGTGGACTTTAACGATCATAAAATATAAGAGTGTGCAATGATGATATCTCTTTGGGTATAAAAATGAAACTTAAAAATATGAGAGAATTACTACAGGAAAGAGGCGAATCACTTTGCTCTGTGTTAGAAAAAATGGAAATGGCGATTGAAGAACAAGAAGAGCTTCAGAGGAGGAGGAGTCGATTCAAGGAGAAGACATTTTAAATAGACAATTAACACAAAGAACACTACAAAGAAGTGGGGAGAGAAGGAAGGTTTAAAAAGTTGAGATTTAAGAAGGCAATCAAAAGGGGGAATACCTGTGAAGTCAGGAAAGGCAGAAAGACCCAGCAGAAAAGGGGAAAGGAAGATATTAAGAAAGAGAGGGATATAAATTGGAATGAGAAAAGATATGGGGAAAAGAGGGGGAGGAGAAGCAGTAAGAAACAGGTGCATGAAATAAAGAAATACAGAAATAGTAAAATGCTGAAAAGAAATTGTTTTTTTTTTAGAGATAATGGTTGATGAATTAAAAAGGGGATTCTGCAGGGTGACAAGGGGTAATAAGAATATTTCTGCAATTAAAAATATTTAGAAAATAGGGTAATATAGATACTGATAACTCTTATTAAAAATCAAGCGGGGAAAATATGCTGCGGAATCCAAATGAAAAGATGTAATGATAATTATTGTAACTTCTTAAAAATAATGGCTTATTGGGAATCAAGATGAGGGAATAAAGGTATATTTTAATCATTGAGTTGTCACACTCAAAGCAGTAAAAGGGGGGAAACCTATACTTGTTTTTTGTGTGTGTGTGTGTTAAAATTTGTATTAATCTAGAATTTATAAAAAGAATGTGTAATGGAAAGGGAATATGAAACACTAAAGAACCAACTAAATTAATAAATTAATATAGACTATTAAAAGCAAGGAGAGACATTGGTAACTTATTATTATTATTATTATTATTATTATTATTATTATTATGCAAACACATATTGTTTATATTTATTTTTAAAATAAATATTAAAGGATTATATTTGAAATAATTGAAATGAAACAAAAAGATGTTTCGATTGAGATTAATGAAAGAGGGTAGAATTAATGTGTTTGTTTCTCTCCTTACTGAAAATTTGGAATGGAAAAGGTAATAATAGAATTAAGTATGCATATATGAATGTATAATTGCTGTCATATTTGTATGTAAACATGATGACCTGGAAATATGTTGTCCACTAAAAAGAGATTTTTGTTTTTAATGTGAAAAACTGAATAAAATTTGTTAAAAAAAAATATATGTAGCCAATTGTTATTCTATGGGGCTAAAACTTTCCATTGGGAATTGAATTTATAAACCATTGCATTCTAGATGGTAACATACAATGCATTAACTTTAGGAGCTATCATTGGAAGTTAGTTGAAACCTTGTATGTGGGACATGACAAATGTGACATTTCTCTTTCTTCCCCTCCCTGATAGATCCTAATGTACATGAGTTTTTATTGGAGAGGATCAATCTATAAACTACCTTCTTTGTAAAACATAGTAGTTGCAAGGCCACTGCAAAGAGAAGGGGGAAAATTCCTGTTCTGAGATACCACCTAAGACTCTCTTAATTTCAAGTGATAGTGATTATAACGTGAATTAGAAACAGATATCTCATAATATAATTTGCTATTTCTTGGATAAGCAGCCACTTATTCAAACCATTGCCATGTTGATTTCAAAGCTGCTCCATATTCCTGCCTTGTTTTTCCATGATCTTTTTGGTTCATCTCCTGTCAGTGTCCATTGTTCCATGCAAAAGACTGTGTTTGGAGCGACAGTTGGTGATCTCATTGGAAAGATGACTCTGAGATGAGATCAGGTTTGAATTGATATTCCCTTTTCCACCAATAATTTTTTTTTTAACCAGGGAAAGAGAAAAAAAAAGGATCATGGATTTTAAAAAGTGAATTTGGAATGAATCTTGGATATCTGGATAATACTAAATGGATGTGACGGTTAACACATCTTTCATAATTACAATGTTCTGGAGTATAGCCTAGCTGAAAAATTCATCTAGGACTTTTTGTAAAAGTATAACAGAAACCAAACTGGGAGTTTGAAAAGCAACTACTTGGTATAGAGATCATAGTATTATCACTTAATGCATTACAGTGATTCTAATTGGTTATTAATTGAACCTGGTTTAATTGTCCAATACCTCTTTGTTTTCAGGGATAGAATAGCAGTTAGATTGCCTAGCAGGTATTTATATTGCCTAACACTGAAGACTAGTTTGTCTTCTAGGATTTCATTCCTAGATAAAGAAAAATATTGCCAGCACAAGCTTCATTCTTTGAATTAAATTGGTGGGGTACTATTTTTTTAAACCCTTCTGTGTACATTATAGGGGTATGGACAAAATTAGTGTTAGTATTACTGTGAGGAATCATTCTTTGTAAAGCATAAGGTGAGGCCTCACATACAAGATTATTTGGAGAACAGATAGAGGCTTAATCTCTAGAAAGGAAATAGACTTTTGTGATAAAAAGGTGACAAGCCCCAAAACATCTACAGAGGGTTGCTATTAGGCTTTTATCAGCTAGTCAAAAAAAATATTCCAAGATTTACTGAACGACTGTTGTGGTTGGAGTTCAACAGCATCTATACAATTGTAATATTTAAAAAATCAGTTCAATATAATCATATTAGATATTCTTTATTCTGTATTGGTCTACCTCAATAGTTCTGTGGTGTCTGATTCTAAGCAGTCTCTTTTAAAAAGTATTTGTGAAAGAGGACAAGGTTCAGAGAAAGGCAACAAGATCAGGGAGGTACAAAGAAAAGAAAATTATGTAAAGAAAGATGGATTTGGTAATGTGGCAATTTAAGATTAGAGGGAGATTCTTGTATTATATTCTTTATCTATCTGAAAGGTAATTTCTTTCAGTTCTTCCAGTTTTTTAAAGTTTAAGTTGTTTTAAATTTAAGTTTAAGTTCTTTCAAATCTAGCTTTTGTGATTCTAACAAAAGTTCATTACAATGAATTCATGAGATTTTAAAGTAATAATAGCTACTTCTATAGTGTCCTTACAAAGCATATTAGAATATTGTTGCATGTTATAGTGAATGTGTGCTTTTTAATGTTAATTTTTTATAAGTCATCTAGACACAATTTGGAAGTAAGTAATCTATAAAATAAACAAATGTCATCTAATGTGATGCATTATTTCTGATGTATTCTTAATAATAGGTGTAGGGTACTTTTGGTTAGAAAGTTTAGAAAGCTTGAACTGGAGTCTTGCAGATAAAAATCTTATTAAATTTTGGACACTATGAGAAAAAAAATAAAGTTGTTTGGGTACTGCACGAGGCAAATGGAATGTTTTTTCAATGATTCTTCTGAGACAACATAGTATAATCTGTTTAATTAAGTGGATTTTTCCAGTCTTGGAATTTAAACAGTGTTTGATTGCAAGGGTACTCATTTTAGTTAGATTAATTTTAGGCTGTAGTTGAGTGACAAGGATTTTAATATCTGATGCACAAAGAATATCTATAAGGGTTTAAATAATGTAAAAAAAATTGTAAGCAAGTCTTGCTTAATTTAAGCTATTTCTGGGTAACTGCATTGAAGTGTTATTTTAAAACATAGTCCCAAGTTTTAAAAAAAGTGACGGTGTGATTGTTGATCTATTTATCAGTGGAATATAATGATTTGGTTATAGAATAAATAAGAAAAAGAAACAGAAATTGGCCTCATTAAGTTCAGGTAACAGAGTGAACTATAAATTAAATCATGAACTGGATTCATTCAAAATGGTAGATTAAAACATGATTGTCTAGTTTATGATCTGTTGTGTTGTTTGAAATGCTGGCATAAAGCTCCCCAGAGTTGATACAAGTAGGTTGGTGGAAAAATGTAACCATTGATTCCTCAGTTTACTTCATTCATGCTCTCCCCTGAGTAAAACTTGCTTAGTTTCAATTTTAGGTTTAAAAATATTGTTATATGCAGAATGCTGGTGTTTAAACATCCCTTTGGATATGTATACTTAGAATGGATTAGGAGAAAATCAACCTCAATTGTTTGTTGCTTTGCTTTCAGAATTTTACTGGCACCAAGTGGAAACCATATATGCTACAAAATAGAGAGATGGCCTTGCGAACATCTTTATGTGTAAATGCACATCTCACTTTTAATATTTTTAACACAAATAAACAAAAAAAAATTAGATTTGGTGGTGAAGGTAACATTTGTCAAATGTGTCAAGTACTTCAACAAAAAGCCAGAACATCTGAATGCTTCTGTAATCAGATTTGCATGTTAATATAAAATAAGTCATTCTGAACAATGAGAAACAATGATTTTTCCTTAACTTTATTCTATGTTACACTCTGGTGACTGGATTTTATGGAGGAGCTGCTGAAAAGTGACAAAATAAATGCTTTTCTATGAAATGAGTTTAAAATGGTATATAAATCCATGTTCTCCTTGGCATGTAATAAGCTTTTCAGTGTGAAATACTAGAGTGTTAAGCTTTGCAGGGCAAATCAAGGCCAGGATGATGCTGAGTTAGCAGGCAATAAGCAGCCCATGATATTTGTGTATTCTTACATAAGCAAATTTTATCTACAACAGCCATGGAGGTGGTGTAGTGGTGAAATACTACATAGTTTCATAGAAATCCTTCATGTTTTTTTTAGAAAGACACAATTGAATGGAAGAAAGAAAAGCAAAATATCACTTGTAAACATACAAACATATTTCTATATCTATGTAATGTGTCTCCCCACATACATGAACACATACATTCATACATACATAGACAAGCACTTAGAGAGAAAGGTATTTCTATTTCTGTTTGCTATTGTGGGAAAGAGAATATTGTGCTTCTAGAAAAGTATGAAGAATTTCTATGAAATTTTGTAGTTGTCAGGATTCCAGCAATTACTCCAATTAAATCATGAGCCTCGACCCACACTCCCAAAACTAACAAAGATTTATTTGAAGTTAACATTCTACATCCAGCATTTACCTGGATGTAGCCAAGTCTGAGATACGTAATTCACTGTCAACCTTGATCCTGCTTCCCCACCCCAACCCCTCTAGGTGTATCATCCAACGGAAAACATCCATAGTCAAGAGTCATCAATCATGCTTTCCAATTAGATTTTTTGCGTGGCAGAAGTGTCAGTCATCTAATCAGTCTTTGAAGAAAATATGAATGGAATGTACTTTCGATTCCACACTGCTGCCTGCTCTTTGAAACTCCCCCCCTTCTTTCTGTTGTCAACTATAAAACATATATACAAAATGTTTTATGAGTTTACATTAGTAAAAACATGACATGTGCAAAAACAACTCCCCACAATATGTGCATAATGACTTAGAGCTGAAAATTGTTCTTTTATTCACAATAGCCAATGAGAACAAATAAAATCTAGCATGGAGTGTAAGATATCTAGGGTCCAGTAAATAGTTCCATTCCATTTTTCATTGTATGATTTTAGCTAATCACTACCTTTCAATATCATTCAGTGTCATTAGATGTTTGTGCAATTAAAAATAACAGACTGGGGAAAGGTATATACATTACATAAATGCAGTAAAGGGTTAGATAGATCTGATTATACATTTTGGTGTAAAATATACTTCCTTAGCAGTGCCACCTGAATGGGTTTTTATTCTGTGCACGTATTAATATGGATACATAGTAGAGAAACTTGGAAATTTATTCTTTAGAAAAGTGGGGAGCATCCCTGGGCCATGGCTCACTACTGGGCCATGAGCTGTTCAAAACCGTGGAAGGGGCAGGCGAGCATATGCACAAGCAACAGATGAGCGTGTGCTCATGCATGTTCTGTTTGTGCAAGTAGTGGGTATGTGTGCCTGCCTTTCGCACACATGGAGCTGCGCATGTGTGCATGCTTACTGGCTGCTTGCACTAAACCATCCCTTCTCCCCACAGTCCGCAAAGCAGGAAAGGTTGAGGACCTCTGCTTTAGAACAGCAGTCGCCAACCGGTGGGCTGCAGCCACTGGTGGGCTGTGAGAAAATTTTGGTGGGCCTCAGAGAAATCTCACCCTCAGAGTAGCCCCCCAAAGCAAATAATCCAGGCTGCACAGAAACACAAGGCTGCGCAGTCCACATGGCCTGCGGGAACCCTCCCCACCCACTCACTCTTTACCCAGCAAACTTGCCTGCTAAATTGCTATTTTTCCTTTTTCCGACCATCATCTGTTCTGCTGTGCTGGGAGATTTAGATTAGCTAGGAAGCAGGAAATGGTTGGATTTCTTGCTTTCTAGCTAGTCTTTAGATCTTCAGCTCTACTTTTAAGCACAGCTGAACTCCCTTAGGACTGAAGGTTCTATTATTCAGTGCAGACTCGCGACAAGCAAATTTGAGAGACTGAGCTAGCCGATGGCAGATAGATAGATCACTGAATGATTCTGTGAGCAACTCAATCTGCCTGCCTGCTTTGCCTGATTTTGGGTAAAAGTTGCTCTTTTTTATTAATATTGATATTTTTTATAAAAATATCAATATTTATATCAATATTTATAATATTTGCATACAAGCCATGCCCAGCCAGTCATATGACCACCAAACCACACCCACAAATCAGGTCACGCCCACAGAACCGGTTAGTGGTCACTGGGATTGAAAATGATGAGTTTGGTGGTCCCTGAGGTCCAAAAAGTTGGTGACCCTTGCTTTTAGAAGACCTGACCTGGGAGATAATTCATGTAGACCAGGCTTGTCCAACCTGCGGCCCGTGGGCCGCATGCAGCCCATGTCGCCTCGTAATGTGGCCCAGTGCCCACCCCAACCTTCTGGCAAGAGCCAGCGAGGAGGAGGAAGAGAGGCAGGGCGAGGGCGGGCGAGGTGAGCGCCACGCCAAGCAGCAACAGAAAAGGCGGGCGCCGCCTTTGCTGCTTCTGCCCCCGCCTTTGCTGCTTCTGCCCCGCTGCCGCTGCCACTTCTGCCCCCGCCGCCGCCGCTTCTGCCACCGCCGCCGCCACCACTTCTGCCCCCACCGTCGCCGCCGCCGCTTCTGCCCCGCCGCTGCTGCCGCTGCTGCTGCTGCACCGAGCCTCCCGGTCCTCGCCTTCCAGTCCTGCCACATCCAGCCGGGCCATTTGCAGGAGGAGAGGTAGGCGCGAGGCAGGCGAGCTTTCTCCCCCCTCCCCCAAAATTTGGCTGGAAAATTAATAAAAAATAAATATTTTTAAATAAATAATTAATAATAAATAAAAATAATTTATAATTTATTATATAATTTTATAATATAATTATTTTATAATAATTTATTATATGTGCGGCCCAAACCAAATTTTCATCTTCTAATGTGGCTCAGGGAATGTTGCAATATACAACTGTTATAATAAATGGATGCTAAAAGTTGCAGTGGTCAACCTTGTGGAATGCTGGCTGGGAGGGGCGCTGGCTGGAGAAATGAAAGTTATGGGAGAAGGAGAAACGAAAGTTATGGGAGAAGGAGAAACGAAAGTTATGTGGGACTGGGCAGGTCTAAGAGCAGAGGTGATAAGACCCCAGCAATGGTATAGTTTTGTATTAGCATAATTATGTAGTTTACCTTATAAGGAAAAATTCCCTGTTCCTGCTATGACGCTTGCAAGCAACCTAATAAAAGGAGGTACCTGCCTTTTGTTCAGGGCCTTTTCATCCCGAGTAAGCATTGTGTCCGTGTGTTTATTCATTTACCATGAGAGGCCCAGGGCTCTGAACTCAGACCCTGCCCGTTGCCAGGGTGTGGGCAGCAAAAACCACAGGGAAGGTGAAAGGTTGGACACCCCTGATGTAGACTGATATCTAATTATAATTCAAAATTTGAAAAAAAGAGGTATATCCTTGCTTATCACTAGCCTTATCTTCATGGTTCCTTTTCTTCTGCTTATTCTCTGCACAAATATAAGTTACCAATGCTCTTTTATTTTCTGTGACTTGCTGAACAGTGGAGAAGTAGGGTAAACAATTGGCTAGAACAGGGTTTGAACTTTTCATATCATTTTCAAAATTTGCAAAAATCAGAGATGTGAAATCATTGAATCATAGATTGTTCAGTGTGGGAATCCAAATTACAGCATCTTGAACACAAACTAGATAAGGTAGCTGAAAATCTCGTTGGGTAATTTGGTTTATTGTTATTGTTAACAATAGTTTCTCTAACATTCAGTTGGAAATCTATTACCTTGTAACCCTTCCTCTGCATTGATAGATCCAAGTCCTGAAATTATTTGAAGAACACTATCATAATTCCTTGCCAGTTCCCCCCCCCCCCCCAATCTAAACTTTCTGAGCTCTTTCAATATCTTTTCATGGGTGCTTCATTGTCTTTCCGCCAACCTGTTCCAGTTTCTCTGAATCCTTCTTTAAATAGTATGCCCACAACTGGAGATAGGGGATCTGAGCAACACCAGGTAAATCAGATCTATTGCTTCCCATGATTTGGATTTTGTCGCTGATTCTATTTGTCTTTTTAAGAGATACATCTCAATACCACTCCTCTAAGATTTTTTTACAAGTATGATCACCAAGCCAGATATCCCTAATCTATAAAATATTCCAAAATTATAGTGTTTAAATGGATTTCTGCCATAATGCCCCATGACTGCGAGCATTCCCATGATTATGTTCTTTTCTACTTTTTTAGATTAAAATATTGATGATCTAATAACTGGATCCTATTTATATCTTTACCACACACATTTTTTTGCTTATCTAAGATATACATAAAAAGAACAAATTTACATTAAAATTTCAAGGAACATGTAATTAATCACTTGTACATTTTTTGTAGTAATACAGTTCCCCCCTTTTAAAAAAACAAGTAACAATGTCAGAAGAGCAGGTTTGCTTTTTAAAAAAAAAATTCAAATTCTCATTTGGTTTAATTCCACTCAAGTTTATGTTCATTCCCTCAAAGACTTGAACCTTTAAATCAAGAATAGGAAAAATTCAGAACCAGTATTTCAGCATAAGGGTCTCTTAAAAGAGAAATAATGTTAGTCTATCACCAGTTAGGTTAAACTTACTCCAGTTGCTCTTTTCCAACTCAGTCTGCAGGTAAAATGAGTAGGGGAAGAATTTTAATGTTTATTTTCATGACATCAATATCGAATATAACCAGGTTGAAGGCCCCTGAGCTTAACTTAGCCCCATAGCTTGGATATAGCCACCTCCCATCCCACCAACTCTCTCCACAAGATGGCATCTGATGGGGCAGATGACACCACTGGGGCTCAGTCATGAAGTCTGAACAATGTGACTCCAATGTACTTGATAATGGTTTTGAAATAATGGTTTTTCATTTTTTTTTTAGCTTACATGGTTCTGATTGTTTTATTGATAATAGTTTAGTTATATTTATTTTCTTCCCTAAAATTGCTCTTTTGGGGATCAAAATTGAAGTTTGTTTATAGTTACCACTGAAAGGAATGTACAAATGAGAAATGCTTAATACTATGTTTGGATACTCTATGTACAAAGGCTTTCACACGAATGTGATTGCTGTTACATTGGCAGTCTTGCTCTTAAGGAAATATTTATTATACTGTTGTCTACATTGTACACAAGAAGCTGTTCCCCTGCCAATGTTCATTCTGTGTGTGTTGTCATTGAGGGAGAGGCTGCTTGTTTGATGGAGCATAGCAAGTAGGTCTCCTTGATGTAGCTTCATTCCTGCTCATTTTGAGATAAAGAGAAACTAAGTCACATTAACTTGTATTTAGACAGCAATAAGAAAAGTCAAATACGCTTCTAGCCTGTGCATCAACTGAATATATAGTAGCTTCTTTGAACAGGAACCAAAAGGAACTTGAGGAGAACAACAAAAACTGTTTGGCTACATAGTTGGGAAAGAAAGAAAAGGAGAACGTTCTTTGATAAATAGTTGCTCTTCATTTAATGTTAATGCTGAAGTCTTTTTTTCTTGTTTAAAGCATAAGTGTTCAATATTATCATTACTGTACTGCTAATTCTGATGTGGCTGGAAATTCTGGATCAATAACAAACTAAATTGAGACCTTTGAATTATAGCTTCCACTAGAGAGATTCAAGGGATTGACTGCTGATGATGTAGGAGACTCATTTTTATGCAGCATGTTCATAAATGCTGCTGTCTGGGGGGAAAAAAATCACTGAAACATTTTACACAGAGTTCAATTATATATCAAGTCCTTTGACCTTTTTTCCACACAAAGAGGGGAGATGTTATTTAAAATGCCTGCAACAGCCATTTTAGACTTTTTCAAAAATTTATAATGAAGTTGGCTGAATATTCATGACCGTACCCAATAAAATCACTACTCTGGAAAAAAAAATGTCTTTGCATAGCAGAAAGTACTAGTATTTAACATTTACATATATTGGAACATTTGACATGACTGAGATTGCTACAAAGGATTGATGTCCCTATTTATACATGCACCCCCTCATCCCAGGTCATTTACTTTACAGAAAGCAAATATTTATAGCAATTAGTATAGTGGAACTGAGTATGTTGAACTTAAAAAAACCTGCATTTTGATTATCAACATGGGAGGAAAATCAAATTTCTAGGAAATAATTTTACTTCTTTACATTTCTCTGTTTAGCGCCTCGTTGAAGCTGCAGAAGAAGCTCACCTGAAACATACATTTGATGCTGATTTACAGGTAAGAAAAATCTGACTTCAGCAGTTACAATCAAAAGGTTCTGTTTCATGAATCGCTACAACTATTCATAGAAAGAGAGCAGAATCTATAAAAGGACTGTTAGTAAAGAATGGAGATGCCTTCTCATTATAGAATCAAACTATAGTCATCTAAAAATTGCTATAAAGAAGTGATCAAACAATAGCAATAGGATGCCTGTTTGTTTATTAAAGTGACTGAAATATTCTTTTAAAAGTTCGCTTTTCAAAAGATTTGATGGTAAATAAACTCAAAAGCAATATAAATCCTACTAGAGATTCAGTAAGTTGAAATGTCTATATGTTATCTAGCATCATAAATTGCAAAAGCCAATGGGAAGACATAGGCAGGAAATGAGCTAAAAGCATTATTCTGCTGATAGACTCTTCTGCTATTGGAAATCATACAACCTTTTTAACAAATATCCATTAGGATTTACTTAATTTCCATGCATTTATCCACTGCTGTATAGCAAATTCCAAGTTGTTATAGCAAATGCCATCATTTAAATATTGGTTATATTTTTTTAAAAAATGGTTTTATCTGAATGAAGGACAGATATCCAGCTTGGCTATCCTCAGTTACTACTATTATAAGAGAAAAGGGAAAAAATAAAGTAAAATTCATTTTCTATACATCACTACATATTTCTATTTACCACATATTTTTGTAGCTGGGCATCATTGGCTCTGTAGGGATATCCATGACATTTCTGGAGAGAGAGAAAAATTGTCCAAATTTCAACAGATGAAGGAGAAATTCTTCTACAAAGAGCAGGACTCTCACTTATAGTGAGAATGTGGAAGGGGACAATTTGCCGTGGATATTTTGCTACAGCCAATCCACCATGGCCATCTTGCTGCAGCATGGCTAACTTCCTGCAGGGCAACATGCTGCAGCCAACTCATGGTGGGGCAACTCGCCACAGATAATTTCACACAGAGTAACTCAAGGCAATAAATGTTATATGCCACTGTTTCTTTGACATTATTTCCATTTTTGTCAATTAAAAATAATGTCAAAGAAATAGTGGCAGATAACATTGATCACATTGAGCTATCCTACAAAATTGTCTGTGCTGAGTTGGCCTGCAGTGAGTTGGCCACGGAGAGATGGTTGTGGAGAAATGGTTATGGGAGTACTCCTAGCACCTCTGATTAAAAAAAAAAAGGCAATGGGAAAAGGTCCTTCTTAGGACTGAATGAAGCTTGGAAAAGCAGGGAAATTTGAAACTGCTGATAAGATGATTTTACAACAAAGATCACTTTTATAGTCAACCAGCCAACAAAAACAGCTAAAAATAAAACTGTTCAATACTTTTAATGAGAATTCCTTCAAAATTCTCTTCTCCATTGAAATAATTTCTGTTTCATCAAAATGAGTTAAGTACTGGTAGCAAAATTATGCAAGAGAATTTACCTGCCTTATTTCTTGTTGCATTAAAAAGCTCATGTGTTTATATAATTTACTACAATGTTTTGTAAATTTTTTCCCTCCTTTTCCCCAGCCCATAATATTTTTCTACTGATGCATATTGACTAGATTCTTATATGTTATCTCAGGTCTTTTGCATCGTAGGCTTACAAAAAATAGTGTTGGTTTTATTTCCAGATTATAGCACAGTGTATTAATATGAATGTGTTGCAGTGTTTACTATGACTAATATGGTGCAAATGTTTAAAATTAAACACATAGAAATAATGCTTCA
Organism: Notechis scutatus; assembly: GCF_049901735.1. Taxonomy (NCBI): domain Eukaryota; kingdom Metazoa; phylum Chordata; class Lepidosauria; order Squamata; family Elapidae; genus Notechis; species Notechis scutatus. Next base: position 55,116,720 of record NC_142010.1, on the reverse strand, counting down.
AATACATTAAAGAAGTACAATGAAGACATAATTTAAATATAGCTGAAATATCCATTTCCCTTTTAGTATTATTTAAAGTATTATTAAAGATTACAATCAAAAGGATACTTTTGATTATAAACTTTGATTGTATGTATTTATTATTTTAATATTCTACTCTATTTTGTTTTTTTTCTAATGGCCAGAAAGATCGATTGCTCAAATCAAAGAAAAGCTATTGTTTTCTAATTTATGATTTAAGACAAATGTTTCCAGAATTTGTGAATATCTTAAATGTTTATGTTTGTAAAAGTGTTGAGCACCTTTAGTTTAAAAGTCATTTGAGTTGGCAGCATTAGCAGCACAATCTAATTTCTGACAGGGGTCTTATTGTTTATTGTTGTCATGGACCATTAAAACTAATCAATTGTTAATCTTGATTTCGGCAACCCCACTGCCACCCTTCACAGGAGATTGAGGTGGTTCTTTATTAAAAGGCAACAACAGCAAACCCTTATAATACTTCCTGCTCAATGAAAAGTAATGATTGGGCTCCTTTACTTTGGAAGGGAAATTATAAAATTGGTAGTGCATTCAAGGAAAGGCAAAACTCCATCCTTCCTTTTACAAATAGCATTGTAAAATCTATTCAACATGTCTTAGATGGTTTTGTTCTCTATAAAAGGGGCTTGCTTTTCAACCTTCATCCCTTTTATATTTCATTTGTGGTATTTTTGATTTTCCCTTATCTTTGTAAAGTGGCCTAGAAGACTATTTTCTTTGTTATATCTCCTACCCCGTGCAGCTTGCTGATTAGAAAAGGTCCATAGGTGAATTTTCCTTCTCTTGAAATTAATTTGAGCATGGAAATAGGATGGGTGCAAACCAGTACTGAGATAGGGAGATACACACCTTGATTATATAGCAGTAAGCCACAAATTGTTTTCTATCTATCAGTCTATCAATAAACTTGCCTAGAATCTCTTTCAGAACAAGTATTTTTTGCTATTTTCCTTCACAAAATAATATTCGTAGGAATTAGTCTACTATAAGTAGAATTATATTGAAGGAGAGTGTTTGTTCCCTATTACTACACTGTAAAGTTGATCCAGTTCTGGACACAACAAACCAAGGTGCTACATGTATGTAATGGAAATATAAATACGGAAATATTTATATGGAATGTTCTTTTTACAGATATGGTAACATCCATATCACCCGCTATAATTTGTTCTCCAGTAAACATTATGTACATATGGATGCCAACATCTCTCTCCCCATTTTCTTTCTATAAAAATGTTCTTTTAATACTTTATAATGTCATTCTTAAATTTAGTTCCCTCCAAATAGACTGGAAATTTGACTCTCAGATTTTCTCTCACTTACATCCTGGTGTCTCTAACAAGGTTGGGAGAAGGCTGTAGGGAGAGCTCCCTCTGCTGGTGTTGTATGTCATCATGCACCTGATTATCCCTATAGTGCAAAAGGTTAAGCTTGACTGAGAAACTTTATTTGATAGTAAGTTCCATGTGATTTCTTCAGAGTGAATGAATACAAATAAAATTGGTCTTCAGATGTGTTTGGAGGGAATTCATCTATTTATTGTTGGAAAATCCCAGAGAATAACAAATAGAATAATGGGAAAAAATATCTACTGAATAGCTTTATTTTTTTTTCTTTTCCTGTGTTTTCAGTCAGTCAGTTTCAGTCTATAAGTGTGTGGGTGTATAAAAAATGAGAATGTTCATACTGAGTTTTCCAGAAAAAAATATATTTAAACACATATTCTAGCAGTGAAAGTATGGGCCATGATACAGACAATATTTGAGACAATTATAGAAATCTTAAATCAGATATGTCCAAGCTCTTATGATCCCTGGGCCAAATATGGCCCTGGACAGCAAGTAATGTAGTCCCACAATAAAAAATAAAATAAAAATAAAGGAAGTTTGTTATTTATACGCATTAACTATATTGTATATTTTATATTCTGCACAAGATAATTCCTCTTCACTCAATGTGGCCCAGGCAAGTCAAAAGATTGGACAATCTTATCTTAAATGATACTATCTCTTCATCAAAAAACATAAATCAAAGTACAGCTATGTCACTAGAATCCAAAATGATAATGTTTGTTGGATGTGAAAACATAACTTTCAGTAAATTTACAATTAAAGTTTTAACTGTTCCATTTGATCTTGAGAAACTTGCTAAGATATCTAGAACCCACAGATTCTAACTATAGCAGTTAGAACTTAGCTCTAACTAAGCTATGGCCGAACTTTAGAAAAGTTTTGAGCCATATAGTTGCATAATACATAATTATTATAACTAGAATAAACTAGAATAAAAAAAAATAAAGGCAACAGCTTTAAAACAATACATCATTGAACATTACTGAGTCCTCAAATTATTTTCCCCAAACTCCTTGATTTATTAGGTTCTATCCAGTTAGTGTCAACATTTAGCAGCCAGATAAATTCCCCCCCAATGATCCACTTATTTTCAGGTTTTTCAATGGTGCATCCATTACCAATGAATCTGTCCACTTTGTTACTGCTCATCTTCTTTTTCCTTCAGCCTTTCCCAGCATTACAGCCTTTTCCAGAGACCTGGATCTTTCCATAATGTATCTTAAGTAAGATAATTTGCGCCTACAACAGACTTACAGAATAACAAGTTGGAAGGGACCTTGGAGGTCATCTAGTCCAAGCCCCTGCTCAAGCAGGAGACCCTATACCATTTCAAACAAATGACTATGTAGTCTCATTGAAACCTCCCATGTTGGGATGCCCACAACTTCTGAAGACAAACCATTCCATGGTTGATTGTTCTCATTATTAGCCTGGTTATTTGTGCTTTGAGTGACCGCTCTAGGTTGATTTGTTCAGTTGTTTTTCTTAGCTGTCCAAGATAATCTTAGGGGGATCTTTTTCAATACTAATTCAAAAGCATCAATACTCTTCCAATCCTGCTTCTTTAAAGTCCAACTTCAGTTTCAATGAGAATTCCATAGCTTACACAATTCTGATCTTTGTAGGTGTACACATGACATGGCATTTGTCTTTTCCAGTTTCTAGTACTGTCAGGTACTAGTTTACAGCAGAGGTGGTATTCAGCAGGTTCTGACCAGTTCTGGAGAACCAGTAGTGGAAATTTTGAGTAGTTCAGAGAACTGGCAAATACCACCTCTGACTGGCCCCACCCCCATCTCTCCTCTGCCTCCTGAGTCCCAGTTGATTGGCTGGATCTTCGTTTGTTGGCCTGCACAACAAAGAAGGGAGAACAGAGCTGGAAAGCAGGTTAGTGGGATGCGGAGAGAATGGGATTTTGCAGTAACCTTTCCCAGGAGTGGGGGAGGGAATGGAGATTTTGCAGTATCCTTCCCCTGCCATACCCACCAAGCCACACCACGCCCACCAAGCCATGCCCACAGAACCAGTAGTAAAAAAATTTGAATCCCACCACTAGTTTGCAGCATATTTCTTGACTGTTGGGTCCTTCACTTTTGATGCATTCATTCATTTTGTATTTCTATCCTTGTGGTTTTCTTGTAAAAATACAGGAGTGGTTTAACACTGCTTCTCCTTTGCAGTATGAATTGATGCCTTGTCACTAAAATGATTATCTGCCTCCAGCATCTTCCTATATCACTGCTGCCCAATGTAGGTGCCTGCTTGGTTTTGCTAGATGGCTGGGTTCATTTTCATGCCTTGAATGATCCTGCCAGGAATATGCCATTCACTTCTAATGTTCTTTTCTCATTCCTTGGGGAATGCCTCCACAACAGTGGGGGAGCACAGCCACAGGGGGACCTGGGGGAGAAAAATCCCATTATTTGCAAGATCCTCAACAGTATGCCTTCCATACATTTTAATCATTGATAGATTATTGATAAGATCAATGTCTTAAGGAAATCAAGGTTTTAAAAATTTAAACTTTGAAGATGAGTGAAAAAGTGTTTAATTGCTACTCTAGTATGATTTGATTGCTTATTGTACCCTATGACTATTATTAAGTGTTGTACCTTATGATTCTTGACTCTTGACGAATGTTTCTTTTCTTTTATGTACACTGAGAGCATTTGCACCAAGACAAATTCCTTGTGTGTCCAGTCACACTTGGCCAATAAAGAATTCTATCTATCTTCTATCTATCTTCACACATTAGTTTTGCATTATTTTGCTCTTGTGCTCAGGTTTACTAGTCTTACTGGCATATCTTTTAGACAGTATGCATATTTTAAACCTTTTAAACAGTATGCATACTAACTATGTGCCAGATCAGTTCAAACCCAGAAAATATATTTAGGAAAGAACTTCAGGAATATATAAAACATGGTAGGCCATTATTGCCATTATAAACATTTGATTATTAAAGATAATATTGAGTGAAGAAGTATTCTTAGTTCTGTCTGATCTTTTAGAGGTAGTACAAATAATTTTCCCAAAAGATTGGTTATTTGCTGTTCATCTTAATGGATGTTATAATAATTGATAATATGATTATAAAACAGTAATCTAAACTAACTTTTGAAAACATTTCCTTTCACAATAATCAAGGATGATTTTTTAAAGAGAAAGCACTACTGATAGATACAGAATGCTGATATCATTTTTATTGCTCCATAACAGATAGATAATGTCTTTAATAAATAAAGCTTGTCTTTTGGTAACAATAGTAGCAACTATAGTCACAATGTAATGAAACTTTAACAAGAAGATTGTAGATTTTATAATATCTTTTGTTAGTATTGGGTCACATACTGTTCACATACATAATTAATCACTGAAATTTTGCAATTATTTCTGATAAAACCATATCCCAGATAAAATGTTTGATTATTGTAGCTCTTCTCAAATAACTTCAAATAAATTGAAGTTACATTGTATCAGTACATGGAGCATTGTGCCCGGCCTTTTTACATCAGCAGAAGTGTTAAGATAAAAAAAAAAAATACATTGAATTTCTTTTAATTACAAGATGATAATTAACAATGCTGCTTTTGTTAGAAAAATGAAATTACTGTTCCTTTTCACACTCCATTCCAGAGCTATTCGAGCATGCACTTCTTAATTGAATTAATATATTTAAAGGCAAATAAATTAATTAAATAAACAGTTTATTATTCCAAAATTTACATAAAGCACATATTAATTATTTGTTTCTGTATGTTCTTTTTAAGAATAGTGGCACATCTGAGAAACAGAGAGAGGAAAAAAAAACATACATTCTGAAATAAGGCAGAAGACATGAGAGAAAATGCTGAATCACTGAAAAAGGGCATAGGATTCTTCAGGGAATGTATATGTATATGTATATGTATATGTATATGTATATGTATATGTATATGTATAAGGTAGAAAAACATTCAGATAAAAATATTATCAAACATTGTTTTATATATGAAAACCCCACAAAAAGAGTAAGAATATCAACCACAGTGGAGTCATCTAAAAATGTCTGAAGCCTGATGACATAACCAGATCTTTAGGGACTTCCCTGTGGGATTCCTCTGCATGTCTAACTTCAGGGAGGAGAATGTTCCACAGGGGTGCCTCAGCAGAAAAGGCCCATCTTCTGGGATCCACTAAATGCAAGTCCCTGGCTGATGGACCCTGCGATATGCCTTCCCTGCCCGATCAAATGTGATGGGCTCATGTAAGATTCTTATTTGTAGGAATGATCCTAAGCACGTCCTGGCAAATGCACAAATTCCCCTCTTAATCTTTCTTGAACTGCATCATCATGAACAATGTGAAAAATCACAATATGAAATTTGGATGCACCTTGCAGGTGGAGTTTTTCAATTAATATATATTTTAATGTGTTTGTTTTTTATAGTTTTCTTTATAGTTTTTTTTAATGTGTTTGGTTATTATGTTGTTTTATTTTTGATTTGGAGCCACCCAGACTTTGTTATAAGATGGGAGGCTTTATAAATGTTTTAACTAAATACAAAATTTTCAAATGAAATTTGATATACTGAAGAACTAGCTGGTGTCATAAAAACATGGTAATTGTACTGATCTTAAAAAAAGCTAAACATTTGGATAAGAGATACCAAGTTTGTAAGCTGAAAAAAAACCTGCAAGAAGGCAATACCGTGTTGTTTCATATTGTTGCTAAAAATATGAATGTATCTGGTCACCAGAAATTAAGCTTGACTCAAGGGAAAGTTTACTTTGACTACCAGCTGCTATTCTGCTGCACTAGATACATGCCAACTTTCTCTTCTGTAGTGTTTCATTGGCAAATCTGCCAAATGTCATGATTAGGCTGTTTTAAAATGTTCATCAATAATAATTAGGTGTAACACAAAAATGAGACTTAGAAAATAGCAAATATGTTTAACATACTGCATTACAAGAATACCTGCACATGTCTTTCTCTCAGCTTATTCCAGCTTTATTAACATACACATTTCAAGGAATTTTAATTTAATGCTGAATACATAAGGTACATGTGTTTCTTTGTTTGTTTGTTATAGGGAAAGAAATGTTCCTATAGCTTCTTTTTCTTTTTCTTTTTTGTTTTGAAGCTTCTGAGCAATACTTTGAAACATAACAGCAAAAGTAAATCAGTGTGTTGACTTTCTACTTTATTTTTCTCCTAAAATATTAAACAGTGCAAATTAATATTGCAATCACAGTTTTCTGTATTTCAGTAGAAATCAGAAACCTTAACAATAATTAAAATTACAAACAGCCACTGTAATTCACATTTTCTTTTCATCTTAACTGCTAATATTAATAAAGTCCTTTCACTGTTCATTGACAATTGATGTAATTATATAGTCATAAATATGAATGCCAATTAACATATTGTCTGTGATGATAGATCTTTAATGGAGTGAATGTAGTTGAAATATCATTACCATCATTATGGAAGAGCATCATCGTAATAAAAATGTGAATTGTAAACAAAAAAAATTCCTACCATGTTATTTAACATCCCTGCTGTTATTTAATATTGATTAAGTGGCATCTTTATATTATGTGTTTTATGACACCATTTCCCCCCAAAGTGATTCTCATTACGAATGACTTTTTGAAGGTCATTTCATAAAGAATGCAGTTGTATGACACCCTCCTCTCTATGGCTGTTCGATTAGGATTAATGTCTACAGGTACTAGAGGTGATGTGGTATTCTTAGTGTTTGTCTTGCTTGGTTGTGTTACATGCCATGCCAGATTTGGCTTATGGATCTTTTAGTCTTCTTTTGCTTTTTACCTGGGTTTTCTAGACAGGTGCAAGTAGAGCAGGGGTGTCAAACTCGCATCGTCACGTCATTGTCACTTGATGTATCATGAATTTTTTTCACCTTTGCTAAACTGGGCAAGGGTGTGGCCAGCACATAACGCATCTAGCCTGTGGACCAGGAGTTTGACAGCCCTGAAGTAGAGCATACAAGACACTCATCCCTGATCAGCAGTGAAGAAGTAATTAGGACCCAAAAGGCCTAATGAATTCAAAGTGGCAGCAAACTTTTAATGGGTACAATATTCATTTGCTTTCTTACCCCCCCCTCGCTCTCTCGCTCTCTCTCTTACACACACACACACACACACACACACACACACACACACCCTTCGCACCTAGCCTCCCAGGCATTAGCTAGAACTGTTTCTCAGTCTTGTCAACTTTCAGGTGTGTGGACTTCAGCTTGCAGAATTCCCTAGCCAGCTTGCTCCACATATCTTAAAGTTGCTAAGGGTAAGGAAAAATGAGCTAGAAGATGGCAGCTAGGATCACTCAAAGATTGGGTTAGAGTTTAAAGAATTTTTTCTAACATTCTAACCACTGTGGTGCAGTGCATTCTAACCACTGCGGTGGTGGAGTGGTTAGAATGCAGTACTGCAGGCTACTTCTGCTGATTACTGGCTGCCAGCAGTTTGGCAGTTAGAATTTCACCAGCTCAAGGTTGACTCAGCCTTCTATCCTTCCAAGGTGGGTAAAATGAGGATCCAGATTGTTGTGGGCTATAGGCTGACTCTGTAAACTGCTTAGAGAAGGCTGTAAAACACTGTGAAGCGATATATAAGACTTTGTGCTATTGCTATTCTCCAAAAGTTCTTCCCTTTTGGATTCAAAAATCCGGTAGCTGTCAATAATATTGAGGGGATTTCTATGTTCTCCTTGTAAAGTATCCTTTTAGTAATATTTCTCCTTTGACTTTTAGCAAGTTGCTTCCTTCTTATCTACCCCCCACAAGGATCTTTTGGACAAGATTCTTGCTTTTTGTTTTTTGTTTGTCTTCTCTGCAGATGTCTTTGCTGTATTTTCAGATTATGGTGTCTTCAGAGTTGCAGTCTTCCTTGTTTTTGCATTGCACTTGTCTATTTCTCAGAAAGGCTTCAAGGTTTGGTATGATGTAGGCAGCTGTTTTTCAGCCAGTATGTCACAGATGCTGAAACTGTTAGGGCTGAGAGGGAGTCAGTGGCCCAAGGTCACCTAGCTAGATTCCATGTCTAAAAGTAGACAGGCCCTGGGTCTTCCTGCTGTAGTCCAGTTCTTAAATCACAACATCATGCTGACTCTTTTAATGTCTGTAATACGATACTTACCTTTTCATGCCAATGTCTATTTGCCTTTGGAAATTCACACAGGCAAGAGGTGATCTTCGTTTATTTTACCAACTCAGCTAAGGAGATATTTAATTTATAAGGGTTGCCTAATTCAGAAATTACAAAACAAATCTGAAATCCAATAAACTTAATGACATACAGTAAGCAAGAATAATTAATTTATAATAGCATCATCATCATTGTTGTCATCAGTAAAAGTAATATTTCCAGTATTTAACTACAATAATGTTATTTACATATATAATAATCATGTTTCTAAAGGCAGGGCATAAAAATTCAGATAAAATTGTATTTCCTGTGGCTTAGGAACTATAAACAATGCTAAAGCAATACGGAAATATTTATATAAATACTGAAATATTTAATGCTACTGTTATAAATTGAAAATGGTAGACTGAAAAATAAATAAACTCCAATTTTAAAAGACAGTCTGAAGGCTAATTTTAATTGTGGTAAGAGAACATTCCACAACGGGAGATCAGTGATTGTTTGAAACAAAGAGTTAACAATATGAATTGTATTCAGAATACAACTGTGACTAGTTCATATCTTTCTATATTGGGATGAAAGGATTCTTAGCTTCTTTGAAGTTCAAGCAACTGAAGGATTGTTGCAGCAAATTATTAGGTTTTCTTTCATTTATCCCATTTGGGAAGACAAAGGCTAAATTGAGGAGTACAAACTAAAATAGGACACTGTGAATCTCTTTTCTGTGGATAAAGGAGCTTCCCCTTTTTTTCTTTTAATGAGCACTTTATCTCATGCAAGCTTGTAACTCAGAAAAAGCAAAGTGTTTTTTAACCAATAAAGCTGTAAAGCAGTCAAAAGGCAAGATTACAATTGAACTCATACAACACCTGAATAAAGAACATCTTGATAAATAGTTCATGACTGCATGTAAACAACATAAGATCAGGTGTAGCACAATTAAGGACTTGAAGGAACTGATAAGCTGACTGCCAAGACCTCCATCAGAGGAATCCTTAAGTATAAGAGATCTGGGTTTGAAGATGAGAATGATCTTGAGAGGTAGTCTTCTCAAGTTTCCTGTTTCACCATCTGTTTCACAATCTTTATTTTCAGCTTTTGACATGTCACCATTTGTACTGGCCATTGAGTTTAAACTTGCATTTTGCCACATAGAATATAATAAATCTAGCAGTTATTGCTTTCATGTATATAGGGCTACCCATCTCAAATACATGATTCTAGGTAGCTAAAAAACATTAAAAAGCAATGTAAAACAATAAAAATGTATATAACATAATCGGCAGTTTAGATACAAAAATTTCCATCAGTGATCAATTTAATTAGGTTCTACTACACGTCCAGCCTCCCTAAGTCCAACCAGCAGAACCATTTCATTAAGGCTTTATGAAAAGCCAATGAAGTCAGAACCAATCTAATCTCTCTCTCTTCCTCCCTCCCTCCACATTCTTTTTCAGTTGCTTTTCAATTATCACTGAGTAATATGTACCCAAAATTATCTGATTTTGTACTTATCTGGTTTATTTTTGTCAGAGTTCACCAGTGAGCCGCAAAGGGGGAACTTGGGGAATTTTCAGATGGATTTGCTATAGGCAAATGAAAGAAGTTTATTTGGAACTGAAATCGCCTTTCTTGACTGTCACCTTAGCCAGACATTTTGCAGCCAACAAGAACTTGATATGATTGTTTATCCAGTGTGCCAAGTTCTTTCAACTGAGGTCTGAGAACTTCATCAAAATGACTTAACTTAGGTACTGAGAACTAACAATGGACTACCTTTACTTATTAAGTAAGCTAGACTCTCCAATTTGTTGGATAAGTAAATGAACATTGGAAATTGATATTATGTTTTTCTACTCTCACAAGAACATCCCTCCTGTGTGAAGGGATGAGGCTGAAAGGTAATAACCTATCTAGGGTGATTCAGTGAATCCCATTATCAAACAGGATATTGACAATGGATCTTTCATGGCCCAGTCCAGCACATTATTCTGTACACAACATTGACTTTCAGATTGGCTCAGTAGGCAGATTAAATGTAATTGTGCCAGTGCACAACCTTCAAGGGAAATTAAGGAGCACATCTAAGGAAAATGCCAACAAAATAGTTTGAATTACAGTCCCCAAGTTGGACTTTTAATTTGATTCTTCCCCATTTGGATTTAATTTCAGCTTGCTCTTCTTTATCCAACCATTACTGAACCAAGACAGTATTTCAACATTTTGATAAGTTTCCTATAGAGATAAGGGAAAAAATACAGGTAGTCTTCAACTTATGACCACAATTGAATCCAACATTTATGTTGTTAAGTGAGAAATTTGTTAAGTGTCTTTTTATGAAATTTGGGATTTTGCAGAAAGATTTGAAAAAGCGTATGGTTTCCTTCAGTTAAAAAAAGTTAGGCAAACCAATTTGTTATTATGTCACTGTAACATATAGTAACAGTGTTCTATATTTATCTGTTTTTTTCATAGTGGCCACTTTGAAATTTATTTTATTGAGCTGGTCATCTCATCACAAGCATGATACCGGGTGGCATAAAGAATTAAAATTAACATAGCAGCATATAATCTAGGTCACCTTAATTAAAACAATAACCCCCAAACAAAAAGGAGCATCACCTAATTTTCCAGCCAGAATGCTGGGGAGAACAGCCAGGGAAATAGCTTTCAAATAGATTTTAAGTTATTTTATGTTTGTTTGTTTGTTTGTTTGTTTGTTTGTTTGATTGATTGATTGATTGATTGATTTTTACCCAGTCTTTATAGTCATTCAAGGCAATAAAACATACTTAAATAATACTCTCCCTATTTTCCTTATAGCAATAACATTAGCACTAAGACTTATATACTTCATAGTGCTTTACAGTATTCTCTAAACAGTTCATAGAGTCAGCATATTGCCCCCAACAAACTGGATCCTCATTTTACTAACCTTGGATGGATGAGTCAGTCTGGAGCTGATGAGAATCCAACTTCTGACAGTGGGCAGAGTTAGCCTGCAATATTGCATTCTAATCGCTGTGCCACCAAGGCTCCTTATAACAACAATCCTGTAAGGTAGGTTGGGCTAAGAGAGAGGGACTGACCACAAGTCATCAAGCTTGCTTTCATGCCAATTCTTGATTAACTTTTGGGATTCAAGCCCTCTGAAAGGTTTATTCAAAGAGGGGGGAAATGTGGATATTAACTTTTTTTCTGGCAATTCTGTTTAATATCTCAGTACATGTAATATGATAATGTTGCTCTGACAACATGAAATTTGTGCATATAACAAAGATAACATTTTTTATACTGTGCTGAAACAATTCTGGGTTGTATTAAGTTCACACTAAAGCAAAACGTAACATTTTTTCTTCCACATTTTGTGAGCATAGCAGTGATCAAATGCTAAAATATAATTTACAGAATTCACTTACATTTTTCTAGAAGATAGTTAAAAAGTAATATTACTAGCCACTAGATGCCACTGTTGTTTTATACCAATACAGCAGGATGAATTTTTATGATACTTTTAAACAAATCATTTAAGAAAATATGAGCATCTGGAACATTATTGTTTTTATATTGTATTATTGTTGCTTTACATTTCTATTCTTTCCCTTTGATTTTTTTAGTACATTTTATATATATTATTTATGTTGTATTATATCTATTTTGAATTTTGTTTTGTATTTTTTCTTGTTTAGAAATTACAGATATGTCTTCACAAGTATATTTTCATGATCTCTAAGTAATATATTGTTATATTTGTTTTTTTATCCTTTTATCTAGATCTTTAGGTCTGCTTGTTAGTAAACAAATATTTCATCAGATTGTTGTAACAGCCTGCAATTTAAAAAAAACACATTACTCTTAGAGCAGAACTACTATTAAAGTTCCTATATGTTTAAAGGCATATATATTGAATACTTACCAAAAGTTGGGATTCTTTTAGGATCATGGATTCATCTACTTTTTGATTTTTTAATGTTTTTATTAAAAGGATTATGCATACTACTTTATTTATGTTTATAATGCAGGGCTGAAGGTTAATTGTAATATTAAAGAAGAATTCACAAAATATATGAGATATATTTGCTCCTGTCTTATCTCCATACAAAAGACATTTTTTTTTTTACTTTTGATCTATTTCTGGAATCAGAGCTTAACTAGGGAATCATACAGAAAAGCAACAGAGTATGGAAATGTTGGTAAGACTTTATCACACCTTCTTCAAATGAAAGAAGTTAATATGGGCCAAAATTTGTTACTTAAACCAGTAGGCATGTGTTTCCTTAAATATTCACATATGAAACATTCCATGTAAATACATAGTACATCAAATTACTTGGAAAATGCTTTTGTAAACCTTTGTTTATGAAACATACCTATTTTTTTAGGAATTTACCATTTACTAACATAATTTTTCCTATTCTTAACTCCTAGACATTAGAGTTAAAGGAATATAATGAAGGCATACTGTCAGAGCCTGTAGACCAGGGGAGGCAAACTCATGGCATCACGGCGGCGTCAGGTGACATATTGGGACTTTCCTTCCCTTTGCAAAACCGGGCATAGGCATGGCCAGCGCGTGACACCTCCGGTCCACAGGCCAGGAGGTTGAAGCCCTGGTGTAGATGAAAGGAAAATGAATCATTAAATTAGATGTCAGCATTCTAAGTAATGCACCCATACTGTATGGCAACCCTGAAGCCTCCAAGATGGCTTCAGCCAGGCTCACTTTAGGGTTGACAATAGGTTTCCCGAACTGGTGCCCTCCAGATATCAATCATATTTCTAGGAGTTCTAGCAATTAGAGGCATTAGTAGGAGATTGTAATAAAGACTGAAATTATTTGGGGCTAAATCATAGGCTTTTAAGTATTATTTTTTCATTAATATTTTTGTTTTCCATCTGCGTCACACAATAAAAACTCCTAATAATTATTCTGAATGCTTGTCTGAGGATGGTTGTCTGCTCATCCAATTAAGGGTATGTTTCTGATGTCTTCAAACAATTAATACAATTTAGTGTTAGGCATTCCACTACTGTTAGGACACAGTGAAAATAATACCTTCCTATAGATTACTTGGACTTATTTATCAGAAATAATGCTGAAGCATTTTTTTTAAAAAAGAAAAATGGCTTTTGATAAAATTATTTAGCTGGAAAAGATGGTATTTATTTATTTATTATTATTTTAATTTATTGAATGTATTGGCTACCCATCTTACCACAGGGTAAATTTTTTACCAGGTTCCTTCTGATTTTTGGCTACCATAGATTAATATAACTGTCCACCTATAATTCATTACCAACTAGTGAATCTTTTGATTTTCTTTTCAAAAAATTTAGTCACAGTTGGCAATCCTTACATAATTAAGATAATCAGTTTTGGATTACTACAATAGTCAATTCTAGGCAATAAAAAGAAAATCCTTTCAAACTCTTTCTCCCAGTTTTCTGAGGAAAGTTGTAGAACAGAAAAGTTTAAGGCTCATACATACTGGCATAGTTTTTTATTTATTTATTGAAAAATACTGTTATTTTGCTTTTCATCTGAAAAGGCTCCAGATCTATTTACAAAGACAAATAATAAGATAATCTCTCCACAGAGGATCACCATTTTTTTAAATGACATAATTTAGTCTCATGTCTATTTCCTGGAGATGGGTGGTCATGTTTGCAATGGGGCAGAAAGGGATGTAATTGAAACATCATCATTCTTGCTTGTTTTGGTGATATATTTATTGCTGGTTTCTCTCTTTATGCTTTTAAAGAGTTGCCAATCTCCTTTTGAAGACATTATTTCAAATAGGATCCCCCCCCCCATTACTGCATATGTAATGTTTAACATTTTCTAGTCTGGTCTTTAGTACTTTAAAGCTGCTTTTGCTTTAGTGTTGCTTTAATTGTGGGTTGATTTTATTTAATATTGGATAGTATCTTTATCTGTAAAGCATTTTGGTTATTTTATACAGACCATAAATTCAATACATTTTTAATATAAACAGCAGCATACAAACAGCAGGAAAAAGTTCAACTATGAATTTTGGTTTGATTTTTATTTTCTGGAAAGCTTCTCTATCATGCAGAGAGGTTCATTTGTAAATCCGTTACCATAGTAACAAACAATATGTTCTACATACAATATCAATGTATTATAATGTACACAGGATAGATGCTTCTGTGTGCAGCAGTGAAGAGAGAGAAATAGCAGGCATGTATTAAAATAATAGTAAAGGATAGGTAAAATTGGATTGGTCTCATATCAGCCTTACCCAGTTTGACTATACACATGCAGAGAGAGGGAGGGAGAGGGAGGGGAGGAAGAGGGAGGGAGGGAGGGAAAGAGAGATATGCCCATCCTCAGCATCTAAAATATATTAAGGGTCCACTCAATTTGAGGAAGTTCCATCCCTTATTCCCACACCTGTTGTCCTTTGTGCTTTGAACCCTCTACTCTGGTGCTTCAGCTTTTCTCAGTGTTGTACTTTCCTTGTGTCCATAGCTCTAAGTATAAGGAAAGTACAACACTGAGAAAAGCTAAAGTACCAGAGTGGAGAGTTCGGAGCACAAAGGACAACAGCTCTGTCTAGTGATATTTTGACTCCCGAATTCTTTCAAATTCTTCCACCAGGCAAATATGTCAGGGGTCAAGTGGAGACAGCAACTCTAGGGCTGGAGACCAAGAGTTTAGGATAGGGTATAGAAAGGCTCATGGAGGAGAACTGTATGAGAAATGGCTGCAATTGTGTTCTGTTTGCTGATAATGTAAAACTATTCAATACCACTGACAATACTGCTACCCTTCAAAAAAATCTTGACTATGTGTCAGAATGGTCAAACAAGTGGCAACTTCAAATCTCAACAAACAAATGCTCTGTCTTACATATTGGCAGAAAAAATCAGAAAATAAAATACAAGCTAAATAGTCAAGACCTTGTTGAGGATCCAAACTTTGTCAATGACATTGGAGTATTTATCTTTAATGATCTAAGTGCTAGAGCCCACTGCAACTACATAGCCAAAAAGGCATTAAGAATTGTTAATCTAATCCTGCGTAGCTTTTTCTCCAGTAATATTGTACTACTAACTAGAGCATGCAAAACATTTGCTAGACCAATTCTCGAATACAGCTCATCTGTCTGGAACCCACATTGCTTATTGGATATTAATACAGTTGAAAATCCAGAGATATTTCATGAGAAGAGTCCTCCACTCTTCTACTCGCATCAGAATACCTTATGCCACCAGGCTTGAAATTTTAGCCTTAGACAACGTAGAACTACGCCACCTTCGGTCTGACCTAAGTATAGTACATAAAATTATCTACTGCAATGTCCTACCTATCAATGACTACTTCAGCTTCAACCACAACAATACAAGAGCACACAATAGATACAAACTCAAGGTAAACTGCACCAAACTGATTGCAGGAAATATGACTTCAGCAACAGAGTGGTCAATGTCTAGAATACACTATCTGACTCTGTGGTTTCTTCCCCAACCCCCAAAAACTTTAACCTTAGACTGTCTACTGTTGACCTCACCCCTTTCCTAAGAGGTCTGTAGGGGGCCTGCCTACTGTCCCTGTCCTAATGTTCCTTTTTATTTGTAGCCATTTCATGTATTCATAATCATGTTTATACTTATACCTGTTATCTAATACATGCTTGACAAATAAATACATAAAATTGTGCAAAGGATTGCAGTTTTGATCTCCAGCTGTATGCCAGAGAAAAGCATAAGAAGAAAATGATATTCAGAGAAGTGGTTCAGGAAGTAAGGTAAGTAAATGATGTCAGAGAAGCCAATGAAATGCATTTTCAAGATGAACAGTAACTGGGCAATCGGAAGGTATATAGGTCATTTCTCCCAACCTAAGAGTTTGTTTACATTTTCCCACATGTGTAATTCAGTAAATCCTCATTACAACCACTAAAAGTATGTGAGTTAGTAATCTGTTTGTTAATGGTCTTCCACTCAGTCAGTGAGAGGTTTCTGTGGTCATCAGCAAATGGGACTTCTTAATTTTGTATATATTTTCTCTGCTGCACCATGGCAGGGAAACAAATATCTGGCATGTATTATGTATTTCCACTCTTAATTGACTAGACCCTGTTTCTCAACATGTTATTAATTCACAATGTGTTTCTCAAGTTTAAATGGAAAATGATGTTTTGAAGGAATGCCATGTAATCAAATAAAATGAATTTGTTGAAAAAGTTGCCAGACAATATTTTGAAAAATAAATCTCCTGTTCCGTGTTGAATACAACAGGCACAAAAACAACTTCTCTATCATCACCAGTAAAGATATAAAATGGTTTCCCCCAACTTATGTGCTGAAATAAGATTCCTGTTATTGCCAGCCAGCCAAGGTATCTGAAGGACAATACCTTGGGGAAACATACAGGCTGAAATTTAGATACTTGTAGGATAATTATGCATAATTCCATCCCCTTTACTGCATGCTTAAACATAACTGTATATATCTCACTTTTCCTTAATGCAGTTTAATGTATAAAATAAAATAAACAAGATAAACAAATAAATGGTAAAGGGCAGTGGTGGGATTCAAAATATTTTACTACTGGTTCTGTGGGCATGGCTTGGTGGGCGTGGCAGGGGAAGGATACTGTAAATCCCCATTCTCTCCCCACCCCACTAACCTGCTTTCCAGCTCTGTTCTCCTGTGCAGGGCAACAAAAGAAGACCCCGCCAATCAGCTGGGACTCAGTAGGCAAAGAATAGATGGGGGCAGGACCAATCAGAGGTGGTATTACGAATTATTCAAAATTTCCGCTACCAGTTCGCTAAACTACTCAAAATTTCTGCTACTGGTTTTCCAGAACTGGTCAGAACCAGTTCACTGAACTACTCAAAATTTCTGCTACTGGTTTATGGTACTGAATACCACCTGAGCAGGAGGTTGAACTAGAAAACCTCCAAGGTCCTTTCCAGCTCTATTCTGAATTGGAATGAATGAATGAATGAAGCCAAATCTTCCAAATAACAAAACATTTCCCCAAACTGGCAAATTAATAAATAAAAGCATTTAAAAACCACAGGAGTTCTTGTTCTAACCAGGTGCAGGAAAAGGCAATTCTTCAGTGATCTTAATGTGAAAAGTTCATTATTTAAATCTCATCACAGTAACAAAGGAGCCCAGTTTAGTTATTCTAGCAGGGACTGTTGCACTTTGGTCAAGAACGTAACCATATTCTGACTTCTGGTTTGAGCTTCTTTGGCGACGGACCAAAATCTGCGATCGTTTGTTTGTTTGTTTGTTTATTTATTTATTTAGTCAAGCAATTATAAGATAACAGGTATAAGTATAAACATAGTTATGGATACATGAAATGGATACATATAAGAAAAATTAAAAAAAATTTTAAAAAAAGAAACAATAGGACAGGGATGGTAGGCACGTTGGTGTGCGGTTTCGATCCATGCTTGCCACCGGAGCCCCTTGAGCCAGCTGGATTTGGGCCAAAAGCCACCCTATGGAGTTGGTGAAGAGGGAGGAGACTGCCAGCAGTGTCGAGGAGAGCCAGATCTCTCCTCCTCAGCTGGCCATTACTCCCTTTCCCAAAGGCGGTTGCAGTGGTGGTCAGAAATGGCCACCTCAAAGAAGAACTTGACCAGAAAAAATTGTGCAGGAGGAAGATAAGAAGTGAAAGTTTTTTTTAATGAAAAGTTTTTATTTTTAAAAAAACAAACAAACATACACATACAAAACATAAAACCATCTTCCATTTTACATACATACAGTGTGTCAGTTGGTTACAAATCTTTTGTGCTATCCTTTTATAGTCATTTACTCAGTTTATATCAATTTTCACATTGTCAAACTAACATATGCTTATATATTTATCAGTTATTAATCATCCATGACTAAACTATTTATTCCATCATTTTATACGATATATTCCAAATTTTATCTTAAAAATTATGTTATACTTTCAACCAATGGTTATATATGTCTATATTATGTTTATATCAATCTATTAAATTTCTATCACAGAATTATCTAGTCAATTACATTACCATGTCTTTTTATCCAACCATTGATAAAACAAATCCCATATCATATAATATTGTTTATCTTCTTGTTCTCTAATTTCAAATGTCAATTTACTCATTTCAGCACAAATCCATAATTTTCTTAATAACTTCCTCCTGCATAGGTATTTTATCTTTTTTCCAATTCTTAGCAAATACAATCCTAGCCGCTGTTAATACATTTACAATCAAATATTTCAACTCTTTGTTGTATATTTCCGGTATAATTCCCAATAAAAAGATCTCTAGTTTAAAGTCTATATGTTTTTTTATCATTTTTTCCAACCATGTGTGGATTTTAGTCCAATATTTCTTTGCATCCAAGCATGTCCACCATATATGGTAATATGAACCAGGTATCTGATGACATCTCCAACATTTATCCGATTTATTCTTAAACATTCTCGCAAGTCTCGTCGGGGGTAGATGCTACCTGTAAAACATCTTATACAAAAAATTTTTATATGCAGTTGACATTGGCATTTTATACTTTTGAGACCAGAATTTTTGCCATTTTTCTAAACCAATCCTATATCCAAAAAAATTCCCCCCAAGCAATCATAGTTTCTTTAACTTGTTCCTGCTCCAATTTAAATTCTAATAAATGTCCATAAAGTTTTTTAATTGCCTTTTCATCAGTACCCATCAAAATTTTATCTAAGTCAGTCAACTTATCATAAATACCTTCTGTTTTAACATCTTTATCAAATCTAGATTGTATTTGCAAATATGAAAACCAGTTCATTTTTACACCTTGTTCTTCCAACGCTTGCATAGATTTAAGTTCACCCTTTTCATTCGATAACTCCCCATATCTAACTGTTTGTTCCTTTTTATATATTATTGGATAAGAAAAAGTTTCAATGGTAGATATCCATAATGGAATTTTTAAATAATATTGTCTTTTAATCTTCTCCCAGCTCAAAAACAATGCCTCACGAATATAATGTCTTCTAAAATACCCCTGTGTTTTAGTTCCCTTATGCCAAAGGAAGGCATGCCATCCCAACAGCAAGTCAAGCCCTTCTAAGGTCAATAGTCTATTGTTCCTTAATGTTATCCATTCCTTTACCCACATCAAATTTGTCACCTGGTAATGCAACTCCCAGTTAGGCAAGGTAAACCCTCTGCAGACGCCTCAAACCCAAGAGAAACCAGACCATGGGGGCGATATTCTTTTACTGGAAATTGAGGAGCAACAGAACAACGAAACTGAGATATGGCGGAAGCATCAAGGGAAGAGCCCCCAAAGACAATGATCTTCCAAAAAACTTGAAAGGACAGGGACTCCAGGGATGAGAGGCACAGGACCTTGACATATTTTGAAAAGTCAGTGGCAGAAAAGGACAGAGGCACAAAAAGGAAAGAAACAAAGCCCTCCCTTTACCCACGGAAGCACACCCCGCCTTCCCTCCAAGTTCCCCCCCCACCGTTTCAGCAGTCGAAAGAGAGAAAGACAAGCAAATAACAATAGAGGGGTGAGACTGGGAACCTCCTCTTATTCTTGCATCTTGTAACAATTTTAATTTTATTCTTGCTTTTTTGCCCTGCCAAATATATTTCAGCACAATTCTATTTAAGTCCTCAAAAAACTCTTTCCCTAGTCAGATTGGAATTGTCTGGAATAAATATAAAATTCCAGGCAATACATTCATCTTAATTGTAGATATTCTCCCAGTAAGTGATAATTGTAAGTTTACCCATTTTGTCAAATCTGTTGCAATCTGCTGTTTGAGTTTAAGATAATTATCCTCCTTCAGTGTGCTACATCTTGGTATGATATATATCCCTAAATACTTAACCTTGTTTGTGACCTATATTTCTAAAACTTCTTCCAATTTTTTTTTTTCGTCTTGCTAACACATTCTTCGATAATATCTTTGTTTGATCTTTGTTTATTTTCAAACCTGTTACCTTTCCATATTCTTCTATTTTTTTCTATTAATTTAGGTGCTGTTTCCAATGGATCTTCTAATATAAATACCAGGTCATCTGCAAAGGCCTGCAATTTATACTCTTCCTTTTTGATTTTCATTCCTTTTATTTCTTTGTCTTCTCTAATATTCCTAGTCAACACTTCCAATGTTAACACAAACAGCAGGTGCAACAGTGGACAACCTTGCCTTGTCCCTTTTCTTGTATCTATAGATTCTGTTAGTTCTCCATTTACCATAACCTTTGCAGTTTGTTCATAGTATATAATTTCAATGGCTTGAATGAATTTTTTTTACCAAAGCCCATTTGTTCCAATTGCAATAACATAAATTGCCAACTCAAGAAGAGAAAGTTTTGACTGATCGGGTTGAAGTGAAAAAGCAACAATATAAGGTACCCTGGAATTTGAACTATAAAGAATAACTTGTTCCCAAAGAAGATTTTTGAAGCGGCGAAGGAGAGAGGGAAGGGGAAAGATTTGGTCTTTGTTTTCTTTCCTTCCCCATATTGACAGCTAAGAGACTTAAGTAAGAAATTGATAAAAATTCACTTACACATTAATAGGCATTTAAACTGAAAATAAAATGTCAAAGGGAAAATAAAGATTTTTTGGATATTTAAAAACTTTTAAAAGAAAGAAAGGAGAGAAAAGGAAAAAAAATAAAAGGGCAGGATCTGGAAAAATGGAGGAGACCACCTTGAAGTAAAAGGAATTAACAGTGAAACTTTAACAAGATTCCTAAAAGATACATTCTAATTGAAACTTTGTAACAAGATAAATAGAGCCCCAGCAAGAGAAAGTGGAAAAAAGAAGCAAGAAGAAAAAGCCTTGGATTTTTTGGATCATTTGGTGATTTCTGGATTTTTGGTTATTGGATTTAAATGATTAAAATCAATCAGGTGGTTGTTTAAAAGTACTTAAAATGGCATCACTCTTGGAAGAACTGAAAATGGAACTTAAAAAACAGAAAGAAGAGGCACAAGAAGGAAGTGGTTTTTTTTTTTTTTTGGCTTCGTATTTCAATTCTTAGAAATGGAGATCTTGAACTATGAGAAACAACAAGAAACGCATTTAGAACAAGAAGGGCGTGACAAAGAAGAAGCCATTTTTAATGACCAAGAAACTCTATGTGGAGAAAAAAGGGAAAAGGGAGAAAGAGAATGAAAAATTTAAGACCTGAAAAAACAACCAAAAAAAGAATAGTTTGAAAAGCAATTACAATATTGGAAAGAAACAGAAGAGGGGATTACAGAAGAGAGAATTAGAATTAGAGAGACAAGGGGTCAAAAAGGGGAGGGAGAAGAAGAGGGGGAAGAAGGAAAGGAAAAGAAGTTATAAAGGACAGAAACAGGATATAGAGATACAGGGAAAACGTACAAGGATTAAAGGTATAAGCCTATTTAGAAGACATAGAGACAATGGGTGAAAATTTAATTGAAAGAGAGGATTTTGCAAGGGTACATAAAACAGCATTGTTATATTTGAAATAGAAATGAACTTAGAGAATATGAAACAAGTGTGATTAAAGTGATAGATAAAATATTTATTATAATGGAATGGAATGTTTGTTAATAAATAAATGAAATAAAGAGAATAAGAGAATGAAATTAGGAAAAGATGGGAATATTTTAATTGTTATTAATGATTTATAAAAATTTAAGTGAAGAGAAATATGAAAGAAATATAAAAAAAATTATGGAAATATTATAAGTGTTCCTAAGGAAGTATGATATTTATTTGAAAAGCAATGTTAAAGAGATTAATTAATATTAATGGAAGATTGTAATTAACATTAATGGTTGAGCTGAATTGGAATAGAATAAGTGTTTTATGTACTATTGTTATATACATATTTTCTCTTTAAGAACTTAGTGTGTATTTTAAGAATGTACCAAGCAGAATTCAATTGGCAAAAGTTATGTGTTATAAAATAGAGGTTAAATATTGAAAGTTATAATTGTAAATTGAAGTTTAAATAAGATTTGAATGGACAAAAATTAAAAGATACAAAGGTATCATACTCCAATCAGTAACTACAGGAGAAAACTTGTTTAATGAGAGAAGAAAATATGAAATTGAAACAGGAGAGACAAAAATATAAATATAATGATTTGAAAGATATTGAAACTTAGAAAAAGATATATAATTGAATTTAGAAAGGAATGAGATAATTAAAAACAAGGTTGAGAAAACTAAGGGAAGGGAAAAATTACTGAGAAAATGCTAAAATAGTAATAAGATATGGAATAAAATACAAAGATGAATATGAAATTGAATTTGTGTCTGTATGGAGAAGTGATAACCCGGGATCATGCTATTCTCAAAAAAAGATATTTTATTTGTATTATGTTTTGTGAAAACTGAAATAATTTTTTTACAAAAAAAAGAAGAACATAACCATATTCTAATGAGTTGAAGCTTCTTTCTTTCAAAAATAAAAATATGGCTGTAGATCTACTATATATGCTCCAGTATTCTTTTCAGAAATATTCTTTAAGATAAGATGTGATGAGATGAGATTACCTTTATTATCAATTTTTCTGAGAACACACTGGTACCCGTTAAAAATGAAATTCTGATGCCTGCTTTCTCTATATATACACCCATACCCATACATGCATATACATATGCTATACACATACACGCGCGCACACACACACATATATAAATCACATTTCATTTTGAATACATAGTGGAAAAAAGGGATACTGCAAAGCCTCCTCCCAGTAGGTAATAAAAAAAACTGGTCATGGAGAGTGTTGTGGAGTGGCGGAATAACTGAGGTGAACGCGGAACAAACTTCAGCTTTTTACTTTATTGTAACAATAAAGGGTTGCTGCAGCTGCCGCGCTAACAAGGCAGCCAGCTGGCGGACAACAGCTGATGCCGTTTGACAGCTCCCTTTTATAGCCAGCTGTTAAATGGCATCAGCCAATAGGAATGGTCTGTGTTCCCGCTGGAAACACAGACCGGAGTGGAGACTTCAGCTCAGTCTTTTCCGAATGCAACACTCCTTTCCCCCAGCACGGAACATGCGTAGTCCTTTAGGTAACTTGGGTGCTTGTGCAAGCGGCCAGATCTTCTAGGCTCCGATGGAACTGCTGCTGGATGGAACTTCTCTGCTTGTCAGGCATTTTCTGATGATGACGGAGCTGGCGTCTCGGCTTCAGGCGGCTCTGGGTGAGGGATTGATGACTGCTCAGGTAGGCTTGTGTCGCTGTCAGGTTTGCAGGAAGTTTCTTCAGGCACCGGTGGTTTCTCTGCCACAGGAATGTCCTGAGGGCCATCTGCAGACAAACTCCAACGCCTTCTAAGTTGGTCGATATGGCGGCGTCAAATGCGCCTGTCTTGCAGTTGGACCCTGTAAGACTTAGGACCGGTTACTGCCACAATCCACTCAGGCATCCACAAAGGGTGCCCCGCATAGTTCCTGGCATAGACCTGGTCACTCTCAGCAAACTCCCTTGTCTGGCTATTTGATCCTTGGGTCGTGACTGGGGCATAATCTGGATGGAGCCTGTCTAAAGTAATCCTCAGACGTCTACCCATGAGAAGTTCAGCCGGAGACCGATTAGTGGTGGCACAGGGAGTCGTGTGCTGGGTTAGAAGATACTTAGTGAGCCAAGAGTGCCAATCTATGGGCCAAGCCTTTCCAGGACCTCCTTAGCAGACCTGACTGCCCTTTCAACCAGACCATTACTGGCAGGGTGGAAAGGAGCTGTAAGTGCGTGCCTGATTCCCAGGTTAGCTAGGAAGACCTCAAATTCACAGGAAGTAAACTGGGGGCCATTATCAGACACGATAGTGTCAGGGAGGCCATGGGTAGCGAATATCCTTGATAGAGCCTTAATGACAGCTTCTGAAGTTGTGGTGGTCATCAAGGTCAGCTCTACCCATTTAGAAAAAGAATCAACCATCACCAGGAATGTACGCCCATGAAAAAGGCCAGCCAGATCAATATGAGCCCAGGACCAAGGGGTCACTGAATCTTCCCACATGCCTGGAGTGGATGTTGGTGGAGCAGGTCTGGTAGCTTGGCATGACTGACAAGCATTCACCCAACTTGTAATCTGAGCATCTATGCCTGGCCACCATACATAACTGTGAGCTAGGGCCTTCATCCTGACAATGCCGGGATGCCCTTCATGCAGGACTTTTAAAACTGAGGTTTGCAACTTGGAAGGGATAACTACCCTAGTCCCCTAAAGTAAACAGCCTTGCAAAGAAGACAATTCTTGCTGGCGAGTTTTGAAGGGCACAAATTCAGGGGCATAAGGAACTGCAGGCCACCCCCTTCCCACCCAGTCAAGGACTTGGCGATTACCTTGTCCCTGGCAGAGTGGGCAGAGATATCAAGGGTGGTGATGGGAAGGTTGAGATCGTTGATCAGGAACACAGCATTAGTTGGTGCAGGATCCTCAACAGTAACAGGCAGGGGGCAGTGGCTAAGGGCATCAGCATGGCTGAGACTCTTGCCAGCTCGATGAACCAGTGTATAGGAATAGGCAGCCATTCTTGGAGACAAAATCTGAGGAGTTTGTCTATTGCCTGACAGAAGACCTAACAGAGGCTTATGATCCATAACTAACTCGAAATGGTGTCCATATAGAAACTCATGGAATTTTTTGACAGAAGCAACTGCAGCCAAAGCCTCCTTGCCAATTTGGCTGTAGTTGTGCTCAGCTGGGGAAAACGTTCTGGAGAAAAAGGCAATGGGTGCCTCAGAACCATTAGGCAGTCTATGACTTAAAACGGCTCCTATGCCAAAAGGTGAAGCATCTGCTACTAAAACTAAAGGTAAATGTTCGTTAAATTGGATCAGAACAGCATCGGATGTAAGCAATGATTTGACTGCACTGAAAGCATGGGCTTTCTTAGGTCCCCAATGCCAGGAGGATTGCTTATCCAAGAGTCTATGCAGAGGTTCTGCAATGGAAGCCTTATGTGGCAAAAATGAAGCGTAGAAGTTAAGAAGTCCTAAAAAAGCCTGGAGCTCAGTTTTGTTAGTTAGTGTGGGTGCCTCGTGAATAGCCCTTACTTTGGATTCAATTGGGTGAATACCAGAGGCGTCAATTCTGTATCCCCAAAATTTGACCTGTGGGGTGGGAATAGTGCATTTCTCTTTTTTTAACTTGAGACCATACTTTCTGAAACAATCGAGGACTCCTTTGACTCTTTGCAGTAAATGAGGCTTGTCAGGGGCAGATATTAAAATGTCATCGAAATAAGGAATTACGCCAGATAATCCTTGAAGTAGTCTTTCCATTAATGATTGGAAAATTCCTGGGGCCACACTTACGCCAAATTTGAGTTGCCTACATTTAAAAGCGCCTCTGTGCATTACAATAGTTTTTAGTTCAGCGGCTGTGTCATCAACAGGGAACTGTTGATAGGCCTGTGACATGTCTAATTTCACGAAAATGGTTCCTGGCTCAAAAGAATGCAGCAGGTTCTGGATTACTGGGACTGGATAAGCGCTGATTTGTAAATATTTATTCAAAGAGCTCTTGTAATCCGCGCAGATTCTTAAGCTACTATCTTTCTTCAGGGGTGTCACTATTGGGGTTTCCCATTTTGCGAAATCCACAGGCTCTAATATACCCTGTTTAATTAATTTGTCAAGCTCCATCTCTAATTTGGGGCAGATTGCAAAAGGTAGCCTTTGAGGCTTTAGATGGATTGGTACTGCCAGAGGGTCCAAGTTGAAAGATATTGGGGTTCCCGAGTAACAGCCCAGGCCCTCGCTGAACACATCAGCATAGTCATTAAACAAGGCGTCCACTTCAGTATTTGCAATAGAGTGGATTCCGCTTATATGGAGGCCAAGGGCAGGGAACTAGTCTAACCCCAACAGGCTTGGGAGGGCACCATCCACTACCACTAAAGGCAAGTGACCTTTAAAATTTTGAAATTGAATAAAAAACTTGCCTTTTCCGATGACTGGAATGGTTCTGCCTTGGTAGTCACATAGGGTTAATTGGCAGCCTTGAAGCCTCTTCTTAGCCATTCTGGGAAGCAGTTGTTTCAAGGTGCTCCATGAGATGATGGACAGTGCTGAGCCAGTGTCAACCTCCATCCTGCAAGGTTTCCCTTCTATAGAAGCAAAAACACTGATTTTGTTAGAGCCTTTGTTAGTCAGCTTGGCTTGATAGCAGGTGAAACAGTCTTCAATTTGTTTTTGGAAATGCTGAGTTGTCTGAAGCTTTTGGGCAAAAGTCTTTCCTGCCTGACAGATCCTGGCTAAATGACCCTTTCTCTGGCATTTTAGACAAATGGCATTCCTGAACTTGCAGGATGCCCTGAGGTGGTTTCCCCCACAGCTTAGACAAATGGGCTGAAACCGTGGAGGTTGATTTGGGATTGACCTGTTTTCCCTTTGACTGGTTTTGGGCTGCCTGAGGCGATTTACATCACTAGCCTCTTCATAGCCTTCTTCTGTGGAGGCTTCATCGTAATGGATGGCTGAGTTGCTCTGGCTAATTGGATTTCCCTAAATTTCTGCTGCTGAAAGTGCTGACAGTTCAGCAGCTTGAGACTCTCAATTGCTAATTTAAGGGTTAAATCCCCTTTAGCCAATAGATGCCTTTGTAGCCTTAAATCCCTGACTCCACAAACTAGTTGGTCTAATAACATGTCCTCCAGATAGTCTCTAAACCCACAGTGCAAGGCAGCTGTTCATAGGGCAGCCATGTACCCACTAATAGTCTTTCCCTCAGCCGGAATCCGTCTTCTAAAAGCATGACACCTGGCAATTCGGGATGGCTTAGGGGAATAGTTGTTAGAAAGAATTTCCTGCAATTCTTCCCATGGAACAGTCTTAATTGAACGCGGAGCCAACAATGCCATAGCAGTGTCAAACACTGTGGCTCCGCAAAAACTTAAAAAGTAGGACTTTTTCCTATGGTCAGAAATGTCAGCGATGTCTATGGCATCTAGGAAACAGTCAAATTGGTTTCTGTAGGACTCCCATGTTTCTGCTGTCGGTCTGAAAGGCGGGAACGCAGGGTTCGAAGTCATCTCGTCTCTGCAGTGCCGGATCTTCTGAGGAAAGTTGAAATTCGCGCTCGCGAATAGTGACAGTAAGCTCTTAAAGTGACATACAGCTTGGTAGTGGCTTTGGCTCTTTTTGTAGTGACTTCGCTCCACGATTCTTTGCTCGGTTTCCTCTTAAATGTATCCCATCCTCCTCATCAGTGTTGTGGAGCGGCGGAATAACTGAGGCGAACGCGGAACAAACTTCAGCTTTTTACTTTATTGTAACAATAAAGGGTTGCCGCGGCTGCCGCGCTAACAAGGCAGCCAGCTGGCGGACAACAGCTGATGCCATTTGACAGCTCCCTTTTATAGCCAGCTGTCAAACAGCATCAGCCAATAGGAACAGTATGTGTTCCCGCTGGAAACATGGACCAGAGTGGAGACTTCAGCTCAGTCTTTTCCGAACGCAACAGAGAGGATATGTAATCATTGGTCATAAGATACAATAACAAGTGATAATCATAGGTACCAATAAGAGAAGGTAATGGGAAAAATGAGAAGACGAGAAAGATGAGAAGATAAGAAAGATGAGAAGGATAATAGCAGAACAGCCTATTACATGGGTAAATATCTTTAGGCCTAAGACAGTGCTGTAGGACTTATGTGTTCAGCAGAGTGATGGCACAGGAGAAAAAAACTGTTTTTGTATCTAACTGTTTTGTCATGCAATGTCCTATAGTGGCAGAAACAGTTTATGTCCAGGTCTGTAGAGATGTGATCTTCTTATACAATGCAGAAAATGCAGGTGCTGCTGTGCCCTCTTCACCAGTGTCTCACTGTTGAGTGACCAAACTAACCTGCTTATCAGCTGCACACCTGGAAATTTGATATTACTAACCACCTCCACAGTTGAATACAAAGGTGAATACAGAGCTGTACTTGCCTTTTCCAAAATCGATAATGATCTCTTTTGTTTTTCCTACATTTAAAAACTGACTGTTTTTATTACACTAGTTCATTAAACCCACTACCTTCTTCCAATAATCACCCTCATTATCATCCTGAATAAGGCCCATCAGCATACTTCACTATATGGTTGGTAGCAAACCTTGCACAACAGTCATGGGTCAGCAGGGTGAACAACAGTGGACTTAAGACACAGCCCTTAGGACAGTGATGGCTAACCTTTTCAGCTTGGTGTGTAGAAAATCGGGAAAAAGTGTAGCCTTCCTCGGGTCGTGGGTCACTTCAAGAAATATCAATAATTTGGTTTATGACGGACTGGGCTGGGGTAATCACACAGGGCTGTGAAACTCGTCTCCCTGGTCTCAGGGCTGCAGATGCAGGATGTGGGGATCGGAAGGCCACCTTACAGGGCTGTGAACCTGATGGATCTCCTTTCCTCCTGTAGCGTTCCTGAGGTAATGAAACTGACAAACCTCAGTTTATGGCGGTTAAAACTGGTTCTCTGCTGCAAAGATCTTGCGGCAGCGGTGACACCATGCCTCCACGCAACAAGCAGGGAGCAGGGATTGGAGCAGAGCACAGGCAGCCTCTAAATGTGCAAGTTTTCCCCACACCAACAGGCGTGTCAGTCAAAGTGCCTCCGCGTGTCACGAGTGACACGCGTGTCATAGGTTAGCCATCACTGCCTTAGGAGAACCTGTGTTCAAGAACATGGTAGATATATTAGTCTCAGGGCCTATCAGGAAATCAGGAGCCCAATTGCACAAAGAACTGTTGAAGCATAAAAGGCCCAGTTTATCTAATAAATTCTGAGGAAGGATATAGAACTAAAAATGCTGAACTAAGGTCAACAAACAGCATTCACACCTGAGTATTTCTTTCCTCTAAGTGCGCCAAGCTCAGATGGAGAAAGAGGAAATTGTATCCTCTGTGGAATTATTTGGATGATAAGCGAACTGAAGTGAGTCTACTTGAATACTAGATTATAGGGTTGTTGTTTTACAGAGATAGTTTTATACAAGGTTAAATAAAGATGTATGTCTGCTTTGATAGTGTGGTGTAAACAAGTCATAATAATTTCATATCTGAATATTATACATATTGCAGGCTCAATAGGGTAGGTTCAATCAAAAACTATGGAGGGCACCTGAGGATTTTGCAACAGTTCTGACCTGTCAAGATTGTATCAAAGCACAGATAGATCCATCGTATTTCAAGTCAGTGAAACCCAGCTTACCCACTTTCTTCATATTACCACCTCTCATTGGTGCCACTATCTGCAACTCAGAATTATTTTTTAATCGAATGATGTAAACATCCAAAAGATAGCTCAATGTTCTTGGTTTTATGGAAACTCAAAATTTCAGATTGCAATTTCCCACAGCTTTTATTTGCTAAAGAGAGTTAGATTTTGTGGGAAGGAAGGGAGGAAGGAATGGGAAGGATAGGGAAGGGAAGGGATGAGAAGGGATGGGAAGGGAAGCAAAGGGAAGAAATATGACTGCACTGAACTGGCATGAGCAGATGAATAAAAACTTGAGAATGGAATGGGAAGAATGACATGCAGGAGCACCGGGAATGATTTCAGGGTAAGCCAGCTGACCCCAATAACTGTGTTGTGAAATGATATGGCTCAAATAAAGGACTCTTATAACAGATTCTGACAGTGAAAAATGAGACTTACTTTACTTGAACTAGGGGGGGAAAAAGCCAGATTCCATGATTGTGATCTGGCTTTGTTTGGATTTTCAGGGAGACAAACATGTACATGCTTGATTGCATTTTCAGGGGAGAAGGGGAGGGAATCCACCAAGTTATCTTTCAGTTTTTTCTACATTTTCTCACAGTATGAATTAATCACATTTAATAATACTAATTATATACTTTGTGCATACCAAATTCCTCTATAAACTGTGGAAAAATATGAAGACATTTCCAGGCCTGGAGCTAGTTTAACAATGAGTCTGTGTATGTAGAGTCTGTAATTGCTTGTCATATGTCATCGTTGGATCTAATTATTCTTCGTAGATTCATTCATTTGCTTTGCTGGTAATTTACACTTCCAGGAAAACTGTTGTGCAATACTGTGACATGAATAGGGGGTGTTTGACTCTGCAAAATTAAATTCAAACCAGTGGTCCAAACAACGTCTGTGATTTGCAACAAGGTTTTGATGCTAATCAACTGACCTATGATTCATGAGATGGGCTGAAGTTCCAACTTGGTAGAAAGCATAAGAAGACTAGCCCACCAAGCAAATGAGGTTCAGTATCTTTTCATTATCCAGACAATTGTTTTATCATTGCAAGATCCAATCTGAGTCAGTTATTGAAACCAGAAGTTTATACTTCCAAACTTTTGGACTCTTGGTGGAGCTTATCCTCAGGGAACTTCTCTCTCTCCAGAATGTGTCCAAAAGCCTGGAAGAATAAACCTCTGGTCCCGGTGATTGACTCAGATTGGATCCTGCACCATTATCTCGGGACACATATATTTGCCTTCATTAATTCTTTGATTCTCTGCAATTCTATGTGTACCCCGGAGCAGGTTTGCCGATGCCCTTTTCTGTAATCATCCATGAATTATTTTTATCCCACCTTTATTACTTTAATAAATAACTCAAGGTGGTGAACATACCTAATACTTCTTCCTCCTATATTCCATATAATAAGCCTGTGAGGTGAATTGGCCTGAGAGAGAGGAACAATGTCACCCTGCAAACTGGGGAAAGACTCAGCAAAAACTGTGAGATGTCCAGGCAGCAGCTATGTGCTATGTAGCCTCAGGGTAGAGATTGGTGGGCTTTGTGCAAATTTGATTAGGATTTTAAAGCAGGCCCTAAGAATTCAGTATTCTCCATTTGAGTCGACAAACAATTCCAGCCATCACTAGTGATGGCAGCATTAAGGCCTTGCACGCACCATCTGCCATTTTAATTTTCATACAATGTATCTGCGGCCCTGACCACATATTTCACTGTCTTAAAATGGTGGAGGACCTGAAGTGTAACATGTGAGTGCATTACTCACTTGTAAGTGGCGTTTTTCTTTGTTTGTGTGTTTTGCTATTATTGGTACTTGCTTCCACCAAAGGAAGAGGAAACGGCACAAAGGGCTTGAAATTTTGAAAAAATAATAATAACAGTACCAATCTGATGTCACAAGAAGCATCCCTTAGCAGACAGAGTGATGCATGTTCTTGTTATTGCTGAGTTCATTAGGCCCATTTTGCCATTGCCAGGCACTTTAGGTAGAATAGCTTTCAGAAGCACAAGCATTAAGATGCTTCTTTCTAATGGTTAAGACAAACCCAGAAACATACCTTCCAACTCAGAGAACAGAAAAGCATTTAGTTTTTACAAGACCTAGAGACCTATTGATGGAGAATAAAACAAAGGTGTGAAGATCAATTTAATGTGGGAAGCATTTCTGCCTTTAAGATATTTACTAATCTCCGTGTAACAAACTGATGTGAAAGATTCCTCCGTGGCAAACGCACTACTCATTCTGGCATTTACTGGCCAGCAGCATATATGAAAGAGCAAGATAAAATGAGAATTAATTTTACTTTCATGTCCCTATAGACGGGATGCTCAAGGCATTGCTATTAAACTACAAGTTTTGGAGGTTTCAGATAAGCTATTGCCTCTCTCAAAATCCTGAAGCAAGTTTTCTTTGTATCTTTAAAGACAGGAAAAATAGAAACAGATCCTTGTGGCTTCCATTATAAGACATGAATATCAACATTCAGAATGTTTCCATTATAAGAAATGGTTAAAAATGTCTTTTTTTTATCAAAACGTATAAGAGAATGAAGACATAATTAAGAAGAAACTGATTTGAAAGCAGAAGGAATGGCATTGTTGATTAGGAGAGGAGTGGTAATGTCAGAGAACAGCACATTTTATTGGGACAATTGCATCAAGGCAATGAAGAAAGACAGGAAGATTCATTTTATAGATCAGTGCCAGGTCTCATTTAAATGTCTGCCTGCCTGCCTGCCTGCCTGCCTGCCTGCCTACCTACCTACCTGCCTGCCTGCCTGCCTACCTACCTACCTATCTACCTACCTACCTACCTACCTATGCTTCTTATTCCTCCCTTCATACAAACACACAAACACACACGCACACAAATATTTGTATGAGGGAAGGAATAAGAAGGATCAGCATCAGCTCATCTGCTAGTGTAGTGGCTGATCTAAAATTTAGGGAAAATATTCAGGTCTGCAAAACATGAAAATGAGCATGTCAATATTCTTGGTCAGAGATAACAAGGGGTTTGAATCCAGCATCTAAAAGCTACAAGATGTCTTAGAGTTTTGGCCACTTTGACTTTTAAAAAACCCCAGGGCTGCAATTCTCACAGGAAAATAAAGCATGCCAAACTTAAATGCTTTCAGTTATAAAAGAATCATAATTCATGCTGTGCATGCAAAATATCAGCCAGCCAGAACTGAGAAACAGTCTGTCTGACACACTGGAGAGTAGAAGAGGGATATGCAGTCTGGGTATGCCAGGGTCTCTGAGTTTTATGGAAGAGGCATATTGACACCATGTTATGCTCCCATGCTATATATAATACTGGGTCAGATCAGTGGTTTTCAAGCTTGGCAACTTTAAGAAGTGTGAACTTCCAGAATTCCAAGTTTGAAAAACACTGGGTTAGATAGACAGAATTTCTTTGTCTATATACAGTACATCTTTGAAATTTTATTCTATGTGCAAAAAAAGCAGGGAAAAACAATCAAAAGAAGTGGAGAGTTTGATAGATGAGGTGGAAAAATGAGTTCTTCCAGGTGGATTTTGTTATAAAGAGCTTTAAATAACTTAAGCTCTTAAAGCTAATGATGGAAAATAAAGTTATTGTGCTTTTTGAAGTAAAGCAAGGAAGATTGATCCAAAAAATATTTCACATGATCTGGAAAACAAGAGAAGAATTATTAAAGCCTTGTTATTACTGTTTATGAAAATGGTATTAAATTAGCCATAATGACCAAGAGCACATTATGCTTTTCACACATAGATTCATCTTAGAGAGATGAAAGCTTAACTTGTCTAATAATTGATAAAGTTGGTTTTAAAAAAGTGTTATTGCTTGTATTAGATACTTCTTTAAAAGGATCAATGGTGTTGTGGTCTGCCAGCGGCCTGCAGAGCCGGCAGCAGAGTCACAGTGGGGAGGAACATGGGCCAGTTCTGGAATCTGGGGAAGGCTTGGATGAGGGATCTGCATCCGACACAGAGATGGA
This sequence comes from Notechis scutatus, assembly GCF_049901735.1. Lineage (NCBI taxonomy): Eukaryota > Metazoa > Chordata > Lepidosauria > Squamata > Elapidae > Notechis > Notechis scutatus. The sequence continues at coordinate 55,082,989 of NC_142010.1, read as the reverse complement.
GCCAGGGCCATCTGAGAGTTATGTGCTGACTCCAGAGCCTCCAGAGCAGGGGTAAGATTCAACCGGCATTACTACCGGTTCAGTGATTACGTTTTGCGTGTGCACGTGAGCCTGACACATGCTGTGTGTAAATTAACCTTAGGCTGTGCCTCCTGGACAGCTGAAAAGTGCTATGTGCAGGTGCGCAGCATTCAAAAAGCCTGTTTTTCCCTGCTTTTTCAACTTCAGCTGTGCCACACAAAGCAGCTGAGGTTGAAAAAGCAGGAAATAAAGGACAGGTAAGAGCCCGGGTGGGCAGGTAGGGCCAAACAGCAGCAAACACAGAACCAGTTCTGTGTGTGCTGCTCTTCAGAGCTACCAGCTCTATAGAACCGGACAGAACCAGTAGCATCCCACCCCTGCTCCAGAGCCTCCAGAATCTGACATGAGTGAGGCAGAGGAAAAGGGGGAGCCTGTTCCCAGTGCGTGCTTGTGCAGAACTGCCAGAAGTCAAGAACAGTTAAGACAAAAGGGGTGACTCGGGAGTAAGGCTTGGAGATGATTGGCCCCTTCCATAAGACATGAAAGAGGAGCAAAGGGCCATGAGCCTTTGCAGGAAGCAACTTTGTTCATTTTGGTCGGTTTAAAATCTGAAGCTCTGTATTGACTTTGTGCTCCGTTTGGCCTAGTACAGCTAATTGGCAATTTAGTTGTTGGCAGCATTTCAAGGGAGATAAAGGTGGGTGCTTCTCAGCCTTATCCCGAAAGACTGTGGCAGACTTCTGTTGGACTATTCATAAACTGCTTGGGACTCATTACAGGCTGTGAATGCATAGAATTCACAGCCATTGAAATAAAAACAAAGGGTTTTGAGAACAGCATGTGATTGTTACTATCTCAGGAAGTCTTGGTCAGAACAAATGGCTCTCAGTAAAGATTGATGAAAGTGCACATGTTTCTACCTCTTATTGAAATGTATAGAATATTTTCTTCTTTCTTTTTAGAATTTCCTGGGAGCAATTAGAAAGCGCAAGAGCAAGGTATAGCTGGAAGCTATTTGCCAAGACATAAACACACACACACTCACACATACACACACACACGCACAACCAAAATACAGCTTTTAGATTTTATATTTGGATGTAGAAGTCTTTTCCCACTTTTTATATTACTTTCCTCTCTTTGCCTCCAGTTTGGCTCAGAGGGATTGTGCATTAGATATAAAGCAGTTTCTTTTTAGACACTCTTTGTCATCACCAATCTAAATCCCATAAGATGCAGATATGGATACATGTGGACTCCATTTTTCTTTATCTTATACACTTAGGAACAGTTCCAAATCTTTTGCATTTCGTATTGTTGCCAACTCAAAAGCCATATTTCCCCCCAACCCAGTTTGAAGATTTTAACATGATTGCTCCTCATTTCCTAAGGTTATACTGGTGCCAAATTCTTCCCATGTCAATATTTATATAGATACATCTATATACATGCACATGCCTTCAGATGCATCCACTCATATAAAGTCTCATGGAAATTGGAAATAGGAAGTATACAGATGTGGAATACAGAGTTCTCTCAAGTGTTCTGGAAAGGAAATTAGAGCAGCTTTGTTTGACTCATGAGCCTAGTTTGTTCAATTAGTCTGAACAGAATCAAGAAAGGTCATTCTCTTCTCGGCAGCAAGAGCAGAAAAATTAACACAGTGTCAAAATTTTTGCTGAATCATTCAATTAACATTTGGTGTATTCAATGTGACCACTATTTCTTGGCTGTACGAATAAAAGTAATCCTTAGTAATCCTTTTTTCTATACAGATTTCTACTTTGCAAATGTGAATGTTTATATTTATGCATCAGTATTCCCAAATTTACTTTTTGTTCTTTCTCTGCTTTTTCCTCCTCCCTTAATAACTTTTCTTTTTTAACTGTTAATATGTTGCCAGGAGTGGTTAATGGGGAATGGCAAAAAATAAATAAAAATAAAGTCAAGATGATGGCTGTGATGGTTTAACCGAAACTCTATTTGTGTTTTATAAACACTCTGTATAAAAATTGATAGAGTTTTGGTTGTGCCATTATGGCCACTGACTTGATTTTTTTGATCCTCTGTGGTCACTCCTTTACATAACTCTTCATTTAAAAAATGAGGGAGGAAGAAAGGCAGCTAAAGTAGAAGTCCTCTTTCCTAGCCTCAGTTAGAATAGAATAGAATAGAATAGAATAGAATAGAATAGAATAGAATAGAATTCTTTATTGACCAAGTGTGATTGGACACACAAGGAATTTGTCTTGGTGTAAATACTCTCAGTATACATAAAAGAAAAGATACATTCATCAAGAATCATATTCCATATCATCTTCTCTAGTGTCAATGAATATGGATGTTCTCAAGATGTTGCCATCACATATTCCTGGAAAGAGGGGCTGAAAATCAGCTAGTACCTTTGTTTCTGTAAATGGGATCTCTCAATCTGATTTTACCCTCACTTGCTCCATAGGCCTTTTTAGGTTCTGTTGTAAACAAACTTTTATTTATATTCCTGTTGTATCACCAACTTGGTCAATCACCTAATATAAAGCTTTTGTAACCTATTTGCCAAGTTTAGTTGTGTGAGTTGTTAATTCATATTGTTGCTGCCCCCTGTTTCTGTTTTCATAATTACTAGCATCTAGCAGAAGTTGTTTAGAAAGATGAAAGACTGCCATTTCTAGATGGATCTAAAATAAGGAATATTGATAGATCGACAGATGATGCTGTTAACATGGCTCTGCATTACATCCTACAACACCTTGAATCTCCAAATACTGCAAGGGTCCTCTTTGTAGAGTTCAGTTCAGCATTCATACCATCATTCCAGGCACTCTTCTAAGTAAATTAAACCAACTAGCGGTACCTGAACACACTTGTAAGTGGATCATAAGCTTCCTAACAGACAGGAAGCAGCAGGTGAAGCTAGGCGGAATCACATCCGATACCTGTACAATCAGCACAGGGGCCCCCCAAGGCTGTGTGCTATCTCTACTTCTCTTCTCCCTATATACCAATGACTGCATCTCAAACGATCCATCTGTTAAAATACTGAAGTTTGCTGATGACACAACAGTGATTGGTCTCATTAGAGACAATGATGAATCTGCATACAGACAGGAGGTTATACAACTTGCCTCATGGTGTAGCCAGAACAATCTGGAACTGAACACACTCAAAACCGTAGAAATGGTGGTAGATTTTAAAAGAAACCCTCCCATACTACCACCTCTTACAATACTACACAACACAGTATCAACAGTAGAGACCTTCAAATTTCTAGATTCTACTATATCACATGACCTAAAATGGACACCTAACATCAAAAACATCATCAAAAAAGCACAACAAAGAATGTTCTTTCTGCACCAACTTAGAAAGCTCAAACTGCCCAAGGAGCTGCTGATACAGTTCTACAGAGGAATTATTAAGCCTATCATCTGCACCTCTATAACTGTCTGGTTTGGTTCTGCAACCCAACAGGACAGACACAGACTTCAGAGGATAATTAGGACTGCAGAAAAAACAATTACTACCCACCTGCCTTCAATTGAGGACTGTATACTGCACAAGTCAAAAAGAGGGCTGTGAAAATATTTACAGACCCCTCACATCCTGGACATAAACTGTTTCAACTCCTTCCCTCAAAACGATGCTATAGAGCACTGTACACCAGAACAACTAGACACAAGAACAGTTTTCCCCCGAAAGCCATAATTCTGCTAAACAAATGATTCCCTCAACACTGTTCAACTATTTACAAAGTGTACACTACTATTACTGTTAATTTGCTCACCAATCCTTATCACCCATCCCCTCCCACTTGACTGTTTCCTAATATGATTTGATTGTTGATTGTACCCTATGACTATCATTAAGTGTTGTATGTTATGATTCTTGATTCTTAACTAATGTACCTTTTCTTTTATGTATACTGAGAGTATTTACACCAAGACAAATGTGTGTCCAATCACACTGGCCAATAAAGTATTCTATTCTATTCTATTCTATTCTATTCTATTCTATTCTATTCTATTCTATTCTATTCTATTCTATTCTATCTTGTTCTCAAGAGACGTTTCACAAAAAGTCCAAGATAGCACTCTAATTTGAACAGCATGCCTTGGTTGTTCATTATCAATCAGCATGTTGGCACAGTAAAGGCTGCTATGAGTTGTAGCAGAAGTTTACTTTGAGGACTGGAGCACAAAATGACCTGAATGTTCAATTTAATTGATGCTTTGTCTTGAGTCCAATTTTTATAATAAGATCTTCTTGAGCATTTGCTTGGCTGTTGTATTATTTCCACATTGCTAGAACACATTTGAGAATGGCCTTGGAAGCTGCAAACATTATGTCATAAGAGCAGCAGTTTTGACCTGGAAAACCTGAATTAATGGCAGCTTTATAGACTATTCTTTATTTTGAGTACTCTCTTCTTGTCAGGTAATGTTAATACTGTGGTGCTCTAACCTGCCTGGGGAAACATTTGGATGGAAGAAGATCTACACCTCTATGATCCTAGTTTAGGAAAGAAATTGTATATGTATGTGGGAGCTGAAAATATGTCCTACTAACTTGATATATCACTGGGATTTTCTGTATGGATCCTGTGGTCCAGATTGGATTGAAACTTGCAGTGTTAACCTTTAAGATATTATTTTTAAACAATTTAGCAAATATAGGATTCAACAAAAATCCAAGTCCTTCTTTGTCAAGTGTAATTGGCTACTAGGTATGAATCTTCATTGCAACTTGGAGATGATGGCATCCCATCTGCATCTAGTATCATGAATAAGAAAATTAGTAAATGGGTTTGATTGTGGGTAAGGGTTAACCAAACCATAAAACAAGGAGGAAATGGGGAATGAGGGCAATCTGGCTATGACATCTGTCACTCCAGTAATTGTTATGGTTTATGTAACTGATCTACCTGGCTTAGGTCCCTTTCTTCCCTTGCTGCTCTGTGTCAGCATTCCAGGGAAATTCCATTCCTATTAGTAACTCCAAGACACACGCCATCTCAAAGTACTTTTATTAGAACAGTACCTGGCACATACTGGGGAAATCTGGAACTAAATCTTCCCAGCTTCCCCACAAAGTCCCAAGCTACAACCCATCCCCTTTTCCTTCATTACCAGATCACGTGCACCAATCCCAAAGTAAGTTTTTATTCTTTCTGCACCATACTCTGTAACCTTGAACTGTCAAAATAATATATTTTGTCTACTAAGAGCTACTCAATTAACATCACCCCCCCACACACACACTTTCTTCAACTATGTGGCAGTGATGAATTCCATAGCTGACACTCTATGTACTTCCTCTGAAGTGTCAAACTGGGTGGAAGAGGGTGGCTACCTCAGACAAAATCTCAAAGGCCAAAATACAAAAATATGAAACCTGGCCATTGCAGGTTTGAAAGAAAGATTCTTCAGTCAAATACCATGTTTTTAGTGCTTGATCAGTTAGTGCTAGATCATGAATTAAATTTATCCAAGTTTTAATCTTAAATGAAATCAATGACATCCATATCATGGAAATCTGGCTCAGAGAAGGGGAAGTTCATCATTTTCAGCTCTGTCCTTTGGTGGAAAGACAGATCTAGGTGTATTGTTCTGTCCTTGGTACAGCAAGCTGGATTGCAGATTTTTTTAGATTTCAGAGCAATATCTACACTAGTATGTAGGCCTTTCTTCCAAGAGTTTATAACAAATTAGCAACATAATTCAGTAGAATTTACCCCAAGCTATAATTTAAGAGAAAATTGGTACAGAATGCTTTAACGATGGTACATAATTGCAGAAATAGATAACACATGTAATAAAATGCAGTAAATGTTGTGATGTATTAAAAAAAGCATATATGATAATCATTTAATGGGAGTTTCTAAACAACATATATGGGCTCTGAACCATTATTACTCATACCTGACTTCAATGATCTTATATCGCTAGATTTTTATCAATGATAATAATGATGAGTTATATACATACATATTTATTTAGTTTACAGTATGTAGCTTTCCATCTCACATTTGTAACTCTGGATGGCTTACAATTAAAACAAACAGTACCAAAAAAAAATAAAAAATCAATGCATAAAGCAGCACAAACAATAGAAACTTTTAAAAGACTTAAAACACATAGATATAATACAATCTCTGGATTGCACAGGCACTCAAGAACAGTATAGCTATTTTATGGGCTCAGCATCACTCTGACCTCCAGGTCAGATGGTGGAGCCAAGTCTCCAGGCCCTTCCAAAAAGCCAGCAAGACCTTGAAATGTGTTGGCTGATCCTGCCAGAAATAAAATCTTTGAGGTTCAAGGTTATGGTTTCCTGCCAAGGATAAGATCATCACACTTAAGGAACATTGTTTTCAACAGGTGGTGAGACCACTTCACAATTAAGGAACATCTGCTTCTCTTGGTTTTGGAATGAAGATGAGAGAGATCATCTTATTCTATGCTGAGATCCTACAAAGGACAGGGCAAAACAAATTATGACCCAACTATAACTCTTCAGTGATTAAAAAAAATGCTTTCCTAATTTTGTGTTACATGCTCAACCATTACATGGGAATATAAAATCCTATATCCTATGCATTTAAGAAAAGGAGGTATGCACTACTGTTCAATTCTGCCTCACAAATCTAGTAAAACCCCCAGAATTACACATTGTGTAAGTAAGTGGTCAGATGAAAGGATCAGTGGATAGATAAATAGATAAGCAGGCAGAATATATCAAATAGATATAATGAACAGATAATCTCTATGTCTATCAATGTTGCAAAAAACCCCAAATCTTATCTAGCACAGTTACCATCGTAGTCTATATTATTGGCTAGGATCACTGCAATCTGGTCTACTCTTCAGTACTTCCCTTGTGCTTGTTAATAAATGTGGTAGAGGCGTTCAACATTATTTATATCATAACTGCCTGATGCTAGATATATGGAAGCTATATGGAAGCTTTTACTTGTGGGAAGCTGGATAAGGCATTGAAACCTATTTCTTGGTGATGGGATAAGAATTCAATCTAATAAGTTGTTGAATAAAGATACATATAATGACTCATACTTTGTAGTGAGAACATTTGGAGGAGTAGTTATATACAAATGCTAAATCCAGTCTAAACATCTGGCTGATTGTGCAATGAACCATAATAATAATAATTCTGCTAAACAATATGATGTTATGTTCTTCTCATTTCCTTAAGTAGGGGTGTCATTGTGCTTGTGATCAACTTGTCCAATTAGTAATTGTCTTTGGTACTTTCTAAACAGACGAAGCAGTGGTTTTCTCTGTCAGCCACTCACTGGCCCTTCTCCCATTTCATCTGATGATCTCAGGTCCCGGGAACAAAGTCCCTCCCCCAACCTTTCAAAACATAGATCACTAGTGAATTGCTGCCCCTACATTTGTTTTCTGGAAACTGCTATATATGGAAACTTGCCAAATGAATATAAGTTTGAGTGCATGAATTGAAAACAAAAAACATGATCTGTGAGCATCATGTATGTATGCTTCTGGCATGTACATTGAAGAAGATCGATTGATATGATTGATTGATTGATCATATAAGTTTCTTTTGTGGGGAAGAAATTAGCAGGATTTGCTTAAATGTAGAAGGGTAGGATAATCACCAAAAAGGTCTTCTCTCTATGTGGAAATATAAAATCTTTTGAGTGGTATCATGATTGTGGTGAAATTGTGAAGAAAAGTTGAACTTTTTGCAGTATGGAAAATCATAGAAGAAGGTGCAAAGAAATTGGAATAACTGCATTTTATGGTATCCTCAGGGGAGGACATTATGGCAGTATAGTAAAACATCCATCTGGAAGACTTCATTGACTCCATTATGCCTGGCAGGATTGTATTTTTTCCCCTGTCATATTGAAGAGAGAGATGCATTGGACTTATATTACCTCAATAGCTGAAATAGCTGAAATAATGCATTGCTTTCCAAAATAATATAAATATTGCTAATATTCCAATGAAAGCTAATCACAATCTATGGAACTTTGCTAATTACAGGTAGTCCTTGATTTACAACCACTTAGTGACCATTCAAAGTTACAACACTGAAAAAATAACTTATGACTATTTTTCACACTTATGACCATTGCAGCATTCCCATGGTCACGTGATTTACACTGGGATACTTAACAACTGACTCACATTTATGATGGTTGCAGTGTCCTGAGGTCATGTGATCTTTTGTTACCTTCTGAGAAGCCAAGTCCATGGGGAAACCAGATCCACTTAACAACAGTGTCACTAATTTATGCAGTGATTCATTTAACAAATGTGGTGAGAAAAGTTGCAAAATGGAACAAAGCTCACTTAATAAATTTGTCACTTAGCGACATAAATGTTGGGCTCAATTGTGGTCGTTAGTTGAGGACTAACCCCACTTTGCTATAGCTACCTTGAGATCAGGGGTGGGATTCTACTGGTTCTGTCTGGTTGTATAGAACCAGCAGCTCAGAAGAGCAGCAGACATAGAACCGGTTCTATGTCTCCTGCTGTTTTGGCCCACCTGCCCACCCGGGCTCTTACCTGACCTTTATTTCCTGCTTTTTCAACCTCAGCTGCTTTGCGTGGCACAGCTGTGTTTGAAAAAGCAGGAAAAAAGTGCTGTTTCAACCGCTGCGCACCCGCGCGCAGCGCTGCTCAGTTGTCCCGGCAGCAAGCTAATGACGATTCACATGTGCGCATAGCAATCACTGAACCGGTAGTTAAACTGGTTGGATCCCACCTCTGCTTGAAATATTTTATTACAAAGCAAGCTCCAGAAATTCCTACAGTCTGCACATTTTACAAACCTCCGTTTCCGTTTATCTTTTACAGTTCTTTCCCCTCCTCAAATTGAAAAAAAATCTAGATAGCCTTTTCCACAACTCCAGCAGCAATTGTTATTCACATTATAACTCAGGTTCAATTTATATAGTGCTAAATACCAATGATGACATATTTTGGGTAGATAGCCCCCTCCCCAATTTGAAACTATTCGATTGCTAAAAGCATATTCCCCACAAATCTACTGCCAAATACATAAGAGAAATAAGATCCTTATGAATTTCTCATATTTCTTGAAAAAGACTGTAGTTTTAATGTTTTCAGAAACTTGAGTGTTGGGGTGAGATGTACTACATATTCAGATTGTGCTGGTTTTCTAATTGTGGTATGGTTTGCTTCACAGCAAAAGCAATACCCCAAACTGTCTCTGATCATCTGTATCCCAAGTCTATGGATGGTGTGCCTTGTTTTGCTAGTGACTGGAACTATGCCATTATTAGCATGGTATTTATCAAAGAGTTTAATCTTCATAATTAAGTACAGTTAGGTTTTTTATTAGAAATATTTAATGGTTTTGTGTTGTGCTTGTATAATGCTTTTAGTCTATAAGCCATGCTGTTGTGAGCAATAACTATCTAATAATTAAAAAAAAACTAAAAAAACCTGAAACCATCGCTTCATTTGTAGATAGATATTTTCTGGGTTGCATTGTTTTATTTTGTCAGTGATAAGAACAGTCTCGTGTTTCAATTGGCTGAGGGTGCTATTTCATATGATGACATTCTATACTGAAAAGCCATCTAGTTCAGTAAAAAGATAAAAGACTGTGAAAAGAGAGATCAGAAATCTTGAAATTGCCTATAACAGAAGCTGGGTAACAGCACTGGTCTCCCGGCCTAAAGGATTCCAAATCTGAAATAGATAAAAAGAATGAACAGAATTTAAAGGATAGGATAGGGATTTTTTTCCCCAAGAATTTTGATGTATATATTTACATTATAATATGGCAAAATGTATGCATGCAGATCTGCATTGGTTTTTCCTAAGATGATCCATACATTATTCATTGATACCGGTAGAAAAATACAATTGTGCTGGTGGATATGCAGCCAAAGCAACACTAAGAAATGGCTGTACTTTTAAACCTTTTTTATTCTTGGCATGATTGTGTATTGCTTGTCATGTGAGTTGCTTATTTGTAGACAGTAAATAAAACAGCTGTATTTCATCACCTAAGTTGTTTTTAGAGTAAATCTTCATGCCTTGAGCTAGGCTACAGTTTTGATTTCAAATAAATGAAAATGTCATACAAATCTGTATTGGATAATAAATGCTATTAATCAGGGGTGGGATTCAAAATTTTTAACAACCGGTTCTGTGGGCATGGCTTAGGTGGTGGGCGTGGCTTAGGTGTTCATGTGACTGGGTGGACATGGCTTGGTGGTCATGTTATTGGCTGGGTGTGGCCAACTCAATATCGCTCACATCGAGGCAAACATCTCCTCGCCTGGCCTCTCATGACTGTGGGGATGCTGCAACACTCGTAAGTGTGAAAAACGGTCATAAGTCACTTTTTTGAGTGCCATTTTAACTTTGAATGATCACTCCACACAAGCAAAGTATCAGCAAAGGAGGGAAAAAAAACTCCAGAGAAGTTCCTGAGACAGGAAGGCTAGTCCTGCCAAGAATGTAATACGGGTTAACAGAGAGGCAGTTTCTGTAAGCAACAACACCAGAATGTTTCCTTTCTGCCTTCCTTACAGGATTAGGCCAGTAATTTCTTCTAACAACCGGTTCTCCAAACTGCTTAGAATGTTAACAACCAGTTCTAGCAAATAGGTGCGAACTGGTAGAATCCCACCCCTGCTATTAATTTGTCTGGGGAGAAAATCCTTCATTTAAGAAGATATATGATATGATATATTCTTAAATGTTGGCTGTCTAATAATTCTAAATATATTTAGATTCAAATGGCTCTTTGTCAATAGTCATACTAGCATATTGTTCCATAGATATTTTAGATTATTTTATCAAGTTGGGAACATGCACATTCTTTGCAACAAAAATATTACTTTGTCAAATTTTCTTGTAAAAAATATTGTAAAAGTTAATTGACTTCTGGCTTTGAATTGATGTTAGTGCTGTAATATCTCTTGCATCTTGTACTTTTATTTTGACAAGTGAAATTTAATTCCCACCTTTCAAAATAAACTAATAACTAAACTGAACTAATAATTTGGGTTTTTTTTTAAGAAGGGAAGGAAGGATTCTGTTCCATGGGGATTTCTCATGTTGCTGAGAACAGTGTTTTTCAAAGTTGGCAATTTAAGTTGTGTGCACTTCAAATCCCAGAGTTCCTCAGCCAATGTGAAGTCCATAAAACTTAAAGTTGCCAATTTTGAAAAACACTCTTCTAGAAGAAGTCCTTTTTTCTAGTTAAAATATAATTCTTGAAGATATGGTTTCAAATGATACTAGATGTTCTTGACCTAGTGGCGCGCCTGCTTTAGGGGCTCGCGCCGCCCGCCGGGTGGCCTTCCTGGGGACGCCCACCTCTTTGCCTTTCGAAGCCTGGAGCCCCGGAAAAGGGGACGGGGGCTCCCTTGGGAGGTTCAGGGTCTTTCCCCTCCCCCCCAACGCCCCTTCTCCCTTCTTTCTTCCTACCCCTGATCGCTCCGCCTGTTTTGCAGCTTTGGGGCCCCAGCACCCCAGCGTTTTTCGGGCGCGGGGCGCTTTTCTTGGACACCAACCCCCCGCCCCCGCCCCTGACCTAGTGTCACAAAGCACTGTGGTATACATGATGTCATAGAATTCCCACTATGTTTAAGGAAGCTTTCATTATAGTTGATAGTTGTAGATTTTCTTTTAATATTTAGACTGCATTCTAAACAAATGCAAGCCCAATTACAACCTTTGCACCCTCCCAAGTTTGAAAGCATGGATGGTGGAATTTAATGATTTGTATAATCATCTTTATTACATTCCTTTTTCTGAGAGTCAAATGCATTATGTTTCATACACTTAAATCTGTACATCTAAAGCAAGAAATCTGCTAGATTCCAATAGTCTTCCCAAATAATGTAATTTATTCGTTTAATTGGACCATTTAGCAGCTATCCAAGTCAAAAAAGTAACTCTGGGCAGTGTCCAAAATCATTAAACAAAAATATAAAAGAAAATATCACATACCATTAATGATGCAAACTAAAGCTATACTGCTATACAAAGGCCCATATGTCTGCACATACACATATTTTTAAATTATATAGCTGCCCATTTACCAGAAGAATTCTGGATTGTACAAGATAAAAAGACATTATGAATCTTACTACTATACACACTCTTCTGCTTTTCCCTCCTCCTCTCTCTTCCACACTTTTATACATATCAATCAAATGCATGCATCTTTAAGGACATTCAAAATTAATGGATCCAAGTATGGACCATTTTGAAGAACTGCAGAGTATTCTAGTTTTCTCTGGACCCTATCATTCCTAGGTGGGGGTTTCTTCTCCAGAAGTGCTTTAAGAGGTGGTCCACTATTGAAAGAGCCCTCTCTTGTCCTGTCCATTATATACTGAATACTTGAATGATTTCTAGTTTGGAGGGGCTTTGTGTTCTGAAACTATGAAATTATATCTCCTGAACTGTTAAATAATTTTGTCATAGTCTGGAGGAAATGAAACATTCTGGAATTCAGAAGAGTCCACTCCTAGACTGATAAATAATTTTGTCATAGTCTAGATGCATTGATGCCCTTTGATAACATGCATTGAGATATAGATAGATATAATCCAAATAATTTATTTTCATTCTCTTTTTGAAGGGTGCAGACAAAAGGGTATAGCTATTTGTTTATTCCAGGAGCTATGGCAGTTCAGGGAAGGCACTGTTTGAATTCCATTTTACAAAAGTCGTGTACTGGTCAGTTGGAAGGATAAATGTTTAGCTCCTGATTTTTCTGCCTTTCCCTTAGCATTTTACATCCATAGAAGTGAAGATGATTGAAGATTGGCTTGAAACTGGTTTGTGAAGGATTGGAAGATGAAAAACATTTTAAGAAATGCTGCATCCGACTGTTCCATGAGTGCAAAGATTAAAAGTCAATTATGTCAGACTGCATAGGAGTAGATAAAAAAATATGAATGGGACTGTGCAATATGCACATTTATGTATTAAAATGGGAAGAAGATCAAGAAAGTGATAATGTAGTTCTGTGTTATCTTCCTTATAGAGGAAGATACTTTCCTTATATAGAGTTCTGCTTATACTAAAATGCCTGCATCAGCATCTACCATCTGACAACAAGGCTTGTCTAGAAAGCAAGACAGACTTATCATCCAGCATCTGAATATTTACAGTACAACTGATTTAATAAAGATAAGGTGATAATGAAGGAATACAGGAAGACTTTATCTAGGGACAATTCCTAATGGATCAATACCAACTTGAGTGCAAGTAATATGCGGACCACTCCTGGAATTCGTTCTCTTTACAGCAAAATACACTTTAGATTTCAAAGGACTGCTATATAATAAGGACAAATCAGTCAACATCATCTGTGAATAAAATGAAAGAATTAGGATATGTATATAAAAGCTGATTATACCAACGTATTACATCCAAAATGTCGTACTAAGATTTATTAACAGAATAAAGTCTGTAACAAAGTTGTGGTATTGGAAGTGGCACTTCATTACTACTGGATTTCACAGCCGCTCAAATTTGAACAGAACATTTCAGGAGCCTGTATTTAAAATATGTGAAATAAGATATGAAAGCACTAATTCCAATTTTTTTTTAAAGGGCTAATGGTAAATATTTTAAAGAAACTTGTGTTAGATAAGGTAGAGTGATTGTGGTTAGAATTAGTCCTTGAACAATTTATCTCCAGGCACACATACTGTACTAGGGAAAATAGAGAAGGAGCTGAGTATCTCCTCACTGGTTGTGAATTGACTCTAGAAGGGAACAAAAGAGTTCACAGAGGTTCAAGCCTACATGAATCAATGGCTTGGGACTGCTGAAATCCTGCTGTTGAGAATATATTGGGAGCTAACATTTCTCAGGGCTGAAATATCTGTTAAGTCAATCAGTATTCACTTAGTTCCAAGGATAAGGAGCATAAGGCAATGTTCATCAAGTTGTGGCAGAGATGGGAAGAAGTGTTATAAATAAGTTCTGCTGGTATTAAGTAAATCCACTTCATATTTACAGAGGACAACCAGTTGTTTCAAGTGAAGTTGTTTCATTCCATCAAAGATTGATATCTTTATTGGTCATACCTTACACTGAGCAACTTTTTCTGAATTCAGTCTTGGAGCCTGATGTTTGGTCCATTCCAGTTGGTATTTCTGATGATTTGTTCTTAAAGAAAGTCAGTGCGTGTGCTTGAGGAACCACTACAGATAACATTTTTAGGCACAGAAAGCCACATATATGAATGTGCTTCCCTTTTCCCCTAGTTGCTGGTTGATTTAACTCAGATGCTCCTGGCATTTGAAAGAGACTCTGAATTCAATGTAATTGTATAGCAAAACTGAAGCATAATCTCTGCAGAAGATTTTTAAGAGGGTCAAAAGTTCTGTGATAGATCATGTACAATGATCTATGTACAATCTTTCAGAAGATTCCAGTGAGGTCTCAGCAATTTTCAAAAAGATTTAACAAACATTTGCCTGAATGTTGGAGGACAATTACCAATCAGTGTTTGATCAGATGACCCCCAAATCTGATTTGGTATAGGACAGCATTCAATATTTTTAAATGGTTTTAAAAGTGTTTTTTTTTTAAGTGCAGTGCCTGAAACTATATTCTGCCTGAAACTCTGATGATTTATGCTCTTGGATACAAACGTATTGAGTTAGATTGACAGTATAAGTAATTTCCTAAATTTAAAGACAGTGTAATTATAATCAAACCATTGAATTATTATTTAACTGCTGCCAGTAATGAATTATTGTGTGAAGTCTTGCAAATATGATTAAGATCAATTGTTAGGAAAAAATATTCAACTGGTTAGGTGAATTATATAGATCTTTGTTATGCAACTAAATCAGGAAACTATAGAAAATTGTATGAAGATCTTGGTTGGGTTTGGTACTTAATTTGGTACTGATTACAACGTACCAAATTAAGTTTGGTACTGATTACAAAGTACTTAATATAATGTTTGAGATAAAGGTAAAACAGTACTATTACAACAAAACACATGACTTATTTAACACCATATTCTCTCTTCTGTTTTTATTTCACTGTTTAAAATCCTTGGTTACCAGAGACTCCACTTGTTCCAAGAACTTGATGTAGTCTCTGTTTGACCTAAAAATAATCAATATTATTATCTAAATTGCTTTTTGCTTATCTGTTATTTAATGTTGGAAGAAAAATTAAATCTATCCTGTAATCTGTAAATCTTTCTCCTTTAAATGTCATAGGGACATAAAAAGAACCCCGCTAAGTCATTCTGAGAGCAGTTTCATACCATGGGGAATTCAAAAGGAATATATGTGTGCAAAACTTTCTCCCACAAGTGGTCTCCAACAGCTGGTTTTTTAACACATGTTTCCACTAAATCTACATACCGTATATACTCGAGTATAAGCCGAGTTTTTCAGCCCATTTTTTGTGCTGAAAAAATCCCCCTCGGCTTATACTGAGTCAATTCCCTCTGAAAAAAAATGGTGTGGAGTCGCTGCCGCGCGCAGCTCCCAGTCCCGCCGCCTCGGGAAGGGAAAGGCAAGCGCTTTTTGCCTTTCCCTTCCCGGCTAAGCTGTTGGGAGTCGCTGCCGCCGGCGCCCCAGTCCGCATCACCTCGGGAAGGGAAGGCCACGGCTTGGAAGGCCACCGCTGGAGTGAAGCTGCGCGCAGCCACTGCGCTAAGCATAGGATCGGGCGCGCCGGACGGTTCCGACCGAGCCCTGAGCGTCGTCTTTGGCGCCCGCCCAGCACCGCAGAGCTCCCTGTACCGGGAGAAGGGGAAGACACCCCCGGGCGGGGTAGGGAGAGGAGCTTCTCCCGCCCGCCCCTCTTTCCGCGCCCACCGGTGTCCCCATGGGGACGACCCCCGCCCGCAGTCGCCGCCGCTTGAAAAGACGGGCCGGGGTGGGTAGAAAAAGGCACCGGGCGCCCTTGGAGGAGAAGGTCCCGCGTTCGCCTGTCTGCCCGCGGATGTCAGCGGAGCTTTGCCGCTGCTTCGTCTGGGGTCTCTGGGCAAACACGTCCACCCAGCGGGGCTTGTCGCCTCCGGCGCGCAGCGAGTGCTGCCCTCGGATTCCCTGTCCGGTTGCCCCCTTTCGGGGCGATGGCAGTAAACTGTTCCCGTAGCAGCGGCTGCTCCTCTTTCCCGGCTGGGCTGGTGAACGAGGCCGCAGGGCACCTTCGGCTCAGCAATTCTCTCCGCCGGGCGGCTGGTCCCGGGAGGCCGGCCCCTCTGCCCGGAGGGGCTGGGGGAGGGGCTCCGGTCCGGCCTTCAAGCCGTGAATTCGTCCCTCTCGCTGATACACCTGAGGCGCCCCTGGTTGCCTTGCCGGCTGGTTCCTCCGCCACAGAGCGAAAGACGCGCTTCCCTCGAGGAGAGCAGGGGATGCGGGTCCTGAGGCAGCCAAGTCCCCCAAATGCTCGCAGTCCCACCTGCCAGCCGGACAGTCGCCGCGCTCCCCTCTTGACTCTGCCAGCGCCTGTGCCCTCCAGAAGGCAGGAGGGTCACCCGGGTGGTTTGTTTTTAGCAAACCTGAGAGGAGCACCAGGGTGGGGGAAAAGGGAACACGTGACTACGCAGGAGCTGTTCTGGGATTCTTTCCTGCTTCTTGTGCAATCTCATGCCCCTCCCGAGAAGGGACACCTGACCCCCATTTGGGACTTGCGCCTGACAGGGGCCTGATGGAGTCAGAGCTTTGGAAGTCATTCATTCTTCCAGGCTGCACATGAAGGACATGAAGAGCTTCCAGGCTCTTGAGAGGGGGGAGAGAGGCCAGCCTGATGAGGTCTCTGCTCCATCTGACCCTGGAGTAGTGGGGTAGTTGTGATTGCAGGAAGCCAGGCAACAAATTACAACTCTGGCCTGGCGGGTTGATTCAGACCGCCCTAAAGGAGGACAGAACCCACGGGAAGTTGTGATAACATTCAGAGCCAAAAACAGCCCCACCCCTCTTCGGAGAACCCAGTAGTTCCCACCAAAGAGAGGCGAGGGTGCAAAGGCTGGTCTGAACACAGCTCAGATCTGGCTTTTTAATCAGAGCCAGGGAGCCCCTGAAATGCAGGTCCTGGGCCGCATCCTGATACTTTCCTTGGTGCTCTGGGCAGAAGTAACTGGCCTGCTTCAGTCACAGTTCAGCAGAACACCCCACTAAGTACCCCAAGGTTTAGTGAACCATAAACCACTGTTGGCTCCAACAAGGGGACAGGCCAGGAAGAAGTAACTGGGGTTTAGTAAATCTAGAATCATTTTAATCCCAATCCAGATTGAATCCATACAGTCCATACAGTCTTAACTCTGCGAAGCCTCGTTCACCAGCCCAGCCGAAGAGGAGCAGCCGCTGCTACTGGAACAGTTTACTGCCATCGCCCTCAAAGGAGGCAACCGGACAGGGAATCCGAGGCAGCGCTCGTTGCGTGCCGGAGGCGACAAGCCCGCTCGGGTGGACGTGTTTGCCCAGAGACCCCGGACGAAGCAGCGGCAAAGCTCCCGCTGACATCCGCGGGCAGACAGGTGAATGCGGGACCTTCTCCTCCAGGGCGCCTGGCACCTTTCTACCCACCCCGGCCCGTCTCTTTCAAGCGGCGGCGACTGCGGGCGGGGGTCGTCCCTGCGGGACACCGGTGGGCGCGGAAAGAGGGGCGGGCGGGAGGGCTCCTCTCCCTGCCCCGCCCGGGGATGTGTCTTCCCCTTCTCCCGGTACAGGGAGCTCCGCATGGCGCTGGGCGGGCGCCAAAGACGACGCTCGGGCTCGGTCGGAACCGTCCGGCGCGCCCGATCCGATGCTAGCGCAGTGGCTGCGCGCAGCTTCGCTCCAGCAGCGGCCTTCAAGCCGTGGCCTTTCCCTTCCCGAGGCGACGCGGGACTGGGGCCGCTCCGGCGGCAGCGACTCCCAACAGCCCCAGCCGGGAAGGGAAAGGCAAAAGCGCTTTGCCTTTCCCTTCCCGAGGTGGCGGGACTGGGGCCGTGCCGGCGGCAGAGACTCCCAACAGCCCCAGCCGGGAAGGGAAGGCAGGCGGCGGCCCAACAGCCCCAGCCGGAAGGGAAAGGCAGGCGGTGGCGACTCCCAACAGCCCCAGCCCGGAAGGGAAAGGCAGGCGGCGGCGACTCCCAACAGCCCCAGCCGGGAAGGAAAGGCAGGCGGCGGCGACTCCCAACAGCCCCAGCCGGGAAGGGAAAGGCAGGCGGCGGCGACTCCCAACAGCCCCAGCCGGGAAGGGAAAGGCAGGCGGCGGCGACTCCCAACAGCCCCAGCCGGGAAGGGAAAGGCAAAAGCGCTTTGCCTTTCCCTTCCCGGCGGCGATGAGATAGTGAGATCGTTTCCCAAATTAATTATTTTTATTTTTGAAATTTACCAGTAGCTGCTGCATTTCCCACCCTCGGCTTATACTCGAGTCAATAAGTTTTCCCAGTTTTTTGTGTAAAATTAGGTGCCTCGGCTTATATTTGGGTCGACTTATACTCGAGTATATACGGTAATTGCTAGCTATTGATATTCCTAGCTATTCTCTAAAAATTAATTCAAGCCTTCTGAAGGCCTCACACAAGCAGGGCATGCTGGACTTGTCAGGAATGGGAAGAAGATGACCATGAAGATCAGCTGTAGGCAGCAGTGCTGGCAGAGTACAGGGAAGCAGAAGTCATAGGCAGCAGAGCATCAGGGGAAGCAGAGTAGCAAAACATAGGGCTATAGTGTTGGCAGGATGGCGGTAGAGATGAGGTAGGGAGTGAGGGCAGCTGAAGCATAGGTGTGTGCAGCAGACAGAAGAAGCATTCAATAAGAGCAATACCCACATAGAATGTCTACTTCTTGAATCCTTTCACATTTACCAATAAATGGGGACTGATCTAATTACTAAAACCATGACTACCAAAAGGAGGACAGGATGAAAGGCTGAGTCAACCTTGAGCAGGTCAGGATCAAACTCCTGACTGTGGGCAGTTAGCCTGCAGTACTGCATTCTAACCACTGTACTACCAGAGTTTTAGAATGCAGCTACTTGTGTGTTACTCTCATGTAACACCATGCTCCAAGAGCTGTCTGGTTGTTAGTTAATTTCTGTGTGCAATTTAAATTGGCTATAAAGTCATTTTTGGTTTTGGATCTAGTATCTTTAGAGTTGTCTGTTTGATGTAGAATCTGCTTCCTCAGTGCCTACAAATTTATTTATTTATTTATTTATTTATTTATTTATTTATTTATTTATTTATTTATTTATTTGATTTGCCAATTGTTTACAAGATAATAAGTATAAGAGTATACATAGTTGTGAATACATGAAATGGGTACATATATGAAAAATAAAAGAATAGGAGAAACAATAGGACAGGGACGGTAAGCACGTTGGTGCGCTTATGCACGCCCCTACAGACCTCTTAGGAAAGGGATGAGGTCAATAGTAGACAGTCTAAGGTTAAAGTTTTTGGGGTTTGGGAAGAAACTACAGAGTCGGGTAGAGTATTCCAGACATTGACCACTCTATTGCTGAAGTCGTATTTCCTGCAATCAAGTTTGGTGCGGTTTACTTTGAGTTTGTATCTATTGTGTGCTCATGTGTTGTTATGGTAGAAGCTGAAGTATTCACTGACAGGTAGGACATTGCAATGTATGATTTTATATACCATGTATATAAAATCATACATTGCAATAATAAGTAGTGACTTCTAAGTAATAAGTAATAAGTAATAAGTAGTGACTTCTAAGAGTCCCCATTTATTGGTAAATGTGACAGGATTTAAGAGGTGGACATTCTCTGTGGGTACTCCTCTTATTGAATAGTCTTTACCAGGGTGAAGGATAGCCATTTCCTTTCAAGTGTTGCAGAACAATCTTATTTCAAACCATATTGGTTAAGTGTGGCTCTGAATATATGCAGATAGATGATTATGTTGTGTCATTGCAATTATATTATGATTACTACCATATTATTTTAGACTGCTAATAATAATGATATCTATTCCAAACTGTGAGTTTCTTGGAATTATCTATGACTGAACTGATAAAAACATCAATCAATCAAAATGTATGCATAACTTTCAGGATCAGTGATGGTTTACTTCTATGTAATAATTTATGAAATTGTTGTTCTGGCCTTGTTGTACATCAACATTGTGGGACCCAATGTTAGACAGACTTTTGGTTTTATCCAAGTATATTAACAAATCAGTTTATAGATTTATCATCACTGATTTTCCATTTCAGTATGAATATTTCAATGCTGTTCTCATTAATGAACGAGATGAAGATGGAAACTTCTTAGAACTGGGAAAGGAATTCATCCTTGAACCAAATGATCATTTCAATAATTTGCCTGTGAATGTCACATTGAGTGATGTCCAAGTGCCAACAAATATGTACAATAAAGGTAAGGAAAATGTTTTCTAATATATCATTTAGCAATGTCAACATACCTTTGTTAATACCAATTTCTGTTGATATAATGTCCACTGAAAATGGAGATGAATGCATTTCCACCAAAACTGAAGTTTTGATATCTTTAAAATAAAGGTTAATAAAATATTTATTTAATAGTTCAATCATAAAAATAATGTATGTATAATTTCCCATTTTAGTGTTGCATCTTCATTTGGGTTCTGTATAAGATGTTTGGGGATAGGCATAATAATCTATAATCTTCCATTTAAAATTATTATTGTTGGGTGACCAATTCTTTGATAAAGTTGGAATATCAATGGTGAGACCAAGTGTATTGCAAAATATGGATCTTCTCCATCGACTACATTCTAGACAATGATCTACAAACTCTCAAGGTTTTGCTAAATATAAGCAGTAGCTTTATGGAAGTATTCCATCTCCCTTCTCACTGATCTAATATTTGCCATTCAGTATTTTCAGACAAAAATCCTACTCACTGAGTGAAATGACAGCTATATATGGAGGGAAATTACTATTTAATAAACAGTACTAGTACTGGTGTGCACAACTGAAAGAAGGTGGAAAAGACCCCAAATATTTCTTACACCAATCTTGTATCTTGGGCAATTCAACTTCTTTGCATAACAGAGCATAGTCCTTTGTTATATTACTTAGCCTGCTTTAAAAGCCCATTCTCATTCTCTGAAAGGGAAAACATGTTTCACATTTGCCCTCATGTGATATATAGAATAGCTTAAGTTGATATTGCACTGCACAGGTCATCACTGATTTTATTTTTTGTTTATCGATATCGCACCTTAATTATTTTTATAAACAACTAAAGGTAGCAAATATATCCAACACATCTTATTTTCCCCATAACAATAACTCTGTGAGGTAAGGTTAGCTAAGAGAGAGTGATTGGTCCGAGGTTACCCAGTTGGTTTTCATGGTAAAGACAGGAATTGAATTCATGGTCTCTTGCTTTCGAGCCAACTTCATGACTAAGGTAGAACTACAATTCACAATCTCCTAGTTGCTAGCTTAGTATCTTAATCACTGCACCAAACTGATTCTTAATAGCATGTGATACTTAATTCTAACTTTCACCTCATGGAGTGTCAGCTAAGACCATTTTTAAGATCTCATTTAACCATATCAGCTGTATTACTATGGCAGGAAATGCCTAGAAAAATGTTTTCTCTCCACTGATCTCCAGTTATGAAAAGATGCTTTGACAAAATGCTTGTCTACTACCTACATTTACATCTTTCCGGACACCAACTTCTTTTATTCTCCAAGATATTTTACTTATTGGCTTTATGCTGATCTGCTATTTAAAATCTTAGCATTAATATTTCATTATGTGCTGTATACTTTATTAAGTTTTTGCTTGAATTATAAATAGTTTTTTCTTAAAAAAAATAAGGTTGAGTACATATTTATTGCACACAAAATGATCAGTGGGGTTTGGCATCAAACCTGCTGTTTCTTTCAATAATTTTCAATTGTTTAATCACATTTTAGCATGCGATTAATTTTTTGATTAGCATTGTTTCATTATTGCCACAAATTCATAGATATTTTCTCCCAAGACAGCAGAAAAGGTTGAGTGTTTCATCGTCTTGAAAGCTGCCTTTCATTCGAAGAAATGGTGCATCATAAGTAGGTAGATCTTATCCAAAATGGGGTTTAGGATCTAACCCTTTCAAAAATATGGTCATCCCTTCTGACACCCTTCCTACTTTTCCTCCACTTCTGCTCAGCAGATTACAATAGCACCTTTTGCCAGTAAAACTGAAATAATGTCAGGCACAAAGAATCATGATCAATTGTTAAGTCCCAGTTAAGACAATTTATTGCTCAAGCCTATACACAAGAATCTAGTTACTATTGCTGCTAGATAAGAGTTAATGGAATTCAATGAAGGTTGGTCTTGGATTACTTGTGGCAACATAATGACTCCAGACTGATTACTCTTTTAACTCTGCCCCCAGACTCTGCCTCTTCTACAATTAATTGCTGATAGGAGCTGCTCTTAGGACTCTTGAAATTAGACTGAGGGCCAAACATTGCCTACCCTTGGTGGAAGCATTTCTGATCATCTTTTAGCACAATTGTTTCAGGGGACTGACTATTTCTTTACTTTTTTTTAAGTTAGGATCAACTTATTAAAATATAAGGAACAGAGTACAGGAGACAACCAAAGCCTTTTGTATTAAATTTGCCTCTTCCAGTGTTCAAGCTTTGTTTATTCTGCCATTGCACTGAAACAGGCCTGTTTCTCAGTTGTAACAGATCACTGAAATTCAGTTGTATGTGTTTGTGTGTACGTGTGTGAGTAATCTCCCCTCAGCTCTGCAACCTCTCTCATCTAAATCCCTGGGCTTGTCATAGTTCCATTTGGGCTGTATTTGGGCCAACTTGTATACATTTGCAATTTTATAACTGCTTCTTTATCCAAGAAAGTAGCCTGATGTCATTGTGGGAGTTTAACTAAAGCCAAAAAAAAAAAAAAAAAAGCATCTGGGGAAGCAATGTATTAAAATGAAATATATCTGTAAAACATTCAAAATCTCTGTAAAACATTCAAAACAAAGTAATACATTTTATAGCAATCCATATAAAAACATATTTCTTCCAATCCTGGTATAAATGAAAAAAAATCTATACAATATTTTGAGTAAACAATTTGGGGGAATTCCCTATCAGCTCAGAAAATAACTCCCAGTGGAATACTACACTTTCTGCATTTAAAAAAATAATCGCTGTCCTTCCCCCATCAATCTCTTTATACTCGATTGAGTTTTTAGAGTATTCAGAACATTATTTTACCTGGGTTGCCAGAATTTCAGCAATTTTTCCTTGATAAATGGTAAATATTTTTAGGAATATCTTTAGGAATTATTTTCAATGGGATATACAGTATGTTTTAGTTCAACTCAACAGATAAAAATAAAACAAACAATATATTGCTGCAAAATTGTACTTTTAGCTTTCATATCAAAATATGCTGAAGAAAGATATGTAGTGATCTGGACTAATTTCTAGTAATTATATTGGGTTATGCTCATTGACACAGTATAATATGGCAAATTATGTATCAATGACATCTTAAAAGTATTTAGGATTTAGTATTTATTTGATTTGTCAATCGCTTACAAAACACAGGTATAAGAAAAAATACAGTTTTGAATACATGAGATAGATACTTATAAGAAAAATAAAAAACAATAGGACAGGGATGGTAGGCACGATTGGTGCGTTTATGCATGCCCCCTACAGGCCTCTTAGGAAGGGGTGAAGTCAATAGTAGGCAGTCTAAGGTTAAAGTTTTTGGGGTTTGGGGAAGAAACCACAGAGTCAGGTAGAGTATTCCAGACATTGACCACTCTGTTGCTGAAGTTGTATTTTCTGCAGTCAAGTTTGATGCAGTTAACCTTGAGTTTGTATCTATTGTGTATCTATTGCATTGTTATGATTAAAGCTGAAGTATTCATTTGCAGGTAGGACATTGCAATGTATGATTTTATATACTATATTTAGATTGGACCGGAGGCGGCATAGTTCTAGGTTTTCTAGGTCTAGAGTTTCAAGTCTGGTGGCATAAGGTATTGTGCAATGAGTAGGGGAGCAGAGAGCTCTTCTTGTGAAATATTTCTGGACTTTTTCAATTGTGTTAATATCAAATACATGATATGGGTTCCTGACTGATGAGCTGTATTCAAGTATAGGTTTAGCAAATGTTTTGTATGCTCTAGTTAGTAGTGTGATATTACCAGAGAAGAAGCTACGTAGGATTAGATTAACAACTCTTAATGCCTTTTTGGCTATGTAGTTACAGTGGGCTCTAGCACTTAGATCATTAGAGATGAGTACTCCAAGGTCCTTGACAAAGTTTGGATCCTCAACAAGGTCTTGACTATTTAGCTTGTATTTTATTTTCTGATTTTTTCTGCCAATATGTAAGACAGAGCATTTATTTGTTGAGATTTGAAGTTGCCATTTGATTGACCATTCTGATACATAGTCAAGATCTTTTTGAAGGGTAGTAGTATTGTCTGTGGTGTTGAATAGCTTTACATTATCAGCGAAGACAACACAGTTGCTCTTAATATGATCACAGAGGTCATTTATGTAGAGTATGAAGAGAGTTGGCCCTAAAACACTGCCTTGGGGGACACCACTGTTGACAGGTACAGAATTTGATAGGACACTCCCAATTTTGACCATTTGTTGTCTGTTTGACAGGAATGCTTTTATCCAGTTATGCAGGTGTCCAGAGATACCATAGGATTTTAGTTTTAGTAGTAGTTTGTTGTGTACCACTGAATCAAAGACTTTACAGAAGTCTATGTAGATTGCGTCTATTGCTTTGCCCTGATCGAGTTGTTTAGTCCATATGCTTTTGCAGTGTAAGAGTTGCAGATTACAGGATAGTTTTTTTCTGAAACCAAATTGTTTATTAGAGAGTAGGTTGTTTGCCTCTGAGTGGAGGATAATGGATTGATTAATAATTGATTCCATGACTTTACAGGTCATGGACTTTGCAGCATAAGGAGATTGGTCTGTAATTTTCAACTAGGCTGGGGTCTCTCTTTTTGAAGATGGGGATGATGACCATGGCTTGTGACCATAGTGTTGGCAAGGAGCTGGTCCTGAAAGATTTTTTAAAGATTATGCTTAGAGGTTTGGCTAGGGCAGTAGATAGCTTTTTGAAGAAGTAGGCACATATTCTGTCCGGTCCAATAGATAGGGATGGTTGTTAGGAATATGAGTCAGCTAACAGCTATTTGGGTTGGACAATATATAAACCAGGATAGACATTTTAATACTGTATCTTTAAGAAAATACAAAAAAGTGTAATTGGGTGTGGTTTCTCAAACGGCCATAAGATGGAGCCAGAAACCTGGGCTGTTTAGTCTTAGTCTCAGAAGAGAGTGTGACTCTATCTCTGTTTCCTTCTGTTGGAAAATATTGCCGTTGCTCCATTTCTTCTAATTGACTAATATTACTGGATTTAATGTAAGTTTGATACTGAACTGTTTTTGACACTGGACTTTGTTATTGGATTATCCCTGGATTGAAAACTGACTGATTTAACTTGTGAATGACTTTGTACTGCTTATTTTGAACTTTGCTTAAACCTTTATTGAAAGTAAAACCCTACATTTACTGTACAAGGTATCTGTGTGCTCTGTGTGTATTATTCAAACACTACTCTCAAAATACGTCTCCCTGTATGCGCTCATTCTCCTAACGGGGAATTACCTCAACACTGGTTATGGGCCCAGGCCATACCAGGCTCAGATAACTGAGAGTTGGTGTGAATGCACAGTACTGTATACAGACAGCTGTTTACTGTTTAATTGTGGTTTACTATCCTGGTAAAGATGGCACAAGTCACTTCAACATGTCTATCACTGAAAACCTGGTTGGATGGAACAAACTATGTTTCCTGGTCTATGAAGTGCAGTCTACTTCTACGTAGAGAAGGTTTATGGAAGGTAGTTCAAGACCCACCAGATGTAAATGCTTGGGATCCAGAAAATGAGGATGATGCCAAGAAGCTTGCTGACTTTAAACAGAACAATAAACAAGCTCTTTGTATAATTGGACTAACACTGAGTGACCAGCAGCTAGTCCATATTCGTGGAGAAGAGTCTGCTGCTAAGTGTTGGGAGAATTGGAAGAGGATTTATGTTCATGACAGTGTAGGTGCACACATACATCTTACACGTAAACTGTTTAGAGCACGTCTTCTGAAAGGTGGAGATATGTTAGCTCATTTAAACTTCATGAAAATAACTTTTCAAGAGGTACATGAAAAAGAACTAATATTTTCAGAGCTGCATCAAGTTTACATCATTCTTTCCTCATTAGATGAAAGTTATGATTATTACGTATCTTCACTGGAAGTCCTGCCCAGAGATAAACTGACATTGACTGACATAACTGGAAGATAGAAGAAGCAAGAAGATGGCTGGATAGGGACCAACTGAGGAAGGAACAACCACAAGAAGAGGATTTATCTTCAACTGCCTATACTGTTAGGAAATGTTTTTCTTGTGGGGCTAGAGGACATATAGCTAGATTCTGTAAGAAAGGAAAAAGACAGAATACTGGTAATCACCAGAAGGCCAAGAAAAATGTTAGTTTAGCTATGTCTAGCAATTGAACTGTAAACCATGATTTGTGGGTTGTTGATAGTGGAGCATCGGAATGCATTACCAAAGATAGAAAAAGGTTTGTAAAGATGTCTATGAGTAAGCAACATGTATCATTGGCAAATGGATGGAAGATGAAAGCATCAGGTGAAACTACTGCATATTGTTCTTGTATAAACGAACATTTAACTATGTTATATGTACCTACACTGAAATTTAATTTATTATCAGTAAGGGCTTTAGTTAATCTTGGTTATGTAGTAACCTTTAGAGGAGATAACTGTATAATAGAGAAAGAGGGTAAAAGTGTTACTGCTAATTTAGAGAATGATTTATATATAATACATGATGACCAGTTGAAGATGGCTAACACAGTTTACAACAATGTTAAGCCACATGATGAATGTATACATTTACTGCATAGATGTCTGGGGCACATTAATTTCAAAATGCTCAAACAAACTGTTAACTTGTCAGAGGGAGTAAAATCAAAACCCTGTAGTAAGTATTTAAACTGTAATGCTTGTAGCCAAGAAAAGAGTAAGGATACTCCAGCAAACAAACTTAATGGGTTTAAGACCAAAGAACCTTTAGTGGTTGTGTTTGCTGACATAATTGGTCCTAAGAAACCAAGTTTAGGAGGTGCCTGCTATATTTTTAGTATTATGGACCATTACTCACGATACGGTTTCTGCTATCTTATGAAAAACAAAACAGAATCATTCCAACATTTCTTTAACTGGCTAAGGTTTGCAGAGAGAAAAATGAAAAGTAAAGCAATTACTTTAGTTACTAATAATGGGACTGAGTTTGTTAACAAGAGATTCCAAACTATGTTGAAATTAGCTGGTGATGAGCATAAACGTTCTGCACCTTACAGACCACAACATAACTTGTTTGTAGAATGAAGAGGGCAAACATTACAAGCCATGGCTCGCACTATGTTATCTGATTCAGGTTTACCTGAAACACTGTAGGGTGAGGCCATAATGTGTAGTAATCATGTTTTAAACAATGTAGTTAACACAACAACTGGAGAATTGCCATTCACTCGTTGGCATGGCAGAAAGCCAAATTTAAGTTACCTACTCACATTTGGAGCTCCAGCATGGGTGCATATTCCCTCACAAGTAAGACTGAAAGGGCAACATAGAGCTAAGAAGTTATTTTTTGTAGGTTATGAGGCCAACCATAGATCATTTAGATTTTGGGATCAAGGCATAGCTCATGTTTATTGTAGTGCTAATGCAAAATTTCTAGAGCACGTTGGGTGGGATAAACTGGAACAGGAATCCATCAATGATATCATTATTGAATCCAAATAGTCCCTAAAGATAAAATCAGTAAAGCACAAATAGCCATTAAAGAGGAAGAACAGGAGGAAGTAGGAGAACAGGCACAGGAGGAGGTAGAAGAACAGGAGCAGTTGGCACAGGAAAGTCCACCAGTTAGCCATATATTACCAAGACGTTCATCCCGAGTAACACAACACCTGATAGATATCAGGCAAGTGTTGTATGCCAAGTGATAACAGTTCCAAGTAACTATAATGAACTAAAACTGTATCCTGCTAAGGATCAGGCTGCTTGGCAGAAAGCAATGGATAAGGAACTGGATTCATTAAAAAAGTTAGAGGTATGCGAAAATGTTAAGTTACCACCAGGTAAACATGCCATAGGATGTAAATGGATATATAAACTGAAGACAGATGTAGATGGGACTGTTACCCATAAATCCAGGTTAGTAGCACAAGGGTTCAATCAGACAGCAGATGACTATGATGAGGTGTTTGCACCTAGTCTGAAGGCTACTACATTAAGGGCAGCATTAGTGTGGGCAGCTAAGGAGAAATACATTATAAATCATTTAGATGTAGAGACTGCTTATCTGCATGCACCGTTGCAACACATTATATATTTAAAGAAACCTTTAGGTCTCAAAAATGATAATACAACTGATTGTTGGAAATTAAAAGAGTCTTTATGGTTTGAAGCAATCAGGATATGAGTGGAAGCAATGTATAGTTAAAGAATTAACTAAGATAGGTTTTGTAGCTGGCATGGCTGATCCATGTTTGTTTAAAAGAGAAAGTAATGGTGTAATTTCATTGTTGCTATTGTTTACTGATGACATAGCATTAATCACCAAAACTGAACAAGAAGCTACTAAAATAATCTCACTGTTAGAACAGAAATTTAAGATAAAACAGTTAGGAGAAATCAAACATTATCTTGGTTTAAAGATAGATAGAACTAGAGGAGGATACAAAATCTCACAGGCAGATAATATTAACCAATTACTAAAATAATTTAAAATGGAACTTTGTAAGCCAGCTAAAACACCAATGAGTCAGGAGTTTAGCCATAGTGATGTTCAAAGTCCTATTTTTGATAAGAGCATTTATCAGTCCTTGATTGGTAGTTTATCTTATCTCAGTAAATGGTCAAGGCCATATATTGCATACAGTGTTAATCAATTAGCTAGATTTTCCGCTGAGCCAACTGAAAGCTGCTAAACGTGTGTTAAGATATCTAAAACAAACAAAGTATTATGCATTGTATTTGGAGCCTAAAGATGAACTGAGTTTAACTGCATATGCTGATGCAAGTTTTGCTACAGACATAAATACATGAAAATCTACATTGGGTACTGTAGTATTATTGGGAAAAGCATTGATTGGATAGAGATCTATTAGACAGAAACATTTAAGTTTATCAACAATGGAGGCTGAATTCTCATGTTTGTCTTTACTATGTACAGATTTAGTTTTGTATAAACAATTACTATTTGACATGGGAATTGATATCACAAATTATATTGTAGTTTATGAAGACAACCAATCAGCAATACAGATGGCTTCAAATATAGCTGTTAAAACAAGAACGAAACACACAGATTTAAGATATTTAAATGTGAGGCAATGTGTGCAAAGTAAGATGATTAAGCTAGAATACTGTATGTCAGAAAATAATATAGCAGATCATTTTACAAAGGCCCAAGGCTCTATAAAGCATAAGGCTTGCTGTGAGGATTATGGACTTAGAATGTAAGGTTATATATATTGTCTTACCCAAAAGGGGAGAATGTTAGGAATATGAGTCACCTAACAGCTATTTGGGTTGGACTTTTTTTGGCACTGGACTTTGTTATTGGATTATCCCTGGATTGAAAACTGACTGATCGTACCTGTGAATGACTTTGGACTGCTTGTTTGAACTTTGCTATTGAAAGTAAAAAAACCTACATTTCCTGTACAGTGTATCTGTGTGCTGTGTGTGTATTATTCAAACACTTCTCTCAAATACGTCTCCCTTTATGCACTCATTCTCCTAACGGGGAATTACCTCAACAATGGTTTTAGATTGCGCAGTGCTTTTTCAACAATGTCTTCTGTAAAATCGATATGTATTAGATCATTGTAGTTGTCTGTGGTTCGACTAGGAAATACTGGGCTTGATCAATTGCTGTTTACAAATACTGAGCCAAAGAATGTGAATTTAATTGAACAGTGTATTTAACAATTAGTGTAATTAATTAATTAGGCTGATTGTTGCTTAGCATAATTACTTGACTAGAGAGATTATTGTAATTGATTAATTGGTGTGATATTGGCTATATTGATTACCCAAAAAATGTTTATTAAGCAAACCCTCCATGCCAGTAAAAAAATCCAATACCAAACCACAACTTAAGAAAAAAAATCCCCACCAATGAACCACAAGACTCCTGCACATGCTTTATATGCTCTGTAACTCTAAAGATTAATGAAAATTCCATGAAATGTTCTCTATGTGAAAAATACACTCATCATGACTGCCTGGAATTACCCAAGCAAATGACTCAATTCCTAGAAACATCCAATTATGCATTTCCATTTTTCTGCCCACCATGCAAACCCAAACTGTACAAACATATAGCCCTGTTTGAAAGAGTTGACTCTATAGAAACGCAAATATCATCCCTTGACACCATAGTAGCATCCCTGGGCCCTTTAAATGAAAGATTAATTAACCTTGAGGGAAAAAAAGAAGACACAGCACAAAAACCTGAAGAACCAATAGCTACAAACCAACAACTGCAACCTAATCCAATAGCTACAAACCAACAACTGCAACCTTATCCACAAAACACCTTAAATCCAACAAATAACGATATCCCAATCCTCATCAGAGAAGCTGTCGAGTGCGAACGAAAGTGTCCTAACGCCATCTTATTTGGTCTAGAGGACATCAGTAACAATGATGATATCACAATTGTCCAGAACACCATCACTGAGTATCAAGCATCAACCATCTCCCCTGATGAAATATATTTGACATTTCTCACATTGGCCGAGAGCTCAAAAACAGAGATGGCTCTGTGGCCCCACGCTTCTGCAGAGTCATTTTCAAAAATGAATTAAGCAAACGCAAATTCATTTATACTATAAATTCACTCGCCAAAAACAACACCAACCATAAAAAAACCCAATCTCATCCTGACCTAGCCTTACAGCAAGGATGATTATAGAGTCCCCGGTACTGACGAGCCCCACCGCCTTACCTTCTAATAAGGATGGGTCGAATTGCAGATCGTTGAGCACTTTTGAACAGACCCTTTTTACTTATGCAAGCACAAACATGGTCCTTTTTGTTAGCAATGTACATCTGCAAATGTAGCAGCTTTTTCCTTGTCCTTTATCCTCATGTCACGAATTCTTTAACCTGAATATAAAACCCACCTTGGAATGAAAGTTTGTAAGAAATAATAGATATATGTTTCTACAACCCAATTACACATCTTACTTTATTTTCAACATACTTCTGAAATTAGTTTAAAGGGTGTATTCCATCATTAAATTCTGGGGAGAACTTTTCACTCAGTATGAGCCTCAGTTGTATCTATTACTCTATAGCAGGGGTGGGCAAACTTTTTGGCTCGGGGGCCGCATTGACTTTTAAAATTTGACAGACAGGCCGGGTCAGCACAAGATTTTTTGGGAATCGCCCCCCCACCCTTCCCCCCTTCTCCTCCTTCCCCTCCCCTCGGAGGCCCCCTGAGTCAGGAGTTGCTACCGCCGGCACGGCTCCGCGCAGCTCCAGTCGTTGCCTCGGGAAGGGAAAGGCAAAAAGGAAGAGCCGCGGCGGTGCTTTGCAACGGGAACAGCGGCACCGGAGGCTCAGGCTCAGCGGCTCCTGGTTTTGCCTTTTCCTTCCCAAGGCAACGCGGGACTGGAGCCGCACGGAGCTGCGCCGGCGGTAGCAACTCCTCACAGCCCCAGCCAGACACCTGAGCGGAGCCTGGGCGAAACTGCCTGTTGCTGCTGCCGGAGCACCGCTGGGTCGCCTCCTCCAAGCAGCCCGCCTGCCTGCCTGCCCGCCGGGCTTCCCCTCCGCCGCGCGGCTCGGGGCCAGGCGCGAGCGCCCCAGGCATGATATTCTTCCGATTAAAATCGGAATTCCAATTTTTTGGGGAATCGCCCCCTCCTTTCCCCCACCCCTTCTTCTCCTCCTTCCCTCCCTCGGAGGCCCCGAATCAGGAGTTGCTGGCGCGGCTCCGCGCGGCTCCAGTCCCGCGTTGCCTCAGGAAGGGAAAGGCAAAAAGGAAGAGCCGCAGCGGCGCTTTGCAACGGCAGCAGCGGCTCCTGATTTTGCCTTTCCCTTCCCGAGGCAATGCGGGACTGGAGCCGCGTGGAGCTGCACCAGCAGTAGCAACTCCTGACAGCCCCAGCCGGATACCTGAGCGGAGCCCGGGCGGTGCGAGCGGAGGCCGCTGAGCGGCAGGAAAAGGGAGCTGGGCCAGCCACAGACCAGCCTCCGTGCAACACACCGGCGCCCGGCCCCGGCGAGGGAAAGCAGCGGGCACTCCCCGGGCGCACGGCAGGGGGTCTCTTTTGGCCGGCCCCGATTTTTTTTCAGAGCGGAATATCATGCCTGGCGCCCGCGAGTTAAAACGAAGCCGAAAGTTGCTGGGAAGTTGCTCGGGTGCTGGGAGCAGGCTTTTAAAGTGCCGCCCAAGCAGGACCGCCGAGCTGGGAAACGGGGCACCAAGGCAGGGCAAGGCTCCACCAGCAGCGGCCTAGCTTTCACCGGGTGGAACCCTTCCCGCTCCTCGGCGGGAAGACGCTCCAGCCTGCAAGCTTTGCCTTTGCAAAGTTTAAGCCTGGAAGCCCCGGAAAAAAAGGGGGGATCGGCGGGGACTCACCTTCGGAGAGGTCACACTCGAAGGTGATTTCGAACTCCCAGCCAAGGCCTTTGCAAATTTCTTTTCTTTCCTACCCCTAGATCGCTCCGCACTGTTTTGCAGCTTTGGGGGCCACGCGGCACAGGGCAATACGCCACACCCCGCGATTTTTTTTCAGGGGCGGGCCGGATTGGACAGACCAATGGCAGCGATTTTTTTTCAGGGGCGGGCCGCATTGGACAGACCAACGGGCCGGATGTGGCCCCCGGGCCGTAGTTTGCCCACCCCTGCTCTATAGGATACAAGTAATGAAACAATAGCAGCAGCAACAAAACCTATCCATGTTTGCATTGCATGAATGCAATGAATAGCATAACTTGAACTTTTATTCTTTCACAGGTATCTTTTAGATATAGTAAATTGAAAGTTGATTTATAACACAGAATCCTGAAACTTAAAAACCTATTACTATGTCTCCTTCGATTGTGTGTTACACAATAGGTCTGCAAAATACTTCTCAATGTTGGTACAGTAAACATTTCTGGAATACAGATAATGGATGGGAAAGGGAATTGTGTATTCATTCTTTCAAGTCACAATCCTGATGTCACTGTGTTGGAAGACTAGTTGCTGGCTTTGTTTAGCTTTATATTATAGGTGGGATTGGGATTTTAGCCACCTTCTGTTGGTGTATGAGAGTGGACATGTACTAAATTTTTTGAAAAATGTAGAATGTATTTTCTTGGTTTACTGGCTTTCTCTTCTCCTTTTTTTTTTTTTTTGGTTATTTCTGAATGACTTATTTATTTATTATTTTTCCCCAGTTCAGATCTCTGTGGAATTTATATTTCTAGTTTGAACAATTTGTTTGCTTCTCCCAATGCAAGGGTTATGCTGGAAGAAATTGGAGTTAAAATGTCTCCTGATCTCTTCAGCCCAGTGAAAATAAGAGAAGATAGTGGGGGGAGGGAGATCATTCCATTATGAGGTTTCTACTGGCTTACTTTGTCTTAAGAGCTGAGTTGCTAAAAAGTGATAAATGCATGCTGTATTCAAAGCTCTGATTGCTTTAGAGAATAAATTATTCGGAGTGTAT
Source organism: Notechis scutatus (assembly GCF_049901735.1). Classification (NCBI taxonomy): domain Eukaryota; kingdom Metazoa; phylum Chordata; class Lepidosauria; order Squamata; family Elapidae; genus Notechis; species Notechis scutatus. Next base: position 55,049,178 of record NC_142010.1, on the reverse strand, counting down.
GAGCCTTGTCAAAAATATATTGAAATGTGATGAACCACAGCCACTGCAGATAAAAGCAGGTTGGGTTACTTTTTTTAACCGTTTAAAAAGAACAATGAATATCATTCAGTCATCATTCCTGCAGCTTCTTCCAAGTGGATTGTCAAGCTAAGATTATCAATTTTTCTTGAATATTATAACCAGAGCCTTTTTCATCTTTCAAATGCTATACTCTGATTATAAAATACAATTGGCAGTTAGACAGAAATTACTTCCTCCAAGGCACTTAAAACATGAAAATAAAATCTCAGCAGTCAATTACAGAGTATAATTTGTTGGCTTTCATGCTTGATAATCCTTTAGGATACTAAAAATTCATATATGCTGGATAGACAATTTGGGAAGGGGATGGAAAAACAGTCCACCACTGTAAACTTGTCTTAATCTGTGAAATACTAAAATGTCTTTAAGTGGTACATTGATTATTTGTTACTTGGGATTGCTTGCTGTTTACAATTGTTTAGTCCTTGCACTTTCTGTAAAAGTATTACCTGTACTGAATTATTTCATTCCTGCCAGTATCACAGTTGTTTATTATGAAGGAACAACCTCTCTCAAATTCATGTGGGATAAAATCTACTATCATGTGGCCTGCAAAATAATAAGGATGTGGGATGCAATCAATATTGCTTCAGTACTGAGGAGCTCTGAAGCTACCTTCTCAGCAGCCATAATGGGCTGGGACATGGTAAGAAGCAAGGGTGAGTGAAGATAGAATAGAATGGATTGGAAATCTTCTAGTTTTGCAGTTGACTGCTTCTGGCAATCTTGTATTGGAGGCAATTTGTAACAGTTTATTCAACCAGAAGCTGTAAAAATAACTCACTTGACACAGAGGTAATTATGGTAACATGGGTAATATTAGTCAAAAATGATTTGGGGGATCATTCTGAATTTTGGCATGTCCTTCATCTGGAAGTAGAAGAAAATTCCATCCCCAACATCAGCCCTTTTACAAATAAAGTACTTTGTACCTTAAAGGGCACAGTTGCAATGTGTGGCTATAAAAGCATGAAAGCTATGAAATGAAATCAGATGAAGCTGTTTGGTTGTATTTGTCAATCTTTAATATACTGCAAAATTATTCACCTTCGGGGGAAACAAATCCTAACAATATAATAAGAAGCTAGAATAAAGCAGTAAAGAAGTGAAGGCAACTTTATGTACCATCCCTCACTGTCATACTTATGTGTTGGGGGTGCCACATTTTGGAGGTTTTTGGAGGATTGGAGACTTAAGAAGCAGGATTTAATTATGGCAGATGAAGTGGCCTGCACCTTATTTCTATGACTGTCATCACTTTCTCCCAATACCATAATTTATTACTTCACAATATTAAAAATAAGCTCAATTATGGGCTATGCTCAGCTGGAAAAAAATGGTCCAGTGTAGGGTTGGGATAAAATTAAAGATAAGTCATAGAACCCAAGGAAATATCCCCCCCCCCCTCACTCTCACTCTCACTCTCACTCAAAATTAAAACTTCCCTTACAAGAAGTAGCATGATGTAGTGGTTTAAGTATACTGATTCAAAACCAGAGGGGCCTGAATTCAATCCCACCCTCAGCCATGGAAGCTTACTTTGGTCTCTCTCATCTGATGCTACCTCAGATAGTTCTGTTGTAGGGATAACATGAAGGGATATCCTCATAGAAGCTGCCCTAGGTCCTAAAAGAAAAGAGGGATATCCGTCACATATATGTACAGACACGTGATTTTCTCCATCCCCGTAAATATTTAGTTCAGTATGTTTCTTAAATAGTTTCCTTTTCTAATGTGCAGTTTATGTTACATAATATTTATACATTATGTATGCAATGTACAGTATACAATACTTTCAGCTATTGCAGACAAGCAGATATCAGGTATTTTATTCTGTATTCTCAGAACAATCAACTGTGTAGGTATACAAGATTAATTGAATCCCAAATCTGCACCTGTACCTAGATCTGAGACAATATAGAACCTATTGCAGGTATTACATTGCTACTTATTCCCAGAGTTTCATGGAGGTTGCATGTCAACAAAGTATAACACTAAAAATACAAACGTCGGAAACTTCAATACATGTGTCACACATTTATGTGATGTAGACACTCATCTCTAAATGCACTTTCCACAAGTCTTCTAGTCAACCATAGCAATCTCTTTCATTCCTACTCAACCTCTTTCTGGTTGTGTGTCTATTTATGTAAATATATCTATGAATGGCTAGATCTGTTGGGAAGTTGAAGAATAATAGGAATTTATTCTCTTTAATAGACATGGGGACTTTCCATATGAGCAGTATGAAGAACTATAGAAATATAAAGAAAAAAAATTCAAACCAGAACGCTGATCTAAAAATATGATCACATACAGAATAGTATCATCTTTTTTTTTTTAATGAAAAGATAGGCAGGGTGCTCTATTAGTTAAACCTCTCAGAGCAGATCTGAAGTGCCAAAGAGGACTCCATGGAGGACTTACCTGCCTATTGGAGATAAGAACAGAAGAGGCAAAGCTTTCCCCAGAAACTTATACATATTATTTTCTTGTTTAGTTAGGAGACAGGCCATAGGTGAAAAATAGGCATCCTTTGATAAGAGTAATCTTGATGAACAGGAGGGACAGTCACAGCCAAGACAAAGTTTAGACAAAAGAAATTGGAGTCCAAGTAGAAATGTAGTTTGAAAATAAAGGAGGCAAAGGGATGGGAGATAGAATCAGACTTGCAGGACTGTTACCTTAAAACATGGGTATCAAACTTATGGCATCATGTTGTGATATATCACAACATTTTTTCCCTTCACTGAGCTGGGGTGGATGTGGCCAGCATGTGATGCATCCGACCCATGGACCACCAGTTTGACACCCCTGCCTTAAAATAAATGTAGTATTAGTACTGGTTTCCCTAGTTTATTTCAAAGGGCTGACATCAACCCTGCACATCTCTTTATTTTAGAGTTGCCTTAACATGGGAACTGAACAAAGAGTAAAAAAAATGCACTAAAGCAATAAAATAAGTTTATGTCTCTCATCCTCACTATCATATTCTAGCTTACTTTTCCTGGTGTACTGAAATGGGTAGGATATGTAATAGCTTTAATCTTAGGCATCAGTTTCGATGACCAGCAGCAGTTTGCAGATATGACCTATAATGTAAATTATATTGATGTTTTCAGCAGCAGCTTTCTTTCGACGAGTGATCTAATCGTATCACAAGTAGAGATAGATTTTTATTTGTATTCTGCAGAGTTATTTTCTTTGGGGCACCATTACTTATAATAGCTTCCTACCAAATCTACTTTCCTACAAAACTGCTCCATTGCTTAAATTAATAGCCTGCTTGTTCACAGTTCACTGCTGTGAATTTTTCAGCTGCACTCCCTTTTCCAGTGATAAAGTGGCTGAGCTTTGGAGATTTGTTTAGTCAAGTCAGGATGCTTGCATTATATATTTTCAGGTTTCAAGTATACTGATATGAAAAAAATAACCTTTTAAAAAATCCTTATGCATTACTCTGAAAAAAAAATTACAATAAAAGATTCTGTGAGAAACGTGAACTCTACTGTTGGTTTGTGTTTCTCATTTCTCATTCAGGTTACCTGTTTCTAGATTGTTATTGTTATTGTTGTTGTTATTTCTACATATGTAATATTGCCCAACATGTGTAAAGTGCCACAGATAGAAATTCACCACAGTTTGTATATATATTTATTGTATGAATATGTAAATTTATTTTGTTGTTTCTGATTCTCTGTAACTAAATAGGCAGCGTTTCATCAGGGTAGTCTGCCAATAACAGTTTCTTGGAGCTCTTGCTTGTGTCATTGTTCATATTATTTAGCCATCTTGTGTTCTTTTCATCTCTCCAGTTAATTTAATTTGCCAAACTATAGGGCTTATTCCCCAGTGATGTTTTTTTTTTCATCTGTTATTTCCAGAATGTCAAGTTCTAGCTTGCTCATTAGTATGGACTGTGTATAGTTTGATTTTACTTCATGTAATAGTGGATAAATTATTCTTTTTGCAGTCCAAGTTATTCTCAACCATTTTCTACAGTGTCACACTTCAAAGACATTCTGTTGCTGCTGCTGCTGTTATTTAGCCCTTTCCAGTGATCCAGTTTTTCTGTACAATGAAAGGCATTTGAATAGTCAACAAAGCAAAACTAGACATTTTTTGGGAATTACCTTCCTGTTTTTTATTACTCATTGGATATTAACAATGTGCTTTGGGGTATCTCTGCTAGTTCTAAAATCAACATGTGCATATTGCAGTTGTATATATTGTTGGATTCTGAATTGCAAAATCTTTGAGTACTATCTTACTAGTGTATGAAATAAGTTCACTTTTTGGGTAGTTTCAGCATTTTTAAGTAAATCATGCCCTTCTTTGTGTAAAAGTTTCTTTTAATTTCAGTACATTTTCTTATATATTTTAATCATTCTCATGAAATTGCATGCTTATTTAGATATAATACTATCTGTTCTTGCTTGTCTGAGCATTTAGTTGGCCCAACTTTCTTCTGCCTACATTGCCTTTTGCATTCTACCTTTCTTTAACTCTTTTCAACATGTGAATGGAAATCCATCTTGTTTGTGTTGTTTTCTATTTGTCTTTTGCTTTTTGCATTTCAGGATATTTTATTTGCTTCCTCATTATTGACAACTGTAATATCAGGCACTCCATTTATGAGCTCTAATACTTTAAATCTATTATTAACTATAATTACATAATCATATGAATTTTGTTGAGATTGTATGTTGTTGCTCTAATTATTTTTTCTTTAGTTTAATTTGCATTTTTTTAAAAAAAGAAATTCATGACCTGAGCCTTAGATAGCACCAGACCTTGTTTTTCCTGACTGAATAGAGTTTCTTTATCTCTACTTTCAGAATAGATAGCCAATTAAATTCCACTGCAATCTCTATGATGATGGCCTTATTTTGTCTTTCCCTTTAAGTATAGGTATTGAATTGTCTTGTCAGGACTCTATGGTCTGTTACCTCATTTGTTTCCTTCACTAAGATCAACTTTTCTCATTATTCCAGACGCTATTTTATTTCTAACTTTAGCATTCCAATGACCTATAATTAGTATAATACCATTTCGTTGTTATTTGGATAAGCTGTGAATTGCTGTTTGGAACATAGACTTGTTAGAATATACAGATCTCTATAATATTTTTTTGGATTGACTAGGATTGAAATTAAGACCATTCTGAGGTTTATGCTATTTTGCTAATAGAAATTCCAGTCGAACTATTGTATCCAAGACCTTCTGTTAATAATGTCTGTGCTATTTCTTTTGTGGAATAGAAAATCTGATGCTCCTCTGGTGTGAACTGATCAATTCCAGTCTGTTTCAGTTGGCTGATTTTCAGAATGTCAGTGTTCAGTTTTGACTTTTGTTCTTTGATATCATGAAGTTAATAGCTATTTTTTTCACAAGTTACCAAAGCAATGAGCAGCTGGAAACTGCCCCTTTTATATAGAAAGAATGTAAAAAAAATGAAAAGAGTTTTGCAGCTTAATTGTCTATATGTAGGTGTCTTATTTGGAAGTAACCACTGTTAATCTTGTTTTATAACTTTATAGTCCATGTATAAAGACTGCTAATTAGAACATTCAAATTCTTATTCATTGAACTCATTCTTTCCAGTCTTGGTGGTCGGAAAGGTATGGTGTTCACCTTAGTACTTGATTCTGGCATTCATTCATCAATAACCAGATGTCCTTTTTCTTTATTCAAATACATAATGAACAACAGTTTTACTTAAATTTGATCACTGCTCTTTGCCAATAATCACTGGATACCTTCCATCTTGGAAGTTAATAGTCTAGTATCATGTTGATACTGTCCTGGTTGTGAATGTCCACTTGATTTTCTTGACAGAATAGCAATAGCAGCTAAACTTATATACCACTTCACAGTGCTTTATATCCCTCTCTAAGCGGTTTACAGAGTCAGCATATTGCCCCCAACAATCTGGGTCCTTATTTTACTGACTTCGGAAGTTTGGAAGGCTGAGTCAAACTTGAACCACTCAGAATCGAACTCCTGGAGTGAGCAGTGAGTAGCCTGCAATACTTCATTCTAACCACTGCACTACCATGGCTCTTTCATTTTTTTTAGGGACAATATTTCGTTAGTTGCAGGGGTGGGATTCAAATTTTTAACAACCGGTTCTGTGGGCATGGCTTAGTGGGTGTGGTTTGGTGGTCATGTGACTGGGTGGATGTGGCTTGGTGGTCATTTTATTGGCTGGGTGTGGCCAACTCAATATCACTCACATCGAGGCATGCATCTCCTCGCCTGGCCTCTCATAATTGTGGGGATGCTGCAACAGTCGTAAGTGTGAAAAATGGTCATAAGTCACTTTTTTCAGTGCCATTGTAACTTTGAATGGTCATTCCACACAAGCAAAGTACCAGCAAAGGAGGGGGAAAAAAAAACTCCAGAGAAGTTCCAGAGACAGGAAGTCTAGTCCTGCCAAGAATGTAATAAGGGTTAACGGAGAGGCAGTTTCTGTAAGCAACACCAGAATGTTTCCTTCCTGCCTTCCTTACAGGATTAGGCCAGTAATTTCTTCTAACAACCGGTTCTCCAAACTGCTTAGAATATTAACAACCAGTTCTAGCAAATAGGTGCAAACTGGTAGAATCCCACCCATGCCAAACAAATCAACTATCATAGCATCATTAGGATGCACAAGCCTCTTTAAAACAGTAATGATCCATGACAGGAAAATCTAATATATTTGTATGTGTGCATATTCATACAAGCAGACATTTCCAAGATAGTTTAAAAAACCAGAATAACATAAACTGAAAATACAGTAACATATAAAATCCATACACAAAAATCACCCACAAAAGTTAGTACATTTTTTATTTATTTGGTACCTTGTTACTCAACTGCTTTGAAGCTAATTGAATTTAGTACTCAAACTCATTCTGACATGAAAATTATGTCCTAGTAATCATTGTTTGTTTGGTACTCAACACACAAACTAAAACTTGTTGGTCTTGGCTGTCTTGTGACTCACTCTATTATTCCTTATGGGGAAAAAAATGTGTGGTAGTCATCGTTTTTGCTACTCAGAAAAATAAATAGATTAGACTAGACTAGAATTCTTTATTGGCCAAGTGTGATTGGATGCACAATAAATTTGTCTCTGGTGTATAAGTTCTCAGTCTACATACAACAAAGTAGTATAATCATAAGATACCAAAAGGAGAAGGTAATAGAGAAAATGAGAAGGATGATGGTCATACAGCCATACTAGATGGGTAAATATCCTTAGACATAAGACAATACTGTGGTAATTAGGTGTTCAACCAAGTGATGGTACGAAGGGAAAAAACTAAGGCCTTGCTTTGTAAAATCCAGTTGTACGTTCAACTTTTTCCCCTGTGTATGAAGTTTGAGATAAATAATTAATTTTCCCTGTGTTTTGTTTTGGTCTTTGATATATGTACAAAAATGCAAAGATACGCACATACACAACATTAGAAAAATATAGATGTCCAGAATGCATAGTGAATCCCTCACATTTTTGTAATACACTTCAGTGAAAGAGTGTACTGTATTCCTGCTGTAGAAAAAAGTGCACATTTATTAATGCCATTTCTATCATACTGACTGAGGATGTGAAAAGTTTCTGCATCATGAGCATAGCTTTCATGGAAAATAAAGAAATGTCAAGTTGCCCTTTAAACCTAAAACAGGATGACTTGGTATATTATGATTTATAACAATACTTTTATAACTTTCTGAGATTTATAGGGATGACATTTGAAAGACTCAACAACTGGAACAAAAATCACAAAATACAATGGCTGCTGCAAAAACATCTGTTGGGCTACTAATCTATATATTTTATGGAAAATGACATCTTCATTAAATGCTTGGGGATGTCTTTTGGGACTAGTGTTGCCAGGTCCTCATCTAGCTGGTGTTGTAAAAAGTGTAAGTTTTGTTTATACTGTGGTAGAAAGTTTTGTAGGTCTATAAAGATACATACCTTCCTCTTGCATTGTTCTTTTAGACCATGGCTTCTTTACTTTTATTTTGTTCTTTTGGAATATGGATGTCATTTGATTTTCACAGAGAACAAAGGTTCCTTTGATTTCTTTTGCAAAGTTTGTTGGCAAAAAAAGTGCTCTAACAATTTAGCATTAATACTTAGTTTATTTGTGTTTGTTTCACAATATATCAGATTTTGTGCTTATTCAAGGTTTTCTTTTGCATTGAATATTTTTACATTTAGTATAATTCAGAAAGAGCTACATTCTAGTGAAAAAAAAACACACCTAGGAAAGTGCATCAATTTGAGTTTATTGCAATGTTTCTGTGTAATATGTAATTATAGGTGCTTCTAAAGGGAGATTCTATGTAGCTTACATAACTCTATTAAAATAATAATAACTTCTGCCTATCCCAGGTCCTTGGATACGTGATAAAAATGTCAAACTCAGACTAAACATATAGCTGACTGTGCAACCAACTATAACAATAATAATAAGTTTGAATAGTGGATGTGACAGTAGTTTGAGGCAGCAGAAGAAAAGAGAAAGAACAGGAGAAAATCACAAAATAGAAAGGCCTGCAAATGGAAGTACAACAACTATGGCAAAAGAAAGCAAAGATAATACCAATAGTGATAGATGCTTTGGATGCAATCCCGACACAACTGAAGCGCCACTTGAACACTATTGGCATTAACAAAATCACCACCAGTCAATTGCAAAAGGCAACTTCGCTGGGAACAGTTTACATCCTGTTATACCTTTAACACCATCAAACAATAACATCCGCCTCTCCCAGATTCTTGTGAAGGGCTCAAAAAGTGGGTAAAAATGCCAAATGAAGTCTAAATATCTGGCTGATTGTGTGAACAATAGTAATAAGCAATATCACTATGGTTTCAATGATTGAAGTGTTGTATGTGATAGCAAATACTAAGCTAGACATTTGCCTCTTCATTTTATTTTTATACTTGAAACAATTTTTGAGAGACTTGGAGGTTTTTCTTTGCCTTTTTCTTCCTATTTCAATTTTTTCCTAAACCAACTACTTTACCTGATAAACTCACCCACTTACTACTAACCTTGATAGGAACAACAGCTTTACAAAGTACTACTTTCTACCCACCAGGGATTGTCAGTCTGGCTATCAAATGGAGGAATCCATGGTTGGATTCTATGATACCCAAGAGATCAAGAGACCAAATAAATTGTCCACTTCAGCACTGAACAATTGGTCTGAAATCAGGCTCAAAATTCATGGTATGGTTTTGTGAAGGACTCTATCACCTTGTTATTGCAATTAGTCATTCTATGGTCTTGTGGTTTAAGTCTAGCATTCTATGGTCTTTTTTTTTTTTAAGCAAATTTTATTAATTTCAAAGACAAACAAATCATCATCAACCATTACATATTTGAACCCTTTTCCATTATAAATTTTACAAGTCAGATAAAACTTTATTTTATACAATACAATTCTATTTTAAGCCATTTCCATATGAGCATAAAAATACCTCTTATCCAATTTCTCTTTACTTCTCTTTACTCTTATTCAATTTCACTATTATTATTTCATCTATTTCTTTCTGACTTGATTACCATTATTCTCATTCTGTATTTCTACAAGGTTTTATTAATACTCTCAAAAACATAAACACACAACAAACATATAAAAATCTTTTAGGAAAGTAACTTGGCCCCAGGTACCTCTCTTTATATGGGCTTCAGTTATATTCATGCTCATCTTACATATCATTACCTATTTTGTTTACCATTCTATATCTTCTATATAAACTTCTCCACACATTTCACTCTTCATAATTCTATCTTATTTAATCCATCTTAATTTAAATCATTATATTTGTATCTTTTGCCCATTCTTTATTATCCCTCTATCTCATTCCTTATATATATAAAAAGAATTTCTCCTGAAATCACTAATCAGAGTATGATGCCTTTCTATCCTCCCCTAAATTAATTAGATTAACATTTAAAATAACACCTAATACCCAATCTGATTCTGCTTGGTACATTCTATCTACTATTTTTTTCTTTTAATAACAATAAAAACAAGGTGATAAATCCAAAATGATTAAATACATAGTTAAATAATAAATCTAAATATTAAATCTTATAACATTCCCATTGCCTTTCCCTTTAATATTTTATTACATTTTAAAATCAATCATTGTTAAACATTTCAACATTTTAATTTCTTATTAACTCTTAAGCCATTCTAATTTTCTATTTCTAATACAGATGTTACAATACCATCTTATGTACCTTGCAAAATATTTTTAAGGAAATTGTACTTTACCCTTTGTCCCTAAAAAAATTCCTCTTTCCCCATCTAATTTCAAAACTTTGTGGCTTTTCTCCGCCTTTCCCCTTTCTTTCTTCCCCCACCAAATCTTCCTACCCCCCCTTCTTCTAGCCTCTGCCTTGCTGGCATCCCTTTTCTGTTGTGTTCCCTTTTTCTTTTGTTTACTATCATTATATTTATTTTGCATCTTATTTTTCTCTTTCTTAAATGTTTTTTTAGATCTTAAGTCCTTCATTTTCCTCGCTTCCTTCCTTCCTTCTTTCTTAGTTAAATTTTGGAATTCATTAAAGATGGCATCTTCATCTTCTTCTTGTTGTTCTTCTGCCTCCATCTGTTGTATTGTTTGTTGATAGTTAACCAGCGCCATTTCTAAAAATAGGAAGGCTTTTTCCATACCATCTTTACCGGCTGCTTTTGTTTGGTCATATTCTTCCCTCAGTTCCTCAAAAGAAAAAGCCATTATAGATCTTTTCTTTTCTTTTCTTTTTCCCTCTTTCTTCTTACACCAACCAAGATATTTCAAAAAAAAATAAAACAATCCCAAAATCCACAATCCTCAATCAATCCAAGCCAAGACAAAATTCTCCCTTTCTCTTCCAGGGTAGTATCAGACAAAAGAAAAAGAAAGTCCAAATCTGTATTTTGAAGCCTTATTGGAGTTCTATTTCTGTCTTCAAATCCTTAAGGCATCTCCTCCAACAAAATCAAACCAGATGAATATATTTTTGTCCTCTCCCTTCCGACTTATCCCATAAAGCTAGTTTTACCTGAAAAAACAGGTTTCTCAATGTCCACTTATTAATTCCGTCGGGAAGGAGAGTAAACTTTCCTTTCAGCACCACCAAACTGCCGCTTTTTCCTCTTCTAGAAGGTATCATTCAGAAAGTCATAATTTTCAGGGGTTTTGTTAAATATGTCTTAGAGTCCTGGGAACCAAGAAAAACTTTCTCTTTTCAAAAACTTTCTCCACTTCCTCCTGCGCATTCTTACCCGGCTGCCAGCTTCTTTGTGGTGACCATTGTGGACCCGCCGCTGCACCGTCTTGGGAAAAGGGGTTCTGCCAGCCGGGGAGGTCTGCAACACCCCAAACCCTCTTCGGATCCCCCTATCTTCAGCTGCCCCTGCCGGTGGCTAGCTCCCGGACCCGTCCGGATCGGAACCTCAAGCGGCTAGCGCAGCAGGATCGCGCGCAACCGCAAATCCTGCCACTCGCTCAGCTCGACAAACGAGGAAGTCCTCTAGCATTCTATGGTCTTGTGGTTTAAGTCTAGCAAGAATTCATAGAAAACAATAATACACATTTTTTCAGATACAAAAGAAGGGAGGGAGATCCATTTTTTAAATATCAGCCTATCTGCATTATGAGGGCCTGTGTGGTTTTCAAAAAAAAAATATTACTAAAACTTTTAAAGTAAATAAAAACTAATTTGATTTTAATTTCTGTTTGATAATTTTCCAATATTTATCATTTATTTGTTATAACATGCTTTTTGAGCTGGGATCCATAAAGGTGTTTTGGATTTATATCTATTCCATATTTTCAATATAGCACATGTAATAAACAGATTTTTTAAGTCCAAATTAACTTTCACTTTATTATATCATAAATCCCATGCCGTCCAAACCTCAGATCATGATCTTCTAATTGTAAAAGACTCCTATTTCTCAGCAACATCCATTCTTTTATCCAGACCAAACAACCAGCAGCAAAATACATTTTTAAATCTGGTAAATCTCTCTGCATTTTGCAAAAAAACATATTTTGGGGTTTCTACTCTCCCCTTGCCATATAAACTTAGTTGTACATTTTGCCATTTTTTAAATGGTATTTTTATCAATTGGTCCTGATCATCCCAGAAAAATAATTAATCAGTATCTGATGGATGACATCTTTACTCCTCTTTTTATATTTCACTAGCAGACAGTAGCATTTATCAACAAACTTATATAAATATTACTACAAAGTTGTATTTTTGTATTCAGAACATATTCAGCAAGATTCTGCAAATCCTATTTTGAAATAAAGAATAAAATTCTAGTTTGTTATTTATACAGAGCTATAGAACTCAGAGGAAAACTATTCACAATTGCGTGTCTTCTTATAATTAATTTTATTATTGTCAGTGTTTCTCACTGTCATATCTGTATTGGAATTATGGGAATACATGACAAGCATTATTGGAAAGTATCAGGCTGAAGAAAATTGAATACTAGTACGATTACTAATATTGGTACTGTCATAGGCTGCTTTAATTATAAAGGAATTGTCATTTTCTAAAGAGCTACTAAGACTAAGCAAATATGAAATATAGCAGTCATTAGGGCAGGTTAATTTGTTTCCTATGAAAATGACCCTATAGAGATGTGCTCTTGAATATTGATTTCTAAGTGCCATTTGCCATGTTGTGTAGATAAAAGTTCATCGGGGATATGCTTTATGCATTTACTCTTCAGAGAAACAAGGATATGCCAAGAATCTCTTAAGTGTAATCCTGTCTATCTTCTTTGCCAATGCACTAATGTAAATCCTTCCTGCATTGCAAACAGAATGGTTTGTGGGAGGGTTGTATTTGCTGTAGATTTTTGCAGGAGAAACGATAGCCTTGAGTAGTAATTGTAACAAAAGAGTTATTTTCTGTCCAGTTTTGTCTTCTTTCTTAAAACCTCTTTTTTAAAAAATCATAATACCCCTATTATGTTCAGTGCAGTATATATTTTGTATATATTTTGGTGTTGTGTTCAAATGCTTACAAGTTTCATAAGATACGTTAAGACTGGCCTGATAAAGCTAACTCTCACAGGCAGATTTTTTATTTTTATTTTTTACAAATATATCATTGTGTGAACAGTGAGGAATTGCAGTGTCTTACATTTGAAGACAAATATGACAATATTTTTCATATTTAATAAATTTGACAATCTTATAAAATTTAATATTAATATTTTCAGAAGTCAAAAAATGTATGTTTTGAATTTTATCTGCAGAAGAAGCTTTGAAAAATAAATGCAAAAAGGGAGACATGCCAGGGTAGGATTCTATGACAATTTCAGGCAAAATGAAAAGTATGTCAATCTAATGAATAATCTGGCACACAAGATGCCATTGCATTATGAATCTATACATACATACATACATACATACATACATACATACATACTCATTTCACTGTTTCCTTTCATAGTAATCCTTCCGGGCATTGAAAATTCACATATGCTGGATAGACAATTTGGGAAGGCAAGGGAAGAGCAGTCCACCACAGTCCACTGTATATCTGTAAAACACTAAAATTTCATTAAGTGGCACATTAATTATTTGCTATTTAGTTTGCTGTCTACAATTTTGCACTTGCACTTTCTGTAAAAGTATGTACCTGTATTTCATTCCTGCCAGTACACATGACAGTTGTTTATTATGAAGGAACAAGTGGATCAATATCAAGCAGAGAAATATCAACTAAGAACCGTGTATAGCCCATTAATAAATTGGGAGCCCTACATCACATCATGCACATTTTCAGATACTATTTCCCTTAGACTCATATCGTTTCACAATGGCCTAGATTTGTCCTTCTTGAAGAATAGTCTTATTTAGGTAAGTTTAGCCTATTTCTAATGATGGGAATAGAACTGTCATGTACAGTGCTGCCAACCATATCTAAGGTGATAGTAAGGCATTTTGAGTGCTTTGAAATCAGTCAGGCTGCTCTGAACTAGTCCCTGAAGTTTATTTGATAAACATTTTTAGAGGTGGTTTGTCACAACTTTTTTCCGAGGGCTGAGAGAAAGTGACTGCCCCAAAATTACCCAGTTGGCTTCATATTTAAAGCAGGACTAAAATTACAGTCTCACGATTTGTAGCCTGGTGCCTTTAATTATCACACCAGTCTCTCAAGATATTATTACTAAATATCATGATTAGTTCTGTAATAATTTTATAAACTATTAACATTACAAATTACTTTCAGATCAAAAAAATCCAATTGTTTTAGCATGTTTGTTTTGGCAGCCAAGGACCACAGGGAATAATAATTCTGTCACAATGCCACCTGAATCAAAATAGGGGTGGAGGGACACCAATCTTTGGGAGTTTTTGAAGAATGTTGCTACATTCTTGCTACATCGTTTTTTTTTTTTTTTCCTTCCATGACCATTTTGACATGAATGTGGAAATTACTAGATGGGAAACAACGGAACCAAATAAATCACATAATGGTGAACAGAAGCTGGAGAACTGCAGTCCAAAAGCTGGAGAAATGCAGATTGTAGAAAAGGCCATACTTTATTGGTGGGAAATATTAAGCTGAAATATAGAAAACAAAGGAAAAAAGTCTGCTAGCAAGATTTGACCTGGAGAAGATTTAGTCAAAACATAACAGTTATGTAAGGAATAGATTCCGTATGTTCACATATATGAAGAAGATACTGAGGAACTATGAAAAGAGATAAGAGGATGAAAAATGTTTAGGGCATAAACTGCAACTCCATGTTAGCATTCAAATTAAAATATCCCTGACAGCATCTCTTTGAATATATCCATTAGAAAAGGAAGCCATAAATTCTCAGTTAGTGCCATGATCAGTTAGTGTCATTATCATATTTCTCCTACTGTTAAAAATCATTTCCAATATTCAGTCATAATCTCTTTACCCATAACTAAACCCCATTGTAATACAGCCTGTACTTTGGACCAATGAGTATCCAAAAGGAAAAAAAACCCCACAAACTTTTTCTATGTGAATCTTTTCACATAATTGAAAAATTATATCTTATACCTCCTCAGTCTTTTCATTACTAAAAACATTCCAGTTTCTTTCAGTTTCTTAAGATAGTACAGTTTCTGGTTCCCTTATCAACTTCACTGCTTTTTTCTGAAGAATTTTGGTAAAACTGCCATTTATCAAAATGGGTAAAGCTTGAAAAATGTAGAAAAAAATGAAACTACTGTATTTCCCATAATTAAGAAAAAGAATGTACTTAGAAAACAAATTATTGTTTGTGCACATCAAACTAACCTGAACTGAGATGCCATTATTTAAATTATTTTGTTTTCACATATTGCCTTTTGTAATTTTGTAAAGTTGCAAATATCTAATTTCTGCCCTAACTTTGAACAAAAATTGAAAAGTACTTTCATTCTGAACATTCTTCAGTTTTATTTCAGACTAAGTCTAACATTTGCATCATTTCTTTCACCTTTGTTTCTGAGAGCCAATAATATTTATGACAGATCTTTAATTGCTACATGCCTTTGGACTATTCTTTGGGAATTATATTTCAGATTCCTGACAGTGTACCTATTTCTCCACAACCCCTGTTTCATTAAATATCAATAGTACAGCAACAGACATAACAGGGAAACAAACTGTAGATTAAAACATGTGCCTTACCAAAAATATAGAAGAAAGATTCTAATTTTATTTGAAAGGTTGTTGTGAGGAAACTTTTCTGGAAAATGCAATTCGTGATTACTTTTAAGAAAAACTAGTGAAGCAAAAGTTAATAAGTCTGGAATATAACAAAAGGAAGGATCTATCATTTTTCTTTTTCACTGCTTACCCCTTTTCTAATAATTTACATTTTCATTTGACAAAATATACTTTTTCAAATGTAGTTTATAGAAGAAGACTATAGCAAGGACAATCAATCCTTAAATTTATTCTTCAATATTTCTTTGAGGGATTTTATAGCTAGGAGATTTTGCTATATATGCACAACACAGTACAACCAAAGATGATTTGTTAATCAGTCATAATTAAATTCACAACATGGTTAAAATGCATTCCATATTCTAAACCAGAAAATATCAATATTAAGCATTATTAAATATTTTGAGGCATTCAGGCTCCATTAAAAGGGATGGCATATCATGAGGCTTAATGTTTTCAAGGGACATAGATATTGCCATTGCCCATATCCAGTGTGAAGATGGAGTCTCGTGTGCCAAGTTGAATTTGGCATGGTCAAATTGGGCCTGTTAAACTGAGGTCATAAAAGTCAAGATTATGTCTGGCTGAAACTTTCTTTATTGTTATGGCTGTAGAAGAATGGATGCAGCTAAAACTGTAGATAGTTGAGTATTTCTTCCATGTGTCAGTGATAATATTCTTTAAAAGCCCTTGCCTAACTTACGAGCAGTTGGGGAGGTAAAACTGTGTGTTGGGATTCATTTTGTGAGTTTGCACATATTTTCTAACAGAAGGATAAAGGAAAATATACAACAATTCACAGCATGTAGAGGTTTGGAACTAGTATTTCTCCATGTTTTATTTGGCAGTAGACCAGTGGTCACAGTAGCTCTTCCTGGCCTTTGCATCAACCAGAACAGTGTCACACTATTCAGTTCTTGGCACAGGATTTTAGCTACCCTGAAATGAAGAGCAGAAAGATTAGCTCCTAACTGTAGAACATCTGGAATTGTTGTTCATATATCAAATATCTGCTTCCAGGGCTGGTAGAACATATGTGGGAAGATAGATACATGAACTCTGTATATGAAAGTGTCATTTGTGCACAAGATTAGAAATTTGGCAGTTATGCCTCAGATACTAAACATCAGTAGTTTTTTTCCCTTCCAAATTAATGATACCTACCCTGTTAAACATGTTGGAAATGTATAGGGACATTAGTTTGTTTTGAGTCAAAATTATGGTTGGGACACATGTAGGATTCTGCCTTGATGCCTCAAATATTGGCAGTTTCAATTTTTTTATGTCTTATTTATAAAGGCATTTATCTCTAAGAGAAATATTTTCTTATATTCTTTATGTGCAACATGTGCTTGTAAATATAAATATTTAGATGAAAGTTTAGTTCAAAGGCAGGCAGCTGAGACATTTCATTGTGCCCTCATCCCCAGTGTTTCCCTGATGAATGTTCTCATACAAAACAATTCACGTCTTTCCACTTCATTAAAATGATCTTACTAAACTTAAGTAATTTGAAACCAGCCATTAGTTTACAAGTCAGTGAAGTACTGCATCAAATGATGGGGCACTTCTCTGCTCCACATGTAAATATTAAGCATTACCTCTGGTACAGAAGATAATCAGATTTCTTCTGTGCTTATAACACGGACAGATGAAATTGCCAGTTGATTCATTATGGCAATGTAGGGTTGTAAGAATTTTGTAACTCCACGGGCAACCAGAATTCTATACATCTGAGGCCTTTTTCATGTACTTGTTTGAGAAGTTAAGGCTAGAATTAATGAGCTGGTAATGAAAATCACAAAGTCCTGAAATGTCAATCTGATGGGATTTAAGTCAAGATGGTATTGCCACAAGGGCATTCTAGATATTGTGTGGTTATAAATATATTCTTACCTCAATAATTGTACAGGATGTTTTTCAGAAAAAGGAAAAAGAAATGCTCCAGCCAGCTCATTCTTTTAGTGAAGTAGCTCCAGTTCCATTGCAATCCTCAGTCCTTATAGATTATTTTAAGGAAAAGACATTTCTGTTCGTACTCATCCCTTCATGAATTTCAGTGGAGAGTAATACTGAAATTTGCTTCCAACTGAAAGTTTTCCAGGATAAAATTTCTTTTGCTGATGGAGTTAACAACTAATAAAATAGAAGTAATAAGTTAACTCTCTTTCCAGTAAAGTTATATTTCTTCTCTTTATTCATTCTAGTAAAATCTCTGAATGGTTTACAAGAAAATCAAAATACTGTATGCATACATTCACAATGGCAATTTCAGAGCATTTCCACACAAGCAATTTAATGACATCATTCAGTCATTACTGAATGAAGAATCTTCATATCACCACAACAATGTCAAGGTAATAAACCACCAGTGAAGAAATGCTTCCAACAAAAACCTGAATAGAATGACAAAAATAGGAAGGCAATATTCAAAACCATGAAATTAATGTTTCCAGAAGGTGAAGGGAGAGATGGATTCAGAGAAGTCCCTCAAAAGAAATATTCATTGCATTCATTCTGAAGACAATTTTTCTTCTGTCTTTTGGGTTTTGGTATCATTTGAAGTCTATGACGTGTCTTACAAAATGCTTTCAGATCCTAGTTTAAAACATCTAATATCCAGAACTAACTTACACTAGAACTTCTGATTCTTTTTCTTTTCTTTTTTCAGATCCTGCAATTGTGAATGGAGTTTACTGGTCCGAATCATTAAACAAAGTGTTTGTTGACAACTTTGGCCATGACCCTTCCCTTATATGGCAGTACTTTGGAAGCGCAAAGGGATTTTTCAGGCAGTATCCAGGTAAGACAAAAAATGCACGTGCTTCTTTTCTTTCCTCCTTTTATTACATGCATTTATTTGCTGTTCCTAAAAGAGTGGAGCAGTTGGTTACTTATGGTATGGGGCAATACAGGCAGCATCGGTAGAAGTATTTCACCATGATAATAAATCAATTCTTCTTTGGAAAAGGATGAACAAACGCAACCTCAAAACGTCAAGGAGTTTTAATATCAGTCTTTCAGTGGACCTTTTTTGACTTTTTGTTTCTTTTACTCCCAAGTCTGTCTGAAGCAGCAAACTTCCTTATTTTTCTTGTTGGAAACAGCTGAAACCCTTAGGACAGATCCCCTGCTGTAACAGTATTTGAATGTTTAATAGAAAGGAAGTTTTAATTTTTCTTAGGAGTTTAGAAAACATGACTTAAGGCTGCAGTAGTGCTGACTCCACAGCTGTGACAATAAAAGCTCATAACTAAAAATAATATTTTAAAGGGAGCTTAAAATGGCTTAACTGTTTCCTAATGTCCTAACTTTAAATGTTACCATGCCATTTCTTCTCTGCTACCAAATAATGATTTTGCTAACTAGTTAAATCAGTCTGATTCCTTCTTCTGCTGATTTCTGCTGGAAGCTTTGGCAGCCTGAGATTACTGTAATATGGGTAGAATAACTTTGCCCATAAGTAGCTTGGATGTAACTTTTACCAACTCTGCTTCTGGTAGTAATTTCATAGGGGGGAATGTCATAAATTAAGGAGATATTAGTAAAAGATTGTTTTGCTTTTATGCAGAATAATATACTGTATGTCCTGTGAATACCTAGATTTCTTGGAATGGGAACACAATCCTTTAAATTGAAAATGTGGACAATCATTATATTTTAGCACAATTACTAATACATTACTGAAGTATAATTAGGCTTGTTCATAATTTAAGAGAACAAATGAAATGAATAGATAAAATACTATGCATATTGAAATACCATATAAATATGGTATAAATAATAATTATTAGCAATGGAAATGACCCAGTCAAAGATAAAAATATTTCATATAATTGGTGCTCCCAGGCTAGCTTTCTTAGGATAAAGCATTGAATTCTACTTGCATCATAGCTAGAAAAAATATTTTGATTCTTATCCTATTATCCTCTCTCTAGAAAAAAGGCAGGTTAGGAGCTAAATGCCAGTTCCTAGGCAGGCTTTCTGGCTTTTGATATACTCCCAATTAATCTGTATATAGTGTTACTTCTGAACCTGATACATATGTATTTGTCAACAAATGGGTAGGGGTGATGAAAGGAGAGAGATTCCTCTTCTCTTTGATTCTTGCCCTGGCAGAATTTAAGCAATCTTAGAAAACATCAGTATCAGAGCTCTTGGAGAAGGTGGAAAGACAGCCCTGGTGATTAAGATTAAATTTATTTGAAGACAACAGGGTTTACTTTTGACTGGGCTTGCCAATTTGGTCAATACATTAAAACAAAAGAAGCAATTTCAAGGAAGAAAGCATACATTGGGAATTCTAATGGTGTAATATTGTTCTCCACTCCAGGAATTAAATGGGAGCCAGATGAAAATGGAGTCATTGCATTTGACTGCAGAAATCGAAAATGGTAGGTCCTGATTATGAATTTCAAAAAAGTTAAGCTGGTAGAAAGGGCCACTGTGGATAGTTGTTTAAGTTGTGCCCTGCACTAGGATGTCACAACTAGCAAAAGGAAGGGAATCAGTGACACTGGTGTTTCTAGGCAAAAGAACAAAAAGTGAGTTAATCTGTTGGTAGGTGGGAGAGTTCTGAGTCATCTTGACAAACAGGCATAGCTGACTTGTAACAGGAGAACGATTGTTCACATGGATTCCTCCTAATTTCCTAATGTCCTGTATTTATTTATTTATTTATTTATTTGATTTGCCAATTGTTTACAAGACAATAAGTATAAATGTATACATAGTTGTGAATACATGAAATGGTTACATATAAGAAAAATAAAGAATAAGAGAAACAATAGGACAGGGACGGTAGGCACGTTGGTGCGCTTATGCACGCCCCTAATTGGTTAGTAGTGGCCCTGAATGTGGATTCCAATGAATTCAATTTACATTCTTCCCTATTCCTCTTCTCCTGTCATCCAGGTATATTCAGGCAGCCACTTCTCCTAAAGATGTTGTCATTTTAGTTGATGTTAGTGGCAGTATGAAAGGACTTCGCTTGACTATTGCGAAACAAACAGTATCTTCCATTTTGGATACCCTTGGAGATGATGACTTTTTTAATATAATTGCTGTGAGTATCACTATGTTCTTTTTCATATTAAGTTGTTCTTTTATTATTGATGTTGTTCTGGGGTTCTTTATACACACACAAGCACATCCTTGAAAATTTTATAGCTTGTAACATTGCATAATTATAGTTTTCACCAAAACAGTAATTAAAAGGTTTAATATACAGCATACAATTTACACATATCAAAATATTTCAAAGTTGGAAGAGTAAATATATCTTTGCCTGGAGCTTAACAGATTAATAAGTAACTTCACAAATGTAATTCACCAAGGAAACTGGAGATACAAAATATTATTTTATTATTGAAAAGCAAGAACCAGAGTTTCTGTACGATAGTGATTAAGGGCAGTTTGAGCATACATATCCACTAGTGGAAGACCTTAACTGCAGAAAAGTGAATTGCTTTACATCTGATAATCATGAAAAGGGAGACATGGGATCTTTTTATAATATGAAATCACAACACAACATTGTAGCATTGTATATCAGTTGAGTAAAGGTTCTAACTGTTATTCTAACAGATTGACTCTGCACTTAAAACAAGAAGAGATGAGGAGTAACATACTTCCTTGTATGAATTCTATTGTCAATTAGTCATTAACAGGCACAGATTGCCCCAATAATAAACATTCCAGTTTTAAGGATAGTATATGAGAAGTAAAGCAACATTTCTGCTAGTAAACAAACTTGTACAGAACACTACATTCATAAATTGCTGAGCTGTTAATCTTATAATAATGTCTTGGAAACTTGTTCTATGGATAGTAAAGTGCTCCAAGGATCTAATGATATCTCTAAGGGCAAAGGCAAGGTTTATTGCCTCTTTGAGTGATGAGGCTTTCAAAATTGTTGAGGGCTCAAAATAGGCAAGGTGAGAAGGAATCATTTATAAGAATCCTCACCTGAGGTTGTGCAGTTCCACTTCCATCAGTACTTGGTCATCGAGACAGAGAAGATGGAAGGAAGAATTGAACATCAAAAATTCTCCAAGGCTAGAATCTTTAGTTCAGTTTATGAGGGATAATATTATAGCCACAGTATTTAGGACTGCTGTGAAACAAATTACAAAAAATTAAAAGCCAATATATGTTTTCATAATATGTTTTTGAACTATTGTTTAGATTGGAAGCTCTTATTAAAATAAGATTTAATTCTTGGTCCACAATGAAACATTTTCTTAATGATATGTTTCTACAATCTTAAATTGATTATGCACATTACTATTTTATGGAGTAGCTTAGGAATCAAAATTTTTAGAGATAGTAATATATATATATCACTACTCTATAATTACTGGAAATTTGCTTTCAGAAGCCTGTAGAGCACATCTACTTTCTCAAATAGGAAACATTAACATTTATGTCATATATATCATTATAGTGCCCTTATTCATCTACAGTTAGTAATTATATTTTTATTAGTGGAAGTTCACAACTTAGGAAATCACAATATGTCTGAAATAAATTTCTCAATCCACTGCATCCAATTCAGTTCTAATAACAGCCTATCAGTTGTCTGTGAATTCAGATGGATGAACAATTTCCAATTTCTGTCATAGGCTATCAGTGAAATCCATTTACAAGCTGGTTCCAGATCTTTCATGTTCAATCATGAAGTAATTACATATCATCGATAGACATCAGTTCAAATATAATAATTTAATAAAACCATGATTGGTTTACCCCTTAAACCAGCTTACATTGGCTTCTTGCTACATATGCCTTAATAATATAAAGTGCTGCTATTAAAAACCTTCTGGGGATTTTATTGGACCCAATTTAGAGTAGTTATAAGCACAGCCAAATTAATATTACAAGCAAATCTGAAAGTAGTGAAAGTTTGATTATTTAATAGTGAAAATACATAAGACATTTTTGCACATCTGTATAGGAACTTCTAGGCAAAGGTATGCGGGTTTGGACATAAATCTTGTTTTATGAAATTGATTCTGTCATTTTTGTATGAAATTGGGACCAGCAACTTTGTCACTATCTGACAGTGGAATAAAATGTGACATCATATGTTTGCATTTATGACAGCAGTTGCAGTAGTCCCAGTTACCTCCATTAGGCAAACCCTGCACAGTTGAAGTGGCATGTAGTCACATGATTGCCACTTGAGGCTTCCTGCTTTCTTCTCTATTGACTGGCGAAGAAGGGTATGAATGGCAGTCATGGGACTGCAGGATGATGAAATTGCAAGCCAGCTGCCAAGTGTCCAAATTGTGATTACCGGATCATAAGGACGCTGCAGTGGCTGCATTGTACTCATTGTAAATACCCATTGTTCACACCACATGGTCACATTGTTCACACTAAATGGTCACTGAACGAATGGTCTCTCAACAAGGATTACCTGTATATATACATAATAGATTTGTTTATCACCCTCCTGGTGACATTTTTATGTTACGTTTTTGAGAGCTGCAACAGATACAGATTTCTATAATCTACATACTGTACTGCTAAAATTCTCATTGTCATGTCCTTTAACTGGATAAAATAGTGCACCATATGGCAAAACTCTTTCAACCGAAGAACCTAAAATGGTCTAACTTAGGCCTGTGAAACCTGTGGCCTGTGGGCCGAATACGGCACATGCAGGACACGCCCATCCTGGCTCTACAAAGGCAAAACACATTGCAATATGTCACAATACAGCCTGTGGTGTGAACGGGTTTGACACTCCTGGCTAACTGGAATGTGTCCAAAATCTGGGACCCATGATTCCTGAAGAAATAAAATTTGGGAAAGTTGTTCTTGCTTCAGTGTTACTGGCTGCTACTATGCTTTTGCTGAGGGCCCATGATCTTCATTTTTAACATTCTGTGATAATTTTCCAGTCTATCTTGCAATCCCTTATTCCCCATTCCACCCACACTTAACAGTACCCATTTTTTTTCTGTTGAGAAGGGAAGAAGGAAGGTCGGAAGTGTGAGATTGTGGCTAAAGAAAAACCACCAGGATTCAAAGTTGATCCAAGGAAAAGGCTTTATTACATCTGCAGATGGGTCCTCCCCTTGGCAGTTGAGGAGAGAACGAAAGACAAAGCTTCTGCTCTATTTTATACCCAAAATTACCCCCCATCCTATGGTTTACAATCTACCTATTGAATTACAGTATACAATTCATCACCTAATATGGGACATCAGGAAGTTAGATGCCTCCTTAACACGTACACATTTTCCCAGATTTTCCCAGAGCACAACGTGTGATTGTTTCAATTCTCCCTTTTGCAGTAGAAAAGTATCAACTCGCAGTTTGAAGTTTGAGTCACAGTTACAAAGTACACAATGGATTTTATTCATGTTCTCCCCTCACAGAAGGGATCCCTGAAAACTTTTCCTGGCCCACGGCACTCCCCACATTCTCCCTTAATCTGTGTCACTTCACTACATGTCTTCTCCAATCCACACCCATGGACTTCCCTGACCCATGCAGTACCTCTTGTGCATCCATAGATCTGTGCCTGATCGGTGCTACTCCTTCAGGCCTTCCCTGTGGCACTTCTTTCATTTTCTACATGCACCCTTCCTGACCCATACCATCAGCCATGCACCATCCGTGACCAGCATGGTACCTTTTGTGACCAAGACACTCTCACACTCCACCCCCATGTACTCTTCTTGACTCACACTGCATTTATGCAGCCCTCTCTGACCTACATAGCACCTGTCATGCAGCCCCAGCTCCCTTCCTAGCCTGTGCTGCCCACCCACATGCCCTCTCTGACCCACATGCCATCTCTGGTGCACACCAACATATTCTTTCCAAATTATGCAGCACCTCTCATACACCTTCATGTACCATTCCTGACCTGTACCCCTGCACAATCCTCACTTCCTCCCCCACACCAGGGAGGGGTAAGAGAGAGAGAGGAAAGGAGGAAGTGAGGGAGGGAGGAAGGAAGGAAGGAAGAAGGAAAGAAGTTTCCCACAAGGACATTCAATGGGGAAACTGGCGGGAAGTCAGAAGTTGCTCCTGCTCCCACTGCGGTTTTGCCTAAATGTGGTTATTCTCTTTCTCTTTTTAGATAAGGAAATATATATGAAACAATGACCCAACAGGTCACATATTGTCTAGTTCTCACTAATTGTCATTAATTATAAAGGGAGATGAACATGATCATCATTGCAAATTCAATTGAGTACGGAGGTGGTTTTGAAGTCCTATAATTAAACAGCTGTGTTGTCTTATGTGTACTGGATTGATTTCATTTCATCTGCCAATAATTTTGTTTCTAAGTAGATCCATGAATAAAGTCACCAAATAGGCCAGTGCATAAAGTAACCATAAAAAGATAATACAACCAAAAAAAGGTGTGTTTTTCAGGGATTACTTATTGCAAAAACTATATAAAATTGATGGACTGTTGTAGATGATTGCATTACCAAAGGAACTATTAAAGTATGCATTTGCTTTTCTGTAGTTTAAGTTAAGTATAAGATCAGATCAGCAGTGCATGAACTGAAATGTCTGCAGCGATGAAAAAGAAATGTTTGCTTTGAAGTGAAATTCTAAGTGAAGCATTAAATTGTTATCATGTTATCATAAAACAGAGTGCTAATTCTGCCTGGGGAAAACGTTTTTTATAGAAAAGTAGGCTATCTCTTAAATGAACAATGATCTCAGAATTCTTCTAAATTTAATTTAAGTTTTTCATAGAAAAGATTTGAGAAGAAAAATGAATTCAGAAGAAGAAAGCCTATTGATTATTATTGAGTTTGTGTGCAATAAATGATTGTTTGCTGCCCAGAGACAGTTGCTCAAGGTAGACAGCTATAAGACATTGAATAAATAAGCAAACAAAGAAAATGAAGTAAAATAAAACAATATGGAAGAATCTTGAGAGGCATAGTCTTAGCTGAACTTAGAATGATTTGTAGGATTCATTTAAGTCTCTAGGTAAGAGTTGCCAAGCTAAAAGAAAGGGTTATGAATTGTCATCTTATTTCAGGAATGAATGACTAAATAATGGTTATAATTCATTAATAGTTCATTCCTGCCAGAGAGAAGGTTTCTAACTCAATTCTTGGTACCTCTAAGAAGTATTGAGAAAGAAAGGTCCTTCCTGAAACATGTAAACAGGCAGGGTAAAACAATACTGTAGTTAAACTGATAGCTTGAAGGACATGCAACACAGTTGTGACAAAGAGAGAGGACTTTATGGTAAGGAGAAAACTGACACTGGAACTCTCTCCTTTCAGCTTTGAAATTGCTTCTGACATTGAACACCCCGGGGAAGGGGACGTGTTATGAGTTGAACATGGAACAGTTATAAGGTGCATTAGAAAAAAACATAATTGAAGTGAGGAAGGAAAGAAGGACAGACAATACCATAACAGAAGAAAATTTAGTCCTAAGTAATTTTAGCTTTAAAACATAAATAAAGAATGAATGGTAAACAGTACCATAAAAAATGTTACGGGGTTCAAAGTGAAATTTTCATTTTCACTAAAGATAAGATATCAAATTGGCCTAAACTGTATTCAGACTTGGATTTTTCATTTTGAATGATACACAGTATATTTGCAACCGGCTCATCTGACTTCGCAGACTGATTTTTAAACAATCTTAAAACAAAACTCAATTTGAATGATTGGTGCAAGAAGAACAAATGTATCACTTCCTCTCAAATGCCATCAGACTTGACTGAAAAAGTATTTTGCTAATTTTGTGCCTCTCAACATTCACTTGAGTGTGCTCTGCTGGGAATCATGGCTATGATCTCTTAATTGCACTACAAGATATTTTAAACAGTATAAATATAGAATGTTGTTTTCTAGGGTTATTTCAGGAATGAGGAGCATTTGTCAGTCTTCTGAGAACAAATGTCATCTTCATAGAGAACGGACAGAGAAGAATTATATTATATGGGATCTGAATGGACACAGGGTCTATCAGAACAAAAATATGTTCATACACTGACCTTCCATAAGATATCATTTTGAAACTAAGTCTTTTAAAATAAATGTTATTGAAGTAAATGGACATATAAAAATATTGATTAGTATTCAGTAATGTTTGACATAGAAAGTTTAATGGTTAAAAGACTTTGCCTAGAAAGAAGGAGATATATGTATGTTTTAATCCTGACTTTGAGCCAGTCAATCTCTTCCTCTTACCTAGGAAGAAGGCATTGACAAACTTCTTTTAAAACTATGTTGCCAAAAAACCTCTTTGGACTCATGTAGTTATCAAGAGTTAAGACACCCCAAAAATACTTTTAGGAAAATTTAGCTGGTCATACATATTATAAGAGATCCAAGTGAACTGTTATTTGGTTCTTCTCTTCTTTATTAACAAATCCCTTGTAGACTCATCAAGTCCATTACTATACCCCGAAGAGCAGTTTTTCAGAGAGCACAAAGAGGAAAGGAGGCTAAAAAAAAAAAAAAAAAAACCTTGTAATTTTCTTCCATTTAGGATGGAACTATTATCTAATCTAATGCATGTTAAAAAAAATACTTGCTAAGAGAGATCAAATTAAAAAAGAAGTTAAATTGGGTTGTAGATCCTTTCAGCCTGTAGGGTTGTTGTCAGTCAATATCCAAAGTATCTAGTTAAATTCAGTCCTGTATTTCCACTAAGGTATCTGCTTTTGATACAAAAGAAAATGTCATCTCCAGGGTCCTATTTTGTACATGGTTTGTGGTGTCACAGTGATTGGTCATGATTACTTTTATTATTTGACACCCTCCCCCTTGAACCTAACTCACCACTGGAGTAGATTTTATGAGTGTAGGAGGAATTGCAAGGGGATTCTTTTAATCCAGTCATTTGATGTTGATGGATTTCATCTTAGCAGTTTAACTATTACAGTACTGATTTTCAACTGTCCCTGCTGCACTTCATGGTTCCGACTTATTTCAGTATTCATTTACCATTCAAAATGTTTGTTTAAAGCTGTACTGACAACACAGGTAGTTCTCAAAGTAATTATCACAATTGAGCCCAAAATTTCTGATGCTAAGTGAGACAGCTGTTAAGTGAATGTCTATGGAGATTCTCACTCATCCAGGTCATGGTTGTCCGAAAGATGCTTTTTCAAGAGTCAAGTGGTCTTTCTTGTTTTTCTATGAAGATGTTTCACCTCTCATCCAAGAACTTTCTTCAGAATGAATAGCTGAAGAAGTTTCTTGGATGAGAAGCAAAATGTCTTCAAGGAAAAACTAGAAAGCCCAGTTGCCTCTTGAAAAAGCACCTTTGAAATAGTTGTTAAGTGAATTTTGTCCCATTTTATGACTTTAATTTCCCTAGTTGTTAAGTGAATCACTGCAGATGTTAAGTTAGTAACACAATTGTTAAGTGAATCTGGCTTCCCCATTGACTTTGCTTGCAGAAAGTTACCAGAAGTGATCCCGGAACACTGTAAATATGAGCCAGATGCCTGAATTCTGAATTTTGAACATGTGACCATGTGGATGTTACAAGTTGTCGGATTTTTTCAGTGCTGTTAAATTTGAACAGTTGCTATATGAAATGTTGTAAGTTGAGGGCTATCTACAGTACATTTAAAGCAGGGGTGTCAAACTTGAGGCATCACAGCAGTGTCACGTGATGTATTGTGACTTTTCCCTCCTTCGCCAAATTGGGCGTGGTCAGCTGGCTTCCCCATTGACTTTGCTTGCAGAAAGTTACCAGAAGTGATCCCGGAACACTGTAAATATGAGCCAGATGCCATCTGGGCACAGGCCATGAGTTTGACAGCCCTGATTTGAAGTATGTGAATAAAAGCAATGAATTCAATGATAGATTCTTAGGTTTTTTTTTTCATGTTTTCTCTCATTATCTTAAATTATATTTTTGGATGTTTATATTAAATGTCTCTTCTGTTCTCTGTAGTATAATGAAAAACTCCACTATGTAGAACCATGCTTGAATGGAACTTTAGTACAAGCAGATAGAGCTAACAAAGAGGTAAGAGAAAACGATAATTATTTAAAGCTGCAAATATTTTGCATATGAGGCATATTGCTGGATTTTATTTGAATTAATTAAAGCATATAAATTTAACTGATTTGTTTCATTTGCTCATTCAAAAAATAGTTGTCTGGTGAGTTGTCACTGGTTTGTTTGACTCAGGTCTGGAAACAAGATTTAAAAGCTTTCTAATGCTCATTCTGGTAATTATTGTCTTAAAGGAAAGGCAAATTTGAGAAGCCATAAAATTCTCCTCCAGGTCTGATTAAAACCCAAACTGTACAAATGTCCCCAGCTTCCCTGTGAAAAACGCCCCAGTAAATATTAAAATGGTAAAAAAGAACCAGCCACCATTCATCTCCCAGTGATTCTTTGATCCTAAATTTCTGATGTTTTTCCATTTTATTTGGGGAAATGTGTCATTTTTCCCAACTCCTAACAAAGTAGTATAAATGTTCTAAAATGTTTTTGCTAATGTCTTTATTCTAATAAGCTGTGGAACAAGTCTTTGCTTCCAACCTGATTTTTCATGGGAGACTTTTAGAAATTTATCTCTTCTTGGTAATGAACTGCCTTAATTAGTCAGCTTGAGAAAACTCAGTCTGTAGGCTAGAAATTTGCTGTAATGCGAATCTTTGGGTAAAACAATCATTTTTCTCTTCACATAATCTAACAAATCTTAAGTTTGCCATTATGCCTTTTTTTTTTTTTTTACCAGTTTGGGTATAAGTAGCTCAGCTTATTTGTGAATTAGCTTGATGGTAAGTAAGACAAATGCAATTTTCCAACAAGGTTGGAATACTTACAAGAATGGGTAATTCTTGCAAGGATATACATAACATAAACTAAACATAAACTAAATGTATCCCTGATTTCCCCCATTCTTCTCCCAGGGTTGAGAATTTTCAGACTATCCTTACCTTGAATTGCTTTTTCTGCAGCTGCTGGAATTGCTACAGCTTTTTAAAAAAACCTAGCATTTTGTGGATTTAGGCAGAATGCTAATTCATGAATATAAACCAATGTTTTCAGCTATCCTTGAAATGTTGCAAAATAGCTGAGTAATTGAGTATCAAAGTTTTGCTCTGGGTTTTTAGTGGGTTGGTTGCCTGCCTATTTCCATAAGCCTGAACATTCTGATGAAGGTGTCATGGAATTCATAGGTCAGTTGAATAGACTGTAAAATGTCTGTCTCTTGGAAGCACAGAAGAAGCACATAAAAAGGAACTGTGACAGAAGAATTCTACTTAAAATGTAATTTTCATGAGGAAACTGTAATATAGTCTGTGGATATCATCAATTGATTCACACCATTCTTACCTTTGAATTATTTTATTCTAATATTCCTTATAAAATTTACCAATTTGCAAATATTCTTGTTAATCAATTTGCTGAATGTTTCCAGAAATATCTTTCTCCTATGCTCATTGCTGTCTGCCAGAAGATAATTACTTTCAGTATCAGAATGTAAGCAAAGTAAAGGGTGGTGCAAGCAATCAGATACACATGAACTGGTCTGGAATATTTGGCAGAAACAGAACATGTCAGCCAATGCCTTTGCAGCTGCAGCTAATAAGAGTAAGGAATGGGTTTAAGGCCTTTACTGAGCTAAGTAACTGTGTATTAAAGTGGGGTGGAACAAACATGTTGAGATTTATACAAATGTTCAAACAAACAAATTCCTTTCTTTATACATGGAGGCCTAAAGACTTAGGATATCTAAATATAGGATTGCTTAAAAATGAGTAAGATCTTGATAGGCATTCTTGCTTGAAAACTGTTTTTTGTTTTTGTTTTTGCCAAGAATGTTGCACTGCAAAAGGGTTAAACAGAAGTGGGCTGCCAATTCTTTCCTTGGTGACTGTAACAATGGATTCTGTTTAATCCCACTACTCTTCTATAGTCCTTAAGAGTCATTAACTTCTTTTCTTTAGAGGATCTTTTGGAGCCATTGTGAAGATTTAGATGCAGTGGTTGAAATCTTCCAAGCAATGTTATGCAAAGAACTTTCTACTGTATATTTTCTACTATATATTTCTTACCACTGTGGCAGGTCTGGGTTATAAATGATCCCCAATTGAAATAACTCTTTTTACAGAAAGTTGTCATCTTACACCTATTTCTAGTGTGTCAGAATATCAGCCAGTCACTTTAGGTGAATTAAGTGTTAAGTAGTCTGAGGAACCCTTGCTGATTCTCTATTAAGCAGGTAAATAGTTTTATCCAAAGACAGATGGCCCCTCTGGCCCAGTGTTGTCTAGAGCCATAGTGGCACAGTGATTAGAAGGCAGTACTGCAGGCTACTTTTGCTAAGTTTGGCAGTTCGAGTCTCACTGGCTCAAGGTTGACTCAGCCTTCCATCCTTCCGAGGTCAGTAAAATGAGGACCCAGATTGTTGGGGGCAATATGCTGACTCTGTAAACCACTTAGAGAGGGCTGTAATAGCACAGTAAAGGGGTACATAAGTCTAAGTACTATTGCTATAGTGATATTGCTATTCTGACTGTGGTTTACAAAATTCTTAAATAGAGGCTTTTCTTATTTATCTCTCCATGATTTTCTAACTGCAGAAGCAGCTGAATCTATGGCTTTATGCATGTAAACATTGAGCTGTGTTTCCCTTCTCTTCCACATTATGGGCAAACAAGTCATCATTAGTTTGTTATATCTTTGGCCTTTGATGTAGCTAGAGCTAATTGTGGCAAGATCTTATTGAAAGATTTAAGTGATGTAATTAATTTTCCAATTGTATATATGGGAGGGAGAAGCCATTACTAATATTAACCAGATTGGATGTTAAGTTACATACTAGTTTTCTTTTTGTCCTGAATAGATTAAAAATAGATACCACATATTAATAAATAAATGTTAAATAAATAAAATTTAAAATTTATAAAATAATGTAATTAGTAGCTTTGAAGCATATAGTACACACAGATAGTATAATGGACGTATTTCTTTTCTGCTACCATAAGAAAATAAAGGAGAATATTTGTAGCTCAGGGCTGAAATGAAGGGTTCTTGGTACTCTCTGGCCTTGGTTGTTTTATTACAGACATTTCATTACCTAAATTAGATAATATCAGTACACTGATGTTACTAGTTTAGGTAATGAATCTATAAGAAAACAACCAAACTCAGAGGGCACCAAGGACCCCTCACAATAAGAAAAACATGAGAGCCAGTTTGATCTAGTGCAGGGTTGTCAAACTCGTGGCCTGGATGCATCATGCGCTGGCCAGGCTCCTGCTCAGTTTAGCAAAGGAGAAAAAAAAGTCCCAATATGTCAGGTAATGCTGCCATGACGACACAAGTTTGACACCCCTAGTCTAGTGGTTAAGAAGGTGTTAAGATGGGGAAACCACCACCCTTCCTGTGGTTCCTCTGACAAGTTTTTGTAAATGAACATCTACAAAACTTGCAAGTGTTTCACTGTAATTGGAATACATCTTCTGTTTTAATTTGATATCAACTTTCTGGCATTGTGATTTTAAAGAAAGTTTTCATTATTGAATTGATGCAACCTGCTTAGAGTGTTTATAATTTGTCAGTTTGCAAATTCTGTTCAATAAATGTATACATAAGTAAGTAGATTTGTCATGAAAACATATCAGCTCAGGGAAAACTGGTTCTCTCACTGTGGAGTTGAGTAGAAATGTAGTGAAGAAACATTCATGAAGTTTTTCTCTTGTTATAGCAGACACTGCACTCTAAAAGTAAACAGAGACCTGTATTACTTCAGAAAATATTCCATTGGGAAGCATCTAAGTGGGCTGTTAAAGTCACTGAAATAGGTGCTTCAAAACATGCAGGAAAGTAAGATAACCACACATGTTGAGACAATTGGGAGCAGTTTCTAAAGCAGCTGGGGAGGGGGGAATGCAACTGCTGTCATTGTTTAAAAACAGGTATGTGTTATATGCTGTGGGTTGTATTCATCACAAAGCTGTTCATTGGGAGTCATTTAACAGATCTAGTATCAAATTAACTCTCCAAGACAGTTTTATTTGGACTGGCTTTTAATAGCGAAACTTAAAATGAGGGTTCTGTTTTTATTGTCTCATTGGATGTCCACTTATTCCTGCTATTCACATCTTTGTGTAATTCTGCCAAAATAAAATGTATTTGAAGATTACATTCAGTGGGATCAAAAATGCACCCAACACTTCTAGTACAGAGTGACTAGCTTTTACAAAGTTATAATTAGAAGACCTGGGAGCACCATCATAACACCTTTTAAGCTAGTACACATGGGGCAGTAAAAATCCAGATAATTATTAGATGGCAGGAATCAGCTAAACTGTCCTGCTTTTCTTTCCTGCCATCTAGTAAGCACTCATATATTTGCAGCCCAGATATATTAATCTTAAAATATTCCTTCTGCCCACATTTTTTTAAATGAATATCAACCATTATTTGGATTAGGCTATGGTCCAGGAAACCAAACTTTACTGTCTTATTCTGCCCAATTTCCTTACCCTAAATTGTTCTTTGCTATTGGTCACATATCATTGAAATATAAGCTGGGAGAGAAAAGTTAGATATCTCACTTCCCTTAATTTGTCAGTATATCAAGAATATGTAGGATATCAGATAATAGGTTATATCAAATTGCTTTGCTCGTAAGGTGCAGGTTTTCATGTACCTTCGTTGAGCTTTTCTTGAGTTCCATGTAATACAAGTTTAAATTGTTTTCATTTTACTGTCAGTTTATTGGCAGTAGGCAGTTTTGCAAAGAAAGCTTTTAAGTAACATCTGAATCAAATGAACTATTGTAATGAAATGAGCTAAGTGGCAAGTTTAGTGTCAGATATGACAGGGAAAAGTTAAAGTATTTGATATGTTTACATGAATAGCTTGTATGTGTACAAATTTAGAAAATAAACAGGCCACCTAGCCTCGTAATGTTTTATTAATATATTTTGGTTCTTTTGTAGTTTGAAAATACTATTTTAAAAAAAATATGCAACTTATATTATATCACAGGAATTTCCAACTGAGGTTAAATACTATAATTTCATATACATTTATTCTCACTCATTATGCCAATGTCTTAGTCCCATTCAAGGTGCACCACACAAATGAAAAAAAGTATTGATCAATTTTCTTCTGTAGGGTGGGATGCTCACATCCTTCTGCTGTGCAATTGTAATTCAAACTATCTTTAGAAACAAATGCCTTCTCATTATTCTTATAGAGTACTAGTCTGGTTTATGGTTTTGTTATTAAGCTGGTCTTGTCTTTCAATATGCCAATTTGTAAAACATTTCTTTTTTCCCTTTTCAAAGTGGGAAATAGAGCAGACAGTGTTTTATCATTGTCTGTGCTTTTTCAGCAAAATTACAAACATGTGCAACAGCCTAGGTTAATACAAGTTTACTCAGGCCAAGAAGTTTTCATGTTTGAGAAATTCCATATTACATGCTTCTTACCTCTTAGGAATTATAAGACTATATGATTTAATGCAACTCTACATTTAAGGCAACATACCACAATTTGCATTTTATACATTAACCCACATGCAGATACACACTTATAAATATTTCCAGATGAAATTAAGAAGACAGTGTGCTTAAATGATGGGTATCATAATGGAATCAGAAGCTTACCTGTGCCTATATGTTTATTCCTTGTAACAATGAAACCTCAGATTGTGTTTGGTTGAATGTGGTTACAATTCTCAGTGAAGCCTGCCATATAGCTCAAATATCTGGATTATGTCTTCTTTTTGAGATGGATGAGTTGTTCATTTTTGACAAGATCATGATGCTAGGCCTATGCCAGAAATTACTTCTACTTTTCTAAAGTGGTTTCACTCCATTTGCTTTTTTCCAAATTGCTTTCATATTTAAATGATAATCTCTTGGATGAGATACAGGATCCGTATACATACCATAGTTACAAATTGGACCACCTTCCTTTGTATTGCTCTTTCTCCAATGATCTGCAACCTCCCTGACTTCCCATTGTTCAGTGACATCACTAGGGAGGCATTTCTAGCAAATTTTGATGATTGAATTTTTAAAAATTAATACACATTAGTGATCACTTCCTTTTTAAATATGTTTTGTTTTGTACAGTATTCTGGCTTGATTATTCCTCTATCCAAAGTAGTTAGGAGATCATGCTTAGACAGAACATACCCTTTCAAGATTATTCCTTCCTTTCTTCTAGCATTCATTGCTTAATGAAATATTTGATGAAATGGAAAGTTTGAATTGTAAAACCTGAGATTTAGAGATCAACTTTGGAGATCAGTGCCACCAAAGCTGGTCCCAAGCAAAGATTTTCCATCATTTTCTTAATCTTTGGGTCCAACAGAAATTATTGTCATCGGTATCTTATTTTTATGAACTTGTCATTTTACTAATCACATATCAGGATATAATTGCTCCAGTTTCTCATTTCATTTGCATAACATTACCGTTATGCTATATGTAGATCCTGCACATTTGAAGATTTTGTGATTATAAATAAAGATGAAGCACGCACATCAAAATTAGTTTCAGAAAGTTGCATTGCTTTCCCAGGATTCAGATTCATGAAATCCAATCCAATTCTGGTTCCTTTTATTCTTTGTTATAATCGAATACAAAACTTTTTGTTGCTGTGGCTAAAATAGCTATCATATTTAAGAGAGCCTTCCTTTAGCAATTTGGCAAGCCATACTTCTTGCCTGTACTGCAATTTCAGAAAGATAAGTCTTATCATCTGTATTTGCAAGTTTCTCTTGTGACCATAACAATAAACTGAGATAATTATTCTGGATTATCTTGAATTACTGTGAAGAGCATAATAACAAAAGCAGTTAAACTAATCAGGAATTGAAAGCATATTGAGCCACCCAATGTATATATGCTGGTTAGCTTGTCCTGGTTCATGTTTCTTCTCATGTTTGCAAGCAACAAGTTCTGATATAAATAATGCAGTAGTTTTTTGTTTTTTTTTTTCAAATTTCCTGGTTATGTGAGTTCCACTCAAGGTAAGAACTAAGAGAGACAACATTGGATTAGAAGGGTGTATGTATTTTTCTTAAATCAAATCTAAGATTCTCTCAAAACAAGGAATACTTTGTGGGAATTCTTTATAACCCCAAATGGGGGAGGGGGGTTGCATTGAATTATGTCCAAGGCAGGGATGAAAGAGAAAGTTTCAAGCTTCACAGGATTATTTTTCACACAATCACATATAGAGTAGACTCTTATCCAAGTGAGAGACAATGAAAAACAGAGTTTGTTTTTAGAAAAGATATTTCCATTTATGGAACAAGGAAGTTATAATTTCATATCTTTACTGCTTTATTTTATTATGGGCACAGGAAAGGAATATAAATTCTGTTTCCTAAAATGATAATGCTTTCAAGCTGAAATCTGGAGTGACCCAAATGATTGACATAATAGTCACCCCATTTGAATGTCCAATAAGTCATATTTGATTATGGGACATCAAGCTGGTATCAACTCTTAGAAACCACATAGACAGATTTTCTCAGAATGATCCAGTTCTCCAGATCTTCCAATAGTGTAAATATAGAGGTGCCACTATATTTATCCACCTTGCTACTGGCCATCCCTTTTTCCCCTATTTCCTTCCACTTTTGCTGTATAAAATTCCCAAGAGACATTTTAAAAAAAAGGCCTGGATGCAATTAAAAATAGTAAAGACTATAAATTAGAAGAGTTGCTTTCATCAACATACATTTTACACAGAAGACAGTAAACCTGATTTCTTTGGATATTAACTTTTTCCAGTATATTAATATTTGGCATAATGTCAGTGTTGCATTTATACACATTACGGAAACATTATTTCCCCCAAACATGGTTACATAAGTCCCAAGTATTGTTAATGTAGAAAAAGCAGCTTTATTGTTTGCTTTCTTCCCAGCCAAGTGAAATGGCTATGCCTGTAGCTGTATGCAGAGACAGCTGAGAACAGCTTGCAAGCAGCTGCTTGGATTTTGCCAGTGGCACACGCTTGAACTCTTTGAAAAGAGGTCCTTTGAGTTGCTGTGAAGTTCCTCTTTTGCATGCTTTGTGGAGATCTCCTACTAACATAAGTTTTTTGTGTGACTTTATGCTCCATTTAGAAACACTTTATCAATCCTTTAAATTTCTCCCCAAAGCCTTTGGACTTGCACTCTTAATGTGGGGGCTTTCTTTCTTTCTTTCTTTCTTTCTTTCTTTCTTTCTTTCTTTCTTTCTTTCTTTCTTTCTTTCTTTCTTTCTTTCTTTCTTTCTTTCTCTCTCTCTCTCTCTCTCTCTCTCTCTCTCTCTCTCTCTCTCTCTCTCTCTCTCTCTCTCTCTCTCTCTCTCTTTCTTTTCAAAAAATTGTAATGAAAAGCTTAGACAACATATTAATGAAAGAGGCTAGATAGAGACTTGTCCACAACAAGAACAGGCTACGTGTTTCCACAGCTATACATTACATCTATTTCAGCTACATCTATTTAATGTATTGGTTTCTTAGGTTTGTGTCCCATTCCATTTTGAAGTGCAAGGCAGCCTTCTCCAAATTTTCCTCACAGCAAGATGTCCATGGAGTAGGCGGGCATTTAGAGTGACACAATAAACTTCTAGGCCAAATGTGGACTTGAATTTGGTTTTAGTTATAACCACTTAGTTTTCTACTCCTATAACTGATTTACTTTGGCCATGTCATACGTGCAAATTCATTGGAGAAAGCAATGTTGCTAGAATGTTTAATGGACAAAGAAGAAGGGGCAACCAAAGAACATGCTAGCTTGATCGCATCAAATCTGATACAAAATGAAACATTGAAATGCTTTAAGCTGTGTTCGACACAGTATTATGAAGAGCACTATTAAGTCACCAAGAGTCAGATGCAGCTAAATGGTTAAAACAACAACTGCTGCTCCTGCTGACTTGACCATATAATCAGTGGTGGTATGCTACCGGTTTGGCCAGGTTCAGGTGAACCAGTAGTAAAAATCACTACCAGTTCGATCCAACTAGTAGTAAAAAAAAAAAAAAAGCTTCCAATCAGCTGCGAGGATGAAAGACAGAAAAGTGCATGGAGGGAGGCTTGCTCCTAGCTTTTTGTTTCTTCATCCTCTCAGCTGTTTGGCTTGTTAGGTGAGCACGCATTAGGGGCGTGTACATTAGGGGCATGAGCGTGCGCGCATGCACGATTACCCACCGAACTGGTAGCAACTAAGGTAGGATCTCACTACTGCATATAATGATACAAAAAACAAACCTTTGGGATCAATGAGTTAAAGGTTAAGATGAGATAATTGGATTCCCTTGGTTTTATTTCAATTCTGTAAGGGCAAATAAATGCTATATCACAATTAGTACCAGAAGTCTATTGATAAGGACATTCTTCTAAAACTGAGCATGTGTCCCTTCTCAAATTTTATATTCCATATGCTTCAGACTGAAAGAGAAAATATTATTAACGTTTTCCAAAATGATGAAATATAAGTAATTTTTATTGATTAGTTTGAGCAAAATATGAAATCCATTCCACAGCATCTGAATCCATTGTAGATTAAATGCTTATTGAGCTAAACAAAACTTTGAATGTTTTGAAATACTGAGATGAACAAATTTACTGGGTCAAGATGAACATTAAGTTACACTAATTGCTTTGGAAAACCAGTCCTAGTTTGTGGGAGCATCATATGCTTCAAAATGGCCTTAAGCTGATTTCTTCCCCCTCTAAACATATGAACATTTTATCATTCACTGAACTGTATGAATCCATTATTTTAGTACAGAAAAAAAAATGTTCTTTATAGGAAATTTGCAAATACAATATTAGGCATAGCAGCATTTAATTTCTTCTTATGTTTCATATTTTTTTTCCTTGTTAAATCTAAACAATACTTTTTGATACATGGGTTTTTGTATTTGGGGAAGAAAAAACAATTTGTATGGTTTATTTAAAAGATGATGTGGTAGACACAGGGGTAGTATTCTACCAGTTTGGACCGGTTCAGTAGAACCGGTTGTTATGGTTTCCGGTAGTTGGGAGAACTGGAAAATTGGGCCTGTGGCTGGCCCAGCCCTTCTCCACCTACTTCTCCACTCCCTGCCCAGCCAATCCCTATCGCACATGCGCAACATCGTGCACCTGTGTGACATGCCTGCAGCCTGCTTTTGCCCACCTGCCAGGCCACCCATTGCTGTGTGCCTTTCGCTGCGGCAGAGTGAAACTTTTGCAAGTCTCCCTTCTTCGGGAAATGGCTCCTGGGCAGCCTGTTTCTCTCTGCTGCCCAGGAGCAAAGCTTTTCACTATGCTGGGAGAGGCTCCCCCAGCAAGAGCAGGTGAGAGAAGCATCCTGGAGCCGACACGAGCATCTCCACTGTTCCTTCCAGCTGAGTTAGGCTAACCCTAACCCCAGCTGAGCAGCCCTGATCTGCCTGCTCACAGGTAAGCCTGTGAGATGCACTAGCCCCACCCTCACTTTCCCCGGGCCTCCCCAAGCCTCTCCCAGCCATCTCTGGGGATCCCCAGGCCACCCCCAACCATCTCCAGGGCTCCCCAAGCCTTGCCCATCCATCTCCGGAGCTTCCCAGGCCTCTCCCAGCCATCTCTGGGGCTCCCTGGGCCTCCCCATCCATCTCCGGGGCTCCTCAAGCCATGTCCAGCCATCTCCGGAGCTCCCTGGGCCTCACCCGGGCTTGGCTGGCTGGCTAAGCCCCTAGGCGGATCTCTCCCAGCTTTCCCTACCACATGGCGGCTGTAGCACAATGAGCTGCTGCAGTGATATTCTGATGGGTACGGTGCTGGACCCAGATGCCTCCCATAAGCAGGGCCATTGCCGCAGCTCCTCCGCTGCCTCTGCCGCCTCCGCCCACTTCTCCTGGGGGCAAAACGAAAGGAAGTGGGCGGAGGTGCTGCGGCAATGGTGCTGCCTATGGGAGGCAGCCAGGGCTGCCGCTGCCGTTGCACATGGAGGTACTTTGGGAGGGTTCTTTGGGGGGGGTGCTCAAGACCCCACTGCCGCTGCATGTGGAGATACTTTGGCTTGGGAAGCAAGCAAGCACAGGGAAGTGCTCTGATGCTGTGATATCACGCTTGCTTCCCTCACAGGCCAGGCCAGCTTGGGAAGCAAGCCAGAGATCATGGTATGGACTGGAGCCCTTTCCCATGCTTGCTTGCTTCCTTCACAGGCCAGGGTGGCTTGTGAAGTAAGTGGGAGATTGTGGCACTGACTGGAGCCCTTCCATGTGCTTGCTTGCTTCCTTCGCAAGCCAGGGAGGCTTACAGGAGGTAGCCAGGGGCAGGTCCTCCACCTCTACCACCTGCGAAGGTGTTTTCAGAGGGCTGGGGCCTGGGATGGTGCTCAAGGCCCTGCTGTACCACCACCATCACACACAGAGGTGCTTTGCCTTTGGGAGGATCAGGGCGGAGGATGCTCAAGGCCCCACTGCTGCCACTGCCACCGCGGAGGTGCTTTGGGAGGGTCGGGGTGGGGGGTGCTCAAGGCCCTGCTGCAGCCACATGCCACCCCACTTTCCTCCTTTTTCTGCCACCCGCTGCTGACTGGAGCTCACCAGATCATTCAGTTCATTTCAGACCAAGTGTGTGTTTGTGTGTGTGTGTGTGTGTGTGTGTGAGAGAGAGAGAGAGAGAGAGAGAGAGAGAGAGAGAGAGAGAAGAAAAGAAAAGAAAAGAAAAGAAACAGCAAGAAAAAAAGGAAGGCAGAGAAAAAGAGAGAGAAAGAAAGAGGAAGGGGGAGAGAAAGAAAGAACAAAAAAGAAAGGGGGGAAAGAGAAAGGAAGAAAGAAAACGAAATAGGAAGAAAGAAAGGAAGAAAAACAGAAATAGGAAGAAAGACTCTTAAAATAATTTATAAAGAGTTTGTTTCTTTACAAATGTGAAAAGCTCCTTGACTTTAATAAATCAATTGTTTTAATATAAACTCTTCCCAAAAAGGTTGCTTGAAATCCTCTTTCGGTTTCTTCTGCAGCACTTCAGGGAGCATCTTGACAAACTTTTTGTCAAAGGAATCGGAATGCTGGACATTGCCTTAGTTGAAGCTTTCAATATGCTCAGCGATGTAAGTTCATCAATTTTGCCTCCTCTTTTGTTTTTGATTTCATTAACTGGAGCACAATTTACTGATATTTCTTTTCCATTTTAGAATTTATATTAGTTATGCAATCTGTTTACATGGACAATGTAGCTTTTTTTTTTTTTTACTGAATGTAGTAGTATTGCAACATGCTAATTTTGAAAATCGTTGTTATGAATGATAGGCCAGTACTCATGATCAATCTCACTTTTAGACTGTTTTCTAGATTAGAATAACTAAGCCTCAGATTCCCTTGTGTTTTCCAGAGAGCTAACTGTCCTCATGATTGTCCGAATTGTATTCATAGCTAAGTCTAAATTCTTCCCAACCATTATTTATGCTATTACCACAAGTTTCTCCTCAGGATTACTGTGTGAATTATATCATGTGACAGATGCAATTACCTCCTTTGCCAATATATTCTTAAGTTTTCGCGGGTACTTACATGTATGGTATTCAGCTTTGTTCGGGTATTTTCCCACATTATAGTTGTGTTTTTAAAGTTGTAGCAACATTTTGGCAGAATCTCATCTGCCATCATCAGGCTTCTGTATAGTGTTCATCTGTGAGTCAGACTTTCACAGCCGTTTCTGTTTTAAATTTGGTGCTGACCTACGCTGTGCCAAAATGGTTTTTTCTTCATCCTGATTGGTTGGGAGTCTTGGTCTGTGTTTATTGGTCTTGGAGTTTGCTGTGTTCTGCTTGATTGGTGTTTCTAATATCTTCTGTCTGTTTTGTAGCTTTTTTTGTCTTGATTGGCTGGCAACATTGTGTTTCCTGTATTGGAGGCTTTTAGTGCTACAGAATTCTCAGGGAAGCCATAGAGATTGAAAAAAGACCTGAAAGCATGAATAGAAGAGATGACTCCACCAGACTGTCAATTATCTGGAAGCCTGCACTCTCAAACAAAAAAATCTCCACACCACAAGCCAGGCAAACACCTGGGCACAAACAGACTCCCTCTGATACTTTAGTGTGGCTTGGCTCCAAGTAAACAGACGGCTATCATTTATTAGGAAGCTAGGTTTCATCTGGGTGCCTGGTTGGGGTGTGTTTGAGCTGGAGGTATCAGGGGGAGTCTGTTTGTGCCCAGGTGTTTGCCTGGCTTGTGGTGTGGAGATTTTTTTGTTTGAGAGTGCAGGCTTCCAGATAATTGACAGTCTGGTGGAGTCATCTCTTCTATTCATGCTTTCAGGTCTTTTTTCAATCTCTATGGCTTCCCTGAGAATTCTGTAGCACTAAAAGCCTCCAATACATGAAACACAATGTTGCCAGCCAATCAAGACAAAAAAAGCTACAAAACAGACAGAAGATATTAGAAACACCAATCAAGCAGAACACAGCAAACTCCAAGACCAATAAACACAGACCAAGACTCCCAACCAATCAGGATGAAGAAAAAACCATTCTGGCACAGCGTAGGCCAGCACCAAATTTAAAACAGAAACGGCTGTGAAAGTCTGACTCACAGACGAACACTATACAGAAGCCTGATGATGGCAGATGAGATTCTGCCGAAACGTTGCTACAACTTTAAAAGCACAATTATAATGACATGGGAATATACCCGAACAAAGCGAATACATATTTATATATATATATATATATATATATATATATATATATATATATATGGTGTTCGGCTTGGAATATTTCACGCCATTGTAGTTGTTCTTAAAGTTGTAGCAACGTTCAGCAGAATCTCATCTGCCATCATCAGGCTTTTAGTGTTCTGTATAGTGTTCTGTATAGTGTTCTGTATAGAATGATGGCAGATGAGATTCTGCTGAATGCTACAACTTTAAAAGAACAACTACAATGACGTGGAAAATACCCAACAAGCCGAACACCATACATGTAAGTACCAAAACTTAAGAAAACAATATATATATATATATATATATATATATATATATATATATATATATATATATATATATATATCATATATATATATATAAAATCTCCAATCTAAAATTCTGTGACATTTTTAAGAGAATCATAAACAAATGCTCCAAATGTCAGAAATTTTCCCTGCTAAATAATGAATCACTGAGTTAATTGTAGTTCATCATAAGGTCTCTTATTATTGTTATTACTCTGGAAATGATGTTAATCATTTCTGTTATTCAATAAAAATGTTTAAATACATACAAGAAGAAATACCCCTCCAAGCTAATATGATTTACAGTAAAATAAATAGATGAAAAGACCCAGTTCCAAACTATTTTAATATACTGTTTATTTTTTTAAAATCTATAGTTCTTTGTTTTAAAATAAAGAAGAGTCACTGATGTAAATAGATTTTCTAATTTTCCTCATATAATAATCTGTGTTGGCTGGTTTTATCTTGGCACAGCAAGAATAAAATTTATATGTGCCCAGAGTGTTCACATATACTGTTACTTGTGTCTGCTACAGTCTACATATCCCTCCTTCCTTAAATTACCAAGCACAAATTATCAACAGCAAGTATCAGTCAAGTATTATTGTCTTAAACTACCAAGCACCAATTATCAACAGCAGAGAGTTTCATCTCTTTATTTTCTCTGGGCAGAAAGTGCTCACCCTCTCACCGCCCAAATATATATATGCATGTATGTTGAGCAAGAATAGAGATGATGGGAGCAATTTTAAAAATGGCCTTTTACTAAATGGAAATTTTCAGATTGTATATGCCTATATGACAGCTTTTTTATGAGACTGCAGATGACAAGCTATTAAAATCCTAAATGTGCCACAAGTTCCAAAAGTTTGCAGCCCAATGCAGAAAGAGAATGCAGTGTCTTAAACTATTTCTCCCATCATTCTGTTTGTCCCCTTTATTTTCTCATCTTAAACTTTTTCAGGTAGAACCCGTTCACTGTTACCTGGTTATCTTTCTAACAAAAAGTCCATTCATGCAATATTGAATGGAGACCA
This sequence comes from Notechis scutatus, assembly GCF_049901735.1. NCBI lineage: Eukaryota > Metazoa > Chordata > Lepidosauria > Squamata > Elapidae > Notechis > Notechis scutatus. The sequence goes on along the minus strand of NC_142010.1, from coordinate 55,005,423 downwards.
CAGAAAATCTTATCCTGTAAAAGAAAAAAAAATAGCAAAGAAAAGCCTTCCCCTCTGAAAATATTAGGAAGCATTATTTATGTACTTACGCATGCATGTATATATGTGTTTATGTATACATATAAATAAAAATGGGAGTAAGCCAAAAAAGTAAGCAAACTACCATGGTGAGGTGATATGTAAAATTGGTTTTATATTCCCCATTCATTTTCGATTCTCTCTCCTCTCACTTGATCATCAAAATGATTGCTAATATTTTGACATATTTCAAGTAGAGTTGAGGTACTTAAATATTTTTTGCTCTGGGGCTTGCAATTTGCAGACTTGACTTTTTGATGGAATGGATGCTTGTCTATAAAAATATTCCATATGACATTGCACTGATTAAAGTATATCATACTCTAAATGTGGAATATGTTTGACTACTATACTCCATCAAAATAAGAAATGAAATCTTAAAATATATTTTTTCTAGATGGAAAGTGAAGCACAGGTACCTTATAGCAAAAGCCTAACTAGGTTTGTCAAAAGCCAAATAATATTTTATTTGTTTCCTAGTTCAATCACACAGGACAAGGAAGTATCTGCAGTCAAGCCATTATGCTGATTACTGATGGTGCGGTGGATACATACGATGCAATATTTGAAAAATATAATTGGCCGGATAGGAAGGTAATCTTACTATGCTTATCCATGAAATAACTGGATCAAATGTTGATCAAGATTTGCATTCTCATGGATATTTCTTTATGGATGGATATATACTGTCAGAAATCACTTTGTAAATGAAGTTTTAAAGTCTTCTAAGGATGTTTCTATTATTTCATGACTTTCTGCCAAACTGTTTAAAAGTGGAACATTCATTCCTGTGTTGGATGAATTTGGTAAAAGGTTATGTTCTAGAAAACGTATCTGAAGCATTCTGACATTAGGATATTTAATGGTTGGACACAATACTTTCTGATTTTCAGTAGATGAAAAATAGAACAATTTGAAAAATAGTTGAAAAATAGAACAATTATTATCCTTCCCCAAAAGAAAAAATGAGCATCACAAAATAGTGTAATAGATAAGATCAATTTGTTTAAAAATGACATGAGTCCATTTAAAAATGGTTGGTATAATTTCAATAGTAAATTTATTTATTGATTTGTTTATTTATTTATATCCTGCTGCAGTCTTAAAACTCTGCAGTGAGATATCATATGTATCAACTTGCTTAGAGAAATACCTGTACATATCAGGATAACATGGAAATATATGATACAATAATCTGTATGCACGATCAAAACTTCTGGGAATTTTATGGCTCTGCTTTCCTATTTCTTAATCTCTGAATTAAAATAGGCAGCTCTTCAAGTGGAGGTTATATGTCAAATTAAACACAAGGGGACCCTAATATTGAAGCATTTCTCAATACAACATCTGGGATCTTATCAATTACAGAATAGAATTTAGTTTCCTTTATGTATGATCTGTGATCACTGAAAAAGACAGCTAGGTCCGGTTAAACTGAAATGAGTGTGTATGTGCTACTTTTCTGTGATTGATTTGTATATCAACTCCTTTACAATGCATTAATGAAAATACATTATGGGTAGTATGAAAGAAGTATTACTTTTTATTGCATGTGTGCTGTGTGGTTAGGCAAGACAGTTACTTTATCTGGTTAATTTATTTTTGTATCAGTCATATTTTCAGATTTTGAGAAAAGTATTCTTACATAAGTAAACATTTTGATGGAATTACCATTGTTCATATTTGTTTATGGATGAGTCAATAAAGCAAAATCTTAAATATCTTAAATCACAGGTGTCAAACTCAATTACATCACATGACGTATCGTGATGTTTTTGCCTTTGCGGAGCGAGGTGGGCATAGCCTATGAGTGACGCATCTGGCCCGCAGGCCACTAGCTGGACTGGCCTGCCTTAAATATTCCCTTTACTATTGCCAATGGAAACCAATATTTAAAATTTTATGGAACTTTCCTTTAGAGAAATTATGTAGTTGGAAGATAATTTCTTATATCATAATTGTATTATAGTATTGATGAAGATAAATTATTAATTGTTAAACTAAAACCGTAGAGTATGCTACTACGTGTACATAGCATTCCTGTGTCAAAATTATATTGCTATTAAATAATGGAAATATTATTCATATTTAAAACAGCCAGAGCAAAAAAAAAAAAAAAAATAAGATCACATATATAAATTTGGATTACTAATCACTTTCTCTAAAAAAAGAGTCAGAAGGATGACCACATGATGTTTAATGCATCATCTAGTTTGCCCATCTGTTATATTTGTTTGAGTGCAAAGTTAGATCTGTACATATTTCTGGGCTTCATTGTGCTATGCAGTGCTTTAAATTTGATTCAAAGAGTTACTTTTGAGTCCATGAAAATGCAAATGTCACACTGGTTTCCATCTCACTAAACTGGTTTCATCTGTCTTACCTTGATTTTCACAAATGAAAGGCTGTGCATTCTTGGGAAAATTACATTTGTGACCCCATGTACTCCAAATTGGATCTGCAGCATTACTATAGCTTGAACTTGCCAGAAGCTACCTATATGCTCGAATATAACATGATTAGCTAAATATATTAAAGACATATAAATTAGCCAATTTCTCTTTGTAAGCATGAAGGGGAATAAAGCCTCTACAGTTTAAATTTTCACTTCTTCCTGGCTTTTCCCAAGTTTAACAGATAATTTTAACCTATATCTTTTATTTTTGTACAAAGTGTGGCATCATTGGTTATTGACATTAATTGCCATTCCTGCTTTGAAATACCCAATGTTTCTCCCTCAGTATCATATATATTTATGGAAACATACTTATGCACATAAAATCCCCCACACACCTCTTTTTTGATCTCAGACTATGCACTGATAATGTAATTTGGAGTTGTGATTAGGAAAATAAGACATGACACATTTTTATTTTCCTTAAATGTTAGGGATTTCTCCATATTGCCAGTGGCGTGGACTATAGGACTTCAAACACAATCTGGATAATTAAAGCTGGCACATTTCTTCACCTGGCACTGATGCTCTTGACAGTTAGTGGTTTTGTCATTAGAAACTCAATGAAAGCTGTGAAAAAAGACTTCTTGTATATTTTCTGGTAGGGTGTACAGTGAATATATCACAATCCTTTTAGGATTCAAACTGTATTATTTATGTTTACACTTTCCTTTGGTTTTTGGTAATACAGCACTATTTCAAAATAGGTGTTTGGTAAATATAGTTATATTTAAAATTCTACTTTAAAAAACTAAAAAAAATGTTTATGTGTCCCCTCACCATAATTAGAATGGTGTTAATTATGCATACGTCATGAATGGGTTGTTCTATTTGCAAGCAGTCCATTCATATGTAAGCGTCATGTGAAAACAAGATCTATTGTATTTATTCAGCTTATGTTTTGCTATATTCCATCTGAAATTGACCAGTATGATTAATAACTTATTGAAAAAGCTATTTAAAATGAGTACTGAGACCAGAGAGACCCAGGTTCAAACCTACATTAAACCATGAAAACTCATGACTCAGTTATAGTTTTCCATATTGCCTCCCTGCCTGCAAAAGTTACATTTCTTCTCCTGCGTAGTAGCTATTAATCAATAGCTACTACACAGATGCATTTGGCATTTTTTTTTATGAATAGCACAATGTTAACTTTTTGTCTTTGGGTCTTCTTTCTTAGAAATTCTAATTCGCTGAAGCATTGTTTTCTTCTCTATTCTACAGCAATCCCTGTGCTGAGCTTCCATCACTCAGGAATTTGCATACATTCAGACCCCTCCATCTTGTTTTTCCCCTTTTTTTTAGGCCAACCAAAACTCCTTCTGCATAGCCCATTTCAACTTCTCTCCTTCCTCTCATGACATTCTTTCTATGTGGAAAATCTCATCTGTTTTCTCCCAGAAAATTTCCAATCTCAGGCTATCATCTTTAAATGCATTCTATACATTTGGAAGATCACATAATTGAATGGCACACTGTGTTTATCGTCTCCCTTCTATCACAGAATTATTCCTTCAATTGCTCAGGTTGTAATGATTGCCTTTTCTTCTAGCTAAACCCAATATATTGTGGCATTAGTTAATTGTGTGGTCTAGTTTTAAGAAAAGAGGTGAAAGAAATTGTACTTGGAGAGACACTTTCAAAAAGATATATCCTCTCCTTCTCAGCATAAAGTGGTGTTCTTGTGCTGAGGTAACTGGGCAGGGTATCAATTATAGTTGAAGAGGGAGAAATTCCTTACTGAAAAATGCATTGTCTTTCTGCACACCGAGTGTATACAACTGCAGTCCTTTTAAGAAGACATCTCCATTCAACCTGAACTATTGGTCAGGTGGGCAAAATATAAGGCAATTCGACAGAGGACAAATAGGGTTTTTTGATTCCATGCCATTGCTATGGACAAGCTAGATTTGTATTTCTTAAGATGGGCAGCCATATACATCTTTTAAATGAATAAATGGCAAGATTAAAATATATAAATAATCAAATAATCATGCTGAGTTTCGAGTCATCACTTACACATCATCACGTGTGATAGTATAGATACAAGTGGTTTGGGATTTGAACAATGTGTGAACCTTCCCTAAATGTTCATCATTTCAACAATGATCATATATTTCTGTTAAATAATCAAAGACTGATAATAAAGTCCATGCAGTCTGTAAGTTTTGCCTAGACAAATGTTCCGTAGTCTCATTTTTGGAAATGTCTTCTTGGCAGCTTTTTGTTGGTAAATGCTGCAATCAAGCATGCAGGTGCCTCAGAAGACAGAACTATTATATCTAAGTCCCAAAGGTGCTTTTCCAAGAGGCAACTGGATTTCCTGGTTTTTCTTTGAAGACATTTCGCTTCTCATCCAAGAAGCTTCTTTAGCTTCTTGGGACAACCATGACCCTGATGACTGAGAATCTCCATAGATATTATATTTAAGCTTTCTTGGGAATTTGGTTCCACAATGGGGTGGTTCTCTACAGTTTAATCTTGTAAATCCCAGTTCAACATATCATATACTGTATGGTGTATTCTAAGTGTTTCCAGAGCTTGATTTATTGATAATGCTAATGCTAGTGCAGTCATTACGTACATTTTCATTTTCAGAAGCCTTCTTTTGAAATTCCACTGGGTCATCTATTTTTTGGTTTGAGCAATCCTGCAAGCCAGTATCCATTCTTTGTCATGTCATTCTCTTTCAGTGTTATAATCTTCTCTGTTGTAATCTTCTCTTGGCAGTAGAATATAAAGAGTTCTCATTGAATTATTTGGAGATTAGTCATTATACAGTTATGCACAGGGACAGGTAATTAAAAGGGGATTAATCTGATAATATAAAACAAAAATAGAAATTTGTCTCTTTGAAAACAAGATGTTTTCACTTTCCTATCTGGATCTTCTCCCTCTGCAATCCATCTTACATCTCTGATTATTTTTATTTGCACTACCTGTAAATGATTATCTTTAGAGTTATTTCTCTAAGTATAGCAAAAATTTGCTATGTTATGTGTAAGCCTCACCCACAAATGGCTGCCAATAGTTCTTGTTGTTAGGGGAGAGTTTTATGTTGTTCATTTTATTTAATGTATGTTTATTGGTTAATGGCCATACTGAAGTTTGTCTTATCAAATATTTGTGTTTGATGTTGTGTCTTCCACATTTTGATGGCATTTCATGAGATATAGACCCTTTTTATCCTATTAGAAAACTTGTTTGAGTACCTTATTCTCCCATTTACAACGTACTATAATTTCATTTTCCATAACTGGAACTAAAATCTGTTATGAAGCAATTTATACTTCGAAGTAAACACAACTTGTTTGTGTGGAATAACCGTAAAGTACCATTTTTGTTAAACTGAAATCTTGTTTCAATATGTTTTAACACAGAAAATTAACTGAATCCATTGCTAGGACTCTATAGTATAGTTTTTGTTTATTCACATTGTTGTCTAGGATTTAGTTCTTGAAAATAGACCTAAAAGAATAAAGACTCACTAGGGTCTATATCAGTGGTTCCCAACCTTTTTTTCGCCCCGCACCCCTAAAGAAATTTCACTCGAACCTCGCACTCCCTGAAATAAATAATAAATAAAAATGCCAACATATAGCCAATATCCTATTATTTACCTGGACTTTTCTCGCACCCCCTGGAATATCGTCTCGCACCCCAGGTTGGGAACCCCTGATCTATGTGCTGAAATGCAGATTACAATGCATTGTGATTTTTTTTTATTGAAGTACTACCATCTGCTGTTCAACATGTTCCTTAGAAAAACAGCCTTGTGAAAGCCTAGATAATAAAAATGTAAAGATGTGATTATATAAAATAGGTCAATTCTATAACAGAACTAACAAAAACAATTCTTAAATATAGACTCTTTTTGTAGAGAAAAATTTCTGTTAATTTGTTTTATCCTAGTTATATTAGTTAGGTGTTTTGTTAGATAGTTAGTTATCAAGTTCAACTCCTAATGATCTCATGGACAAATGCTTCCAATATATATAGGAGATTACAGTAATCTCTTTCATGCTTATTTTTTAAACATTTGTTTAAAAATATTAATATTTGATTTATAGGCTACCGAACTCTGGATAGCCTACAGCTAGAAAACCAATTAAAGCCAACATTACCTAACTTAAAACCAGACATTTTATCTGCTACATAATATGCTTAACTTTATGGTTTCATTTATCATATATATGTGATTTTATTGAATATCCTGTATGACTGCATATTGTCTTTTGTTTTGTTTTTATCCTGATTTGTGTGGAACAATTGTGTTCTACTCCAAGCTGGAATGACCTTTTTTTTTGGTCTTTTAATGACCCCATAATCCCTTGCATTGGGCTAGAGTCAGGGCAACTAAATGGAGCTGAGTATTTACTGGCCGGATGTTCTTCCTGTCACCAATACAGAGTTTGCAGCTGATATTTACTCATTGTCCCTAAAGAGAGAAATATCTGTCGCTTCACTACCTAGACTTGAATTCACAGCCTCCTGATTGTGAGTCAAGAGCTTCACCTCTAGGCCATGGCACCATTCATTGGAATGACCTATAAGCCCTTAAAATAAACAAACAAATCTATCCAACTTAACTTGTCTGTTTTCAGCTCCCTAATCCTTGTTAATCATAAACATTTTTTCCAGATGTAGCATCTGCTGGCATCACATGCCCCAAATATGCATATTTCTGTTGCTGATCATGACTGCAAGGGATCAGTCAACCTTTATTTGATACTTGATTCTTCCAAGGTACTCTTAACAACAGTATCCAGGTCTATAAGTCCTGTCTGTTTTCTTTTCCTTGTTGATCAGTTTCCAGCCTTCATAGCCATACATGATCATTGGAAAGTTCAGTTCTTTAACTGGCTTAATTTTATTGTCATTGAAATATTTGTTAGCCTTTATGAACCTGTTTAATTTTGTCATTTTCTTCCTACATAAAATTAATCTTCTCTTTGGTTTACCACATTGTTGTCCACATTGTGGTTTTTAATCTGATGTTTGTGCATCGCCCAGGATTGCTTTTGTTGAGATGGGTGGCAATACAAATTTTATTAATAAATAAACTAAATTTTCCATCTTGTTTTCCTTGAGTCCCAAAAAATAAAACTGTCTATCACTTTCACTTTTTAAAGTCCACTTTCAGCTATAAATTCACTAAGCATGCTGGTTGATATTAGTGTTGTGGTTCACTGACAGCTGGTGTGGATGGCAGAGGTATCGGACAGTGAGGATGAAAGGGAACCAGTCAGGGAGTCTGGTGAGGACTTGGATGAGGGTCCTGCATCCAATGCAGGGATGGGGCCAGGACCATCTGAGCGTGGGGTGCTGCCTTCAGAGCTTTCGGAGTCTGGCAGCAGCGAAGCAGAGGACCCCGGGGAGCCTGTTCCCAGTGTACTGTGCGCAGAGCTGCTAGAAGGCGAGAGCAGCTGATGCAGAAGGGGCAATTCAGGACTAAGGCTGGGAGGTGATTGCCCCTCCCATAAGGGATAAAAGTCAGACCTCAATTACGAAGAGCTTTCCAGGAAGCAAAGAAGTTCAGTAATCTCCGAGTCCTTTGTGAAGCTCTGTACTCTGGTTGGTTTTTTCTAGGTTTTTGGGTTGGTTTATTTTAGCCTTAATTGGACCTCTATTTCTTGGCAGCATTCGACAGCACTGAAAAACATGCTCTTATCTGGAGGAACTGTGTATAATGAGTTTTGGCTGGGAATGCAAGTAATTCCCAGTGTTGCATTAAAAAAGGTTTTACTTTTAAATTCAGTTTGTGTTTTATTAAGTCTGACAAAGCCTGGGTCAGAACAATTAGGTTTTAATATTAAATATTAATTTTTTCCTTTTTTCCTTTTATAATTGTTTTTGTCAAATAAAGTGTCATTCTCCAGATGTTGCCAACTGTTCATATTTTATCTTTCAATGTTCATTCTAATTGTCATCCCTTTTAGTCCTGCCATTCTTTTAATGGGCTAGCATTTATAAATAGATATTGGGACAATAGGCCTCCTTAACTCACTTTCTTTACTATTCGGAACTACTCAGCTAGTCCAAATTCAGTTATTATTTATTGTAAAGTTTCCTCAGAAGAGTAATCAGGTATTTGGGCACATCTTAATATATGCATTATTCTGGCATGATTTAAATACTTAAAAGGCTTGGTGTAGTCAATGAAGCAATGCTGAGTCTTTTTCTTAAGTCTCTTAGGAGATAGTATTTTGCTGTCTCTATTATCCATCTTATTTTGACATTGTGATCTTTTGACTTTTTCTAAAATCTGATTGACCGTTTGACCTTTCTTTCTCTTATATGAGGAATTAACTGTAGTGCTTCAGTAAATGCACGTTTTGTGCAAGTACCTTCCTTGGAATTCTCTACTATCTTGTTCCATATTTATTGACAGAGTTGATAGCATTTGATTGCCTCTTTTGCAGTTGTAAACAGTTCAGTGAGTATCTCAGTCTACTCAGTCACCTCAGTCTACCTCTCCTATGTTTACTTATTATTTGTATTGTTGCACTTTCTGGTAGAATTGTATATTTCTGTTATTTTATTATCTCTTTTATTAAAAAAAAAGTCAGCACAGTCCACCACAGTTCTTCCACCTTCCTTTAATCTGAGTAGCATCTATTAGACCATTTCCATGCTTCTTTGTTGTATTTCTCTCATAACTATAATTTTTCCTGGCATTTCTGTCAGTCTACCTTCCATTTTTCATTTCTTGTTTTATTCCTTTACTTGCTGATATTTTCACTTGAAATGTGTTTCTTTATCATTTCTTGCTTAACACTGGAAGATTGCATTCAAAAGTTATGTTGCTTCTTATTCCCAATCTTTATCTGTTCTTGTCTTTCATAGTAATGTGATCCTTTGCTTTTTCAAATATTATGAATATCTTTTTTCTCTGCTTATAAAGTCTTTTATCTCTCCCCATAGATTTTCAGATTCTTTTACACATACATTAAGGTTATTGAATCTGCACAATATATTCATCTGCCTGTTCATACTGGGCTGGCACCTATTTTCTTTAATCTTCCAAGTTTAACCTATGTATTTGACGCCAATAATGTTTTGCAACCTCCATCTGAAATATCCAAGTTGACTTGATTGTACTTCTCTTTCTGATCTTTCCTTTTTTATAATCTATATGATTCTTTGTTGTACTGGTAATGTTCATTAATGGTGTCTGCATTTATGCTGCTTAAATCAATATTTGTGAAGAAAAAAAGGAAGCATACTTATGGGTCTCTTGCCCATCTTAAACTATATTGTCCTTTACGCTTTGTTGCTAGTTCTACTCTATAAATGGCAAAAAGTGAAATATTTTATCCTTCCTGTGGAATTCCCAAAAGCATCTGGTTGGTTATTATTAAAACAAAATGTGGAACGTTAAATTAGCCTTTGATTTGATCTTTGAAGAGACATACTATATTCTCATGAACTAATTTTTATATGTCCTCTCTACATTTCAGGAATTTTACGCTTCTTGTTTCTCTTACATTGAGCAATGGAAATCTCATATTCTAGCAGAATAATTTCAGTCTACTTTTACATTTTTGAAAAGTAATTTGGCAACATGAGAAAGCAAATTCATTCTTTTGAATTCTGGAGAGATATTTTACAATATGGTTGGGACTATTAAAGGAAGGGTAGGTTTAGGTAGAACTTCATCCAGGAGACTGTCAAAGAGCACATAAAAGGCGTGTTTTAACTAGAATCAACTAAATTGTTTAAGTCATGTTGGGCTGAGTCAATTCAAGTTCATAATCGTAAAAAAACCAGTCATGTAATAGATGCTAATTTACATGCCTCGGCTTCACATTACATGCTATTTTTAGGTCTACCTTATCTTTTTTTTTCCCCAAAAAGAAAGAAAAGGTATTGTTAATTAACCTGGCTATTATGCAGAATCTAATTTACATTATTTGTGACATAGTGGCATGAGACCAGTGTTGTAAATCACAGGAGAAATTGGGACTTTTATATGTGAAATCCATTGCTTTGAGATCTGATAAAGGTTTCATTGTATTTTATAAATGTGCTTGTTAATTTTCCTGCAGAACAAAAGAATCCCAAGGAACAAAAAGAATAAATTAAAGTCTATTTACTTTTATTCTGCTGTGAGAATATCTGTAAAAAAAGTTAATCATTTAAGTAAATGATCATGCTAGCTAAATTATACCAGCTGACACTTCTGTGACAGAAATAAATGGAATGCTATAAACATTGCCCAAAGATTTAAATACATTTGCTTTTATCAAATTCACACACCAATAAAAAAAATGTATCTACATCCATGGAAGGAAAAAGGATGTGATTATGGGCCTGGAATTTAGTTGCATACCAAAATTACACATATACAAAGTCTGCAGCATGGTTGCAAAAACAGACTTAATTTTGTTTTTTGCAGTGATCCATATATTAGAAAAGTGGGAAGACTACTACAGCTACTGCTAAGTAATAAAAATGTAATCTCAGCAGTGAATGCTACAAAGGGATACTATACTGGAAACTGACCAGGCACATGGGTAGCTTCTGTTTTTCTTACCAAGCTAGTTTAGTAATCCAAAGGAACTGCCAAAGGTTGTACTCTATCATCCAAGAAAGTAAGCCATATAATAATCTTAGGTTACAGAAAGAGCAGATCAAGAGTAAGTCTAATACCAAAGGACGCAGTTTCTCCCTTTATTGGATTTGCTCAAGTGAAGGCTGGATAGTTATCTTTGGAGATTTTGAATTTGCATTTCAGCATTAGTTTAATGAAAAGAAGTTCTAATTTGATTAAAAGAAGGACTAGAGGTGACATGATAGCAGTGTTCCAATATTTAAAGCGCTGCCACAAAGAAGAGGATCGAGCTATTCTCCAAAGCACCTGAAGGCAGGATGAGAAGCAAGGGATGGAAACTAATCAAGGAGAGAAGCAAGCTAGAACTTAGCACAATTAATCAGTGGAACAATTTGCCTCCAGAAGTTGTGGATGCTCCAACACTGGAAGTTTTTAAGAAGTGATTGGACAACCATTTGTCTGAAATGTTATAGGGTTTCTTATCTGAGCAGGGGGTTGGACCACAAGATCTCCAAGGTTCATTCCAACTCTGCTATTCGGTTATTAAGCAGAGGGTTGGAGTTGGAAATGTGTAGTTGTATTATATCCCAATAGTATTGACCATTTGGTCCAAGGGCCATAGTGAGCGTGATATAAAATGAATAAGGTTTTCTTTGTTTTTTTAAAATCTGTTTTAAACCTCAGTTTATTTCTTCTATAGCAAGCTGAGTAATTGTTTTGTAGGAGTGACCAAAATATGGTTCAAGGCAGAAAGAGGAGATTTGGGGGCAAAAGGTTGTTTATCTCTGGTTTGGTAGGCTTATTACTTTTTAAAAAAGAATCTCAACCCATTGTATACATTTTAGTTAATAAAATATTTCAAGTAAAATGTTTAAACAAACAAGCTTATCAGGTGGTGTCACACATTTCACCCAACCCATTTCAAAGCAACTTTGTGACAATTTGTATTTACACTGAAGTTTGGAATGGATAAGAATGGTAAGAGCAAGAGATTTGGTATATCTAGTCTACTGATAGTTGGAGATTTCTTTTAGAAAAATTCAAGCAGATGCTTTGATTGATTTGCCAGAGCTGTTTCCAGTTCTTCTTAGATTATTAAACAAGATTAAACAAGAGGAAAACCTTCTAAGCACCAATTCCACCCGTGCTTTTTACAATTTTGTAAACAACAAACTAAAAGACTCAAGGTCCATCCCACCCTTGATAGGACCTGATGGTAAAGACTGCAACGACGACACCATTAAAGCCAACCTCTTTAACACATTCTTCGGCTCAGTATTTGTAAACAGCAATGGATCATGCCCAGTATTTCCTAGCCGTACCACAGATAACAACAATGATCTAATACATATCAATTTTACAGAAGACAATGTTGAAAAAGCACTACGCAATCTAAAACCATCTCTATCTATTGGACCGGATGGAATATGTGCCTACTTCTTAAAAAGCTATCCACTGCCATAGCCAAACCTCTAAGCATAATCTTTGAAAAATCTTTCAGGACCAGCTCCTTGCCTAACCTATGGTCACAAGCCACTGTCATCCCCATCTTCAAAAAGGGAGACCCAAGCCTAGTTGAAAATTACAGACCAATCTCCTTATGCTGCATCACCTGTAAAGTCATGGAATCAATTATTAACCAATCCATCATCCTCCACTTAGAGACAAATAACCTACTCTCCAATAAACAATTTGGTTTCAGAAAAACTATCCTGTAATCTGCAACTCTTACACTGCAAAAACATATGGACGACACAACTCGACCAGGGCAAAGCAATAGACGCAATCTACATAGACTTCTGTAAAGCCTTTGATTCAGTGGTACACGACAAACTACTCCTAAAAATAAAATCCTATGGTATCTCTGGACAACTGAATAACTGGATAGAAGCATTCCTGGCAAACAGACAACAAATGGTCAAAATTGGGAGCGTCCTATCAAATTCTGTACCTGTCAATAGTGGTGTCCCCCAAGGCAGTGTTCTAGGACCAACTCTCTTCATACTCTACATAAATGACCTCTGTGATCATATTAAGAGCAATTGCGTTCTTTTCGCTGATGATGTAAAGCTGTTCAATACCACAGACAATACTGCTACCCTACAAAAAGATCTTGACTATGTATCAGAATGGTCAAACAAATGGCAAATTGGCAAAAAAAATCAGAAAATAAAATACAAGCTGAATAGTCAACATCTTGTTGATGACCCAAGCTCTGTAAAGGACCTTGGAATACTCACCTCTAATGATCTAAGTGCTAGAGCCCACTGCAACTACATAGCCAAAAAGGCATTAAGAGTTGTTAACCTAATCCTACGTAGCTTTTTCTCTGGTAATATCACACTACTAACCAGAGCATACAAAACATTTGCTAGACCAATACTCGAATACAGTTCATCAGTCTGGAACCCACATTACATATCTGATATTAGCACAATTGAGAAAGTCCAGAAATATTTCACAAGAAGAGTTCTCCATTCCTCTACTCGTTGTAGAATACCTTATGCCACCAGACTTGAAATTCTAGAACTAGAAAACCTTGAATTACGCCGTCTTCGGTCTGATTTAAGCATAGTATATAAAATCATACATTGCAATGTCCTACCTGTCAATGAATACTTCAGCTTCAACCATAACAACACAAGAGCACACAATAGATACAAACTCAAAGTTAACCACACCAAACTTGATTGCAGGAAATACGACTTCAGCAATAGAGTGGTCAATGTCTGGAATACTCTACCCGACTCTGTAGTTTCTTCCCAAACCCCAAAAACTTTAACCTTAGACTGTCTACTATTGACCTCACCCCTTTCCTAAGAGGTCTGTAGGGGGCGTGCATAAGCGCACCAACGTGCCTACCGTCCCTGTCCTATTGTTTCTCTTATTCTTCTTTTATTTTTCTTATATGTACCCATTTCATGTATTCACAACTATGTATACACTTATACTTATTATCTTGTAAACAATTGGCAAATCAAATAAATAAAATAAATAAATAAATAAAAATAAAATAAATAAATAAATAGATATCAAACTTAGAAACTGTAAATCCAGGCATGGAGAATGGGTAGGCCAGATATAGCTCTCCAGTTGATCTACAGTGTGTATTTTTTTGCATATTTACTCACCTTTTAGGTCACCTATTCCTGAAGGTTCTAGATGGCTAACAATACCAACATATAAAATAATGCCCCTTGCAAACCCAAGATAAAAATAAAAAAGAGGAAAATAAAAATGGGTAGAGAGGGGTATTAGTTGGTTCTGCCTCTTTTTTATTTCCTTCCCATAATAGGTATAACAGTTTGAAATAACCATTTTGTTGTTGTTGTTCAAGAGAGCTATGAGCTCAGAAGTTTTGGTTCCCGAAATAAATTCCTACACTATGAATATGTTGAGAGAAACATTTTTTTTGTTAAAAGTGAAATTTATGTTATTTGTATGGCTGGCAGATCTTGGAGTTTTGATCAGATATGTAAAATAGTTTTAAAATGTGAATACTGTCCTAACTTAACCTCACATAAAAGATGCCCTTTGTCTAGTCTTTAAAAAAAACAACTCTAAGAAAATTGATTTTTCAACTATCTGAATAATATATTGCCTTGCTTTCCTTATTTATTGTTTGCATAGTTTTAACCCTCTTTATTATTGTTTTTTTTAGCATTCTTTAAAAGCTTGAGTGCTTTTTCTTTTAGACATGCTTTAACTCTTTGAATATCGTAAATATAAGCCTTCTTCCTTTAATCCTTTCTTCAACCTTCCACCGTGAATCGTACTCCTTAGCTAATGGAAGAGTTTCCCTTTGTAGGCCAAGTCTCACACTGCCACTTCCTCTTACCTATATTTGTTTCCATCTTGTCAGCTTCAAAAAATGATGTGCCACATCCTCATCCTTTGTGAGTTATGCTTAGTGTAGTGTCTTTTTTTTTTGCTCCATTCTAGAAACAGGATTGGAAAGGGGGATCAGTTATGACCAATTCATCATGAAAAAAACACCAAGAACAAATGCAACATAAATTAATGCATTATTCACGGACAGCTATGTGTTAGTTTTATTTGTTTCCATTTCTCAGAAAGAAACATAAGAAAGACTGAAACCAAAGGAAGGGGTAGGAACAAAGAAGTAAATTGGCAGTTTAAACTGTCCAGATATTAGCTTTTTGTAATTAAAGAGTCTAGAATTCTGATAAGTTTTCTTTTTAAACAAAATTCTAGTGTCGCCATAGCATAGTCACATATAAATGAGAGTTATACAGATTGTTTTTCCTCTTTTCAGAGATCAAACACTAATTTTCTGTTGTTCTTAAAAATAGCTTCAACTTCCCAATCATTTTTTAAATTTCTGTGCAATTCTACAATTCTCTTTTTTGTGTCTGTTAATTATTTTTTTATATTTAGTTTAGTTTACATTGTTTAAGACAATCACTAGGCTTTCTTTAATTGCCTGTAACATGGAGATACTTTCCCTTTTCTCTGAAATTTGACATGAATCGTTCAATAAGTTAGCAAAATGCCTGAAGTTTTCATGCTAGGTAATAAAATATACTGGTACTTCAGGCAACAGAATTTCCAATTGAAAGCAGTGTGTCAAATATGTTTTATTAAATTCTATAGGATAGGAAAAAATCTTTTTTAATCTGTGTGAAATTTGGCATGTCTCATTTCTTTGTAGGAGGGTAGTAGAATGCCTGAAAATTTGTGCCAATTTGAGTGAGAAAATAGAAAAATTGCAAATAAGAGTGTCATTAAAATGGATGGTAAAGTAAAAAAAGAAAAGCTAATGGAAGAAACTAAATTAATACAGTTTTAACAAATGAAGCAAATTAAATAAAACTGTCAGTAGCCAAGATGGTTGGTGAGATGAGATGAAATTGTCTTGCATTTTTCCAGGTTGCTGTAGGATGTACAATTCAGTGGTTTATGTGTCAAACATAATTTATTATCTCATGAACCCATATTTGACCAGCTTGTTAAAATCTCATGTTGTAAAGTATACATCTAAAATTCAACATATGAATTTGCAAATTATATCTTAAATAGATAACCTGGAAGAACCTTTCCTGGATCATGCATATGCATGCAGGAATTGCATATATAAACCATTGTATCCCCATAATATCTCAAGTTTTAAAAGTAACATTCTTTGCTCTCCAAGTGAATAGAAGGCTCAGAAGAAATAATAAGTAAAGATATGCAATCCAGAGTTTGCAAAGAGCCCACTGATAACTGCACAGAAAGCAGAAAGTGAGAATTTCCTTTGTCACGGCCTACCAAGCAATGATGGGATTTTCCATAAAGTGGCAAGTATTCCATATGGCATTTTTTAAAATTCTAAATTATAGTAGAAGAAAATGCTTACCACCAAGACCAACCAAACGTCATGATCTTTAAACCAGGTGTGCCAAACTCACATTGTCACCGTGTCACTACACGATGTATCGGGACTTTTTCCCACTTCGCTAAACCGGGCAGAGGCCAGCATGTTATGCATCTGGTCTGCGGGCCATGAGTTTCATACCCCTGCTCTACATGGCCGGTCTGTCACACCTCTAGAGCTTTGTGAGTTTAAAACATGAAAATTGTACCAGTTTAAATAAGTATATTTTACTCTTTTCATGTAATGTTCCATAGATAACTTTTTGTTGTGCATGTTTTTTCAACAGTAAAGTAAAATTACAGTGAAACATAAAATAGACTTTTTTATATGCATAAGTTAATGAGAAAGCACCTGATTTTTCTAGAGTTCATTTCAGAGCATTGTAAAAGAGAAACTATTTATGAGCCACAAGGGAATCTTAAGTTAAAGTGAGTACTGTATAAAATGGAGCTAACAAATTAACTTTTTCCACCAAGTTATCAGGCTACATTTACTCATATAAAATGATACAACAAACATCTGTTTTTGAGCTAGTTTGGTTTGTGCTCTAGAATGATTTATTAACAAATTGTTGAATGGCAAAAGAAACTGTAACTTATTCCCATCTTACTAATTAATCAAGTGCTAAGAGAACTTTGGTCTTGACAAGACCCCAAAGTTCTAAGAGATGTTATGCTGGTATAAATTATTACAGATCTCCGAGGAATACTGAATAATTAAAATTATAGTTGGGGTTGCTGAACTATAAGAGCACATGGCCTTACTGTACTTTCCTTCATTATTTCTACCTATTTTTTTTCAGAAGATTGGACTTCAGCCACAGCAACATGAATTTGCTTAAAGCTAAATGTCATGATGATCAGGTCTTTGCATATTTATTCAGGTGTAAGTTCCACATTATGCTCAATAGGCCTTGTGCATATGGACACAGATATAGAGCTTCAGTATTTTCCTTCTTGTATTTGTGTATAAGGCCTTGAAGAAGAGCACATTTTTGAATGTTTTCTACAGCAATGCTGAACAATATTTCAAGATTTTTAAGAGACAAAAAAAGAAAGTTATTTTGTGTCAGGAAGAAGAATCTGCCTGAAAATTATAGTTAATGCATCTGAAAAACACTAGGCTGGGGAAAGCCTTTATGTTTATTTTATGAATAAGTCATAAGCATTTTTATTGTGTCTATTTCTGCCCTTGATTTTACAAAATGTGAGTATTTGGAAAGCTTAGGGCTTATTTTATGGTTCGCTACTATTAGTAGTGTCCCAACAATAGTGTCCATCCTTTCCTGAACTCACAATTGCTCACAATTATTCACAACTTGGTCACTTCCTGTCTGGATTATTGCAGTTGTGCTTGAAGACAGCCAGAAGGTACAACTGGTGTCCACAGTGTTTGAGCCCTGTCGGTTTACCCATATCACACTCCTGTTATGTGAGCTGTGCTGGCTCCCAGTTTACTTCCTAGTGCAATTCAAAATGATGGTTATCATTTTTAAAGCCTTACATGGAACAGACCCATCTAAGGTTACCTGCAGGGCTGCCTGTTCCTAAGAGTATATCTGCCAATCCTACCAAAGCAATTAAGGTGGACTTGCTTCAAATGTTTGGAGTTTAGACCCATTTTGTACCCACTGCCACCTTGTAGGTCCTCAGAAGCATACCTTTTCTATTTCAGTCCCTGCCCCTGAGATCCAATAAGCCCCCACCCTTTAAACCTTCAGAAGAGCACTTCAAACCTGGCTCTGCCCCCAAGTGCTTGCTTGGTTGGGGAGAGATCAACACAGGAGGAGAATGTATGAGTTGCATCAGAGAAATGCAGATATTGTGCAAGATTTTCTGTTTCTTTATTTATTTTATTTGGTTTGTCAATTGCTTACAAGATAATAGGTATAAGTAAAAACATAGTTATGAATACATGGATACATATAAGAAAAATAAAAGAAACAATAGGACAGGGACAGTAGGCACGTTGGTGCACTTATGCACGTCCCCTACAATGTTTTCATTGTACATACGTATTATTTTAATTTTGGTTGTAAGCACCAAAAGTTTGGTTTTAGATGATGGACTATATAAATGTTTTAAAAAACATTTTTAAAAAATTATATAATTAAATCTAGTAAAGGCATTGCCTTTTTTCCCCCTCAAAGGCTTCTTTTAGTCTTTTCAGTTGACCTTTTTTTTAGCTAACTGAAGGTTTCCCACTTTGGAAAGATCCAATGTTATTGTGCATAATATGCTAATAGATTTTTAAAAAACCAGTTTTTAAAATTTGCTATATTGTATTCTGGTCTTTTTGTTATATTGTGATTATTAATAAGTCTTTGAGTTCTTTACAGATTGTTCAGAAAAATAATTTTCCATGCTCATATTCAGGTTGGATTTAGGCTGAAAAAGTATGTCTGGTTTACAAAGAACTCACTAAAAGTCAGTGAGATGCCAAGATATGTATAGACCACGAAGTTTGGAGAATACCACATATATAGATAATATTATTTTGTATAGTAGGTGTAGAATAAACAAAAGAAGATAAAGATATCTTCTATGGATATGATAAGTGAAGATGTGAGAGACAGCTTTTGAATTTTTAAGTGTGATGTAAGAAATACATCAATAATAATTTTTTTGCTTATTTTTTATTTGCTTGATTTATATAGCTGCCCATCTCACTTTTATGTGACTCTAGGAGGCTTACAATAAAACAATTAACAACACACAATACATAATGGAAAGCAAAAATAAAAACACATAACAGTCAGGCAAGATCTACCCTATCATTCATACAACCATAAAATGGGCTATAACCATACCCAGGGGCCCAGCTTCACCATAAAGTTATGTTTCTAAAGCTTTATGAATGGCCATCAAGAACAGGAACAATACAATGTCCATAGGACAGGTGCCATGACAGAAAAAAACTTTTTTTCTGGGGCCCATCAGCTGACATTTCCTAGCTAATTGGACTTGAAGCACATGTTTCCTGCCAGATTGGATAGGATAGGTAGAAACAATCTGGGCAGATATGTTTTTGTAAATAACTGGTCATAAGCCATGGTGGGCTTTAAAGTTGAGAGCCAGTACCCAGATGCACACTGGATGTCAATACCAGTTCATGGAGTAGGGGTGTTCCATACATCATTCACTACCCACACTGCTGCATTCAGCACCAGCTGAAGTTTTCAAATACTCTTCATCCTTTATAGAATAGGAGAATTCAAGTATGAAATTGACAACTTGCTTTGAAGGATTTTTTTTTCTTGGAATGCACATACTATGCAGGTTTTTTTTTTTCAACTTCATGGATCATTTATTAGCTCCTTCATCTTAAAATTTTGGAGAAATCTACAAGGCATTTAAGTCTGGTGCCAACCCTATTATCATTTATGAACCAAAATAGGGGTATAAAATAAGGACTGCCAAAATTGGAACAAACAGTAGAAAAATAGTTTCATGCTTTCTTTATCTCTTTGTTGCTAATGTACATACTAATGGTTGCCACTGAATTTTTATTTAAGGATAAGACAGAGAATACTTCTAGCATGTTAGTAAAATGAGAATAGGGTTAGTATAATTTGAATGCATGTCATAGAAATAGCCAGATAAATTAATATCATGAAATAGTCAAAGCATATCTAGTTCTTTGATGTGGGCCTTGTTTCTTTCCCCTCCTCAGAATATAGCCTAGAAATCTAATATGCTAACAAATAATATTAATCCTAAATAGAGTCATATTTATTTATTTTTATTTCTATTCTGCCTTTATTATTTTTACAAATAACTCAAGGCAATGAACATATCCAACACACCATTCTCCTCTTATTTTCCCCACAACAGTTACAAGATCACCCATCTGCTTTCATGGCTAAGGCAGGACTTGAACTCACAGTCTCCTGCTTTCTAACCTAAGACCAGATTGGGTCTCTTCCATGTGTCCAGGAACTATACTCCATATTCAGTTCAATTTTATTCTAAAAAAAAAAATAGCAAGAAATTATGCTTCCTTATATTTTTTGACAAGTTCCTGAGGGTTTGGAACAATATATAAATATATATAAATTTCTACATCCATACATCCATACAAACATACACCCATATGTATATATGTGTGTGTATGTGTGTGTGTGTGTGTGTGTGTATAATCACCGTCTTGATCCACAAAAACACACTGAGACATAATAGAGACCCAGAAGATGAACAGACCAATGGAACAGCTGTCCTGCCCTACATAAGAGGTACTACAGACAAAATTAGTAAGATACTACACAGACATCACATCAAGACTG
Organism: Notechis scutatus; assembly: GCF_049901735.1. NCBI lineage: Eukaryota > Metazoa > Chordata > Lepidosauria > Squamata > Elapidae > Notechis > Notechis scutatus. The sequence goes on along the minus strand of NC_142010.1, from coordinate 54,984,674 downwards.
CCTTCAAAACAGACAGAAAAATAGCAGCCATCCTTAGGAACCCCAAAGATAAAATTGACCTGGAAAACCAAGGCATATACGAAGTCCCCTGTGCATCATGCCCGGCCACATACATTGGACAGACCAATAGAAGAATAAGTACCTGCCTGGATGAACACAAAAATGCAGTCCAAAAGCTGGAACACACTTCCTCACTAGTCCAACACATGGAAGCCACAGGTCATAGCATCAACTTCAATGGCACCAAAACCCTAGCCACTATAGAAAACCCCAGCCACAGAATCATCAGAGAAGCCATAGAGATTGAAAAAAGACCAGAAAGCATGAATAGAAGAGATGATTCCACCAGACTGTCAATCATTTGGAAGCCTGCACTCACAAACAAAAAAATCTCCACACCACTAGCCAGACAAGCACCTGGGCACAAACAGATCCCCCCTGATACCTCCAGCTCAAACACACCCCAACCAGGCACCCAGATGAAACCTAGCTTCCTAACTAATGATAGCTGTCCATTTACCCGGAGCCAAGCTGCACTAAAGGCCTCCAATAGAGTAACACAATGTTGCCAGCCAATCAAGATACAAAAAGAGCCAAAAAACAGACAGAAGATATTAGAAACACCAATCAAGCAGAACACAGCAAACTCCAAGACCAATAAACACAGACCAAGACTCCCAACCAATCAGGATGAAGAAAAACCATTCTGGCACAGCAATAGGCTGCCCCAAATTTAAATCTGAAACCACTGTAAAAGTCTGACTCACAGATGAACACTATAAAGAAGCCTGATGATGGCAGATGAGATTCTGCCGAAACGTTGCTACAACTTTAAAAGCACAACTACAATGACGTGGGAAAATACCCGAACAAACCTGAATGCCATACATGCAAGTACCCGAAACTCAAGAATATATATATATATATATATATATATATATATATATATATATATATATATATATACTATATATATATATATATATATATATATATATATATTGATGATGGCAGATGAGATTCTGCTGAAACGTTGCTACAACTTTAAAAGAACAACTACAATGACGTGGGAAAATACCCGAACCAAGCCGAATACCATACATGTAAGTACCATGAAAACTTAAGAAAACATATATATATATATATATATATATATATATATATATATATATATATATATATATATATATATATATATATAGTTTTCTGAGGTTCTCGCTGGTATTTTGTGTGGATCTTTGGTTATTCGGTTTCTCCGCAAGATTCAAAGTATCTAGGCACGTTTGATGAAGTCTCATTCATCATCTTCAGGCTTGCTTCTTCGGCTCTGTGCTTCTCAGAGTGATGTGAGCTTTCAGCTGCTTCTTCCTTCTTCTAGTCACACCCCCACTGGCAGTTAGAAGGAAGAAGCAGCTGAAAGCTCACATCACTCTGAGAAGCACAGAGCCGAAGAAGCAAGCCTGAAGATGATGAATGAGACTTCATCGAAACGCTGTTCAGATACTTTGAATCTTACGCGGGAGAAAACCCGAATAACCAAAGATCCATATATATATATATATATATATATAGCCGCCATATATATATATATATATATATATATATATATATATATATGTATGTATGTATGTATGTTTTCTTCAAGTTTACAAAGAGCCAAATGGTAGACAGCTTTGAAGATATTTTCAGAAACACCCATCAAGTGAACACAGCAAACTCCGAGACCAATAAACACAGACCAAGACTGCCAATCAATCTGGATGAAGTGTGTGTGTGTGTCTGGCACAGCACACACACACACACACATTTAAATACTGAAACCACTGTAAAAGTTTAACCCATCTGACGATTACGAATACAGAAGCCTGATGAAAAGATGAGATTCTTTTGAAAAAATGAGACAACTTTAAAAGATTCTGATTTTAACTGACTGGGCTCAAATGTAACTTGGTCTTGTTCACCATACATGAGGAATCAAAACTGTTAGTTTTCAAATATATATATATATATATATATATATATATATATATATATACCATTATATATAGGTGGTATATCATAGGTTCTTACCAGTTCTGGAGAACTGGTAATGGAAATTTTGAGTGGAGTTCAGAGAACTGGCAAATACTATCTCTGACTGGAGATTTTACAGTATCCTTCCCTTGCCATGCCACCAAGCGGTAGCGTAGTAAGGATTTGAATCCCACCACTGCATTCTTCATAGTATAATTACAATTCTGTAGAAATGCAGTTAGAAGGAAGAAGCAGCTGAAAGCTCATATCACTCTGAGAAGCACAGAGTCAAGAAGCAAGCCTGAAGATGATGAATGAGACTTCATCGAAACGTTGCTCAGATACTTTGAATCTTACGCGGAGAAAACCCGAATAACCAAAGATCCATATATATATATATATATGATAGCCGCCCATTTACCCGAAGCCAAGCTGCACTAAAGACCTCCATTAAAGTAACACAATGCTGCCAGCCAATCAAGATACAAAAAGAGCCAAAAAAGAGACAGAAGATATCAGAAACACCCATCAAGCAGAACACAGCAAACTCCGAGACCAATAAACACAGACCAAGACTCCCAACCAATCAGGATGAAGAAAAACCATTCTGGCACAGCAATAGGCTGCCCCAAATTTAAATCTGAAACCACTGTAAAAGTCTGACCCACAGACGGACGCAATACAGAAGCCTGATGATGGCAGATGAGATTCTGCTGAAACGTTGCTACAACTTTAAAAGAACTACAATGACGTGGGAAAATACCCAACCAAGCCGAACACCATACATGTAAGTACCCGCGAAAACTTAAGAAAACAAATATATATATATATATATATATATATATATATATATATATATATATATATATATATATATATATATATATATATAGTTTTCTGAGGTTCTCGCTGGCATTTGTGTGTGGATCTTTGTTGCTGGGCGCCTCGCAGATTCAGTGATCAGTGATAGGCACGCTGATGAAGTCTCATTCATCATCTTCAGGCTTTTCAGCTCTGTGCTTCTCAGAGTGATGTGAGCTTCAGCTGCTTCTTCCTTCTTCTAGTCACACCCCACTGGCAGTTAGAAGGAAGAAGCAGCTGAAAGCTCATATCACTCTGAGAAGCACAGAGCCGAAGAAGCAAGCCTGAAGATGATGAATGAGACTTCATCGAAACGCTGCCTAGATACTTTGAATCTTACGCGGAGAAAACCCGAATAACCAAAGATCCATATATATATATATATATATATGATAGCCGTCCATTTACCCGAAGCCAAGCTGCACTAAAGACCTCCATTAAAGTAACACAATGCTGCCAGCCAATCAAGATACAAAAAGAGCCAAAAAGAGACAGAAGATATCAGAAACACCCATCAAGCAGAACACAGCAAACTCCGAGACCAATAAACACAGACCAAGACTCCCAACCAATCAGGATGAAGAAAAAACCATTCTGGCACAGCAATAGGCTGCCCCAAATTTAAATCTGAAACCACTGTAAAAGTCTGACCCACAGACGGACGCAATACAGAAGCCTGATGATGGCAGATGAGATTCTGCTGAAACGTTGCTACAACTTTAAAAAGAACTACAATGACGTGGGAAAATACCCGAACCAAGCCAAGAACACCATACATGATGCAGTATTCGCTACGTGAAAACTTAAAGAAAATGCGAAATGAAATATAATATATATATATATATATATATATATATATATATATATATATATATATATATATATATATATATATATATAGTTTTCTGAGGTTCTCGCTGGTATTTGTGTGTGGATCTTTGGTATTGGTTTTCTCCGCGTAGATTCAAGTATCTAGGCACGTTTGATGAAGTCTCATTCATCATCTTCAGGCTTGCTTCTTGGCTCTGTGCTTCTCAGAGTGATGTGAGCTTTCAGCTGCTTCTTCCTTCTTCTAGTCACACCCCCACTGGCAGTTAGAAGGAAGAAGCAGCTGAAAGCTCACATCACTCTGAGAAGCACAGAGCCGAAGAAGCAAGCCTGAAGATGATGAATGAGACTTCATCGAAACGTGCCAGATACTTTGAATCTACGCGGAGAAAACCCGAATAACCAAAGATCCATATATATATATATATATATATGATAGCGCCATTTACCCGAAGCCAAGCTGCACTAAAGACCTCCATTAAAGTAACACAATGCTGCCAGCCAATCAAGATACAAAAGAGCCAAAAAGAGACAGAAGATATCAGAAACACCCATCAAGCAGAACACAGCAAACTCCGAGACCAATAAACACAGACCAAGACTCCCAACCAATCAGGATGAAGAAAAACCATTCTGGCACAGCAATAGGCTGCCCCAAATTTAAATCTGAAACCACTGTAAAAGTCTGACCCACAGACGGACGCAATACGAAGCCTGATGATGGCAGATGAGATTCTGCTGAAACGTTGCTACAACTTTAAAAGAACTACAATGACGTGGAAAATACCGAACAAGCCGAACACATACATGAAGTACCCGAAAACTTAAGAAAACATATATATATATATATATATATATATATATATATATATATATATATATGTATGTATGTATGTATGTATGTATGTATGTATGTATGTATGTTTTCTTAAGTTTTCACGAGTATTTGTATGGTATTCAGCTTTGTTCGGATATTTTCCCACGTCATTATAGTTGTGCTTTTAAAGTTGTAGCAACATTTCAGCAGAATGTCATCTGCCATCATCAGGCTTCTGTATGTATGTGTGTGTGTGTGTGTGTGTGTGTGTGTGTGTGTGCGCACACACACACACACACACACACATACATACATACTAGAGTTTAAATCTGTAAGTATTAAGAATGAAAAGAAAAGAAAGTTTTTTTTAAAAAAAATGAGACCCAGTTTTTAAGATTCTGATATTAACTACTGTAGCTCAAATGTAACTTGGTCTTGTTCTTCATACAGAGGAATCAAAAACTGTTAGTTTTCAACCCTGATTTCTGTTTCTCTGACATATTATTTTATCAGTACCATTATTCCAGAGGTGGTATTCAGCAGGTTCTTACCAGTTCTGGAGAACTGGTAATGGAAATTTTGAGTAGTTCAGAGAACTGGCAAATACTATCTCTGACTGGAGATTTTACAGTATCCTTCCCTTGCCATGCCCACCAAGCCGGTAGAACCGGTAGTAAAAAAATTTGAATCCCACCACTGCATTATTCATATATAATTACAATTCTGTAGAAATGCATTTTTCATGAAGTCAGTAGATTGGCCTTGAATGCCATCACAAATACACTCTATCATATATAAGGTTGGACTGAGCTGTCATGTGATATAAACAACAAGTGGTTAAAGTGATTAAATCTGATAAATAATTCAGGATGTTCCAAAGATGCTTTTTCAAGAGGCAACTGGGCTTTCTGGTTTTTCTTCGAAGACGTTTTGCTTCTCATCCAAGAAGCTTCTTTAGATCTGACTGGATGGTAGGGAATCGGAAGATTCATACTCCTTGCAGACAGCTGGTCATTTTGTATTCTTTTAGCAAGTCTTAAGGCCACCTGGAGATTTATCTGTGTCATCAGGGTCAGCTGAGTGGTACAAATGGATGTGGATCCTTCTTGGAACTGCTGAAAGATCTGTGTTGTACACTACAGATAGATGATGTCATATCCCTCACCTTCTGTTGAGAGAGGACTGTTCAGTTTTGTCATGATGGCCTCTTTGACCCCTCTACTAAACCAGCGGTCTTCTCTGTCCAAAATTTGGACTTTGCCGTCTTCAAAAGAGTGGGCATTGTCTTTTAAATGCAGATAAACTGCTGAATCTAGTCCTGATGGGTTTGATCTCCTATGTTGTGCCATGTGTTTATGAAGTGGTTGTTTTGTTTTCCCAATGTACAGATCTGCACGTGGCTCACTGCATTGTACTGCATATACTATGTTGCTTAGTTTGTGTCTGGGTGTTTTATCTTTGGGGTAGACAAACGTCTGCCTTAGTGTATTCTTGGGTTTGAAGTATGCACATATGTTGTGTTGGTTGAAGCTCCTCCTGAGCTTTTCCAATATTCCTGCAACATATGGAATGATCAACTGTCTGCAAGGAGTATAAATTCTTTCATTCCTTACCATTTCCTGACAGTTAGAACAATTAATCAACTTGCCTCCAGAAGTTGTGAATGTTCCAACACTGGAAGTTTATAAAAAGATGATGGATAACCATTTGTCTGAAGTGGTGTAGGGTTTCCTGCCTAAGCAGGGGGTTAGACTAGAAGACCTCCAAGGTCCCTTCCAACTCTGTTATACTATTCTATTCTATTTAATCAGAGCTGAAGAAGCTCTTGGATGAGAAGTGAAATGTCTACAAAGAAAAACCAGAAAGTCCATTTGCCTCTTGAAAAAACACCTTTAGGACAACCATGACATGGATGACTGATACTCTCCATAGACATTTACAATTCAGAATCAAGTTACCTCGTTATTATCACTATTCGATTATCCTTGCAGTGGAACATTAAACATAAGATGAAGTGAAAGTTGTCCACTGAACCTATCCTGTAGGAAACAGCTCTATGATTTAATATTTGATGTATTCTGCACAAATCCATCGCACATTCATATTCAAATACCAGGCTGTTTTTCTGAATTCATACTGAATTGCAAAAATCCGAATCAAAGCCTTCTTACTTTGCAGGGATTTTGTTTTAAATGTTACAATGCACAGTTCTTCCATTAAGATCCCGATCTTGGATAAAATTTACTCTTCAAAATCAAAATACTGAAGAAGCTGGCTATTTTTGCCTTCTGTTACTATATAATGCATTTCTAAAACTAAATTAGGCAAACTTTAGCCTCTTGATGGCAGTGCATTTCCTTCTTGAGTTCACAGGCCTTATAGAACATTTATGTCTCATTACATCCAGGACTGTGGTTGTGCCCTAATAAATCAGTGGTGTTTTGTGGAGATAGTCTTGACAGTAATGAATCTTTCTGTTGGCGTTTCCACTTCACAGACACAAATAATGAAGCAAAACTGCCCCATCTGGTCACTCAGTAAGAGTCAAATAGCAGCGGGAGCTATTTTCTCAAGCAAGACAAAGGTCATTTTGCAAAGCAGAAGCAGTGAGCAATCAGAGGCTGGGTTGTGAATGACAGTGCAAAATGAAGCCATTTGGGGGGATTTTATCATAATTACATTTATTAGCCGTGCTGCCTGGTTTCCTGCCTCCCACTCACATTGGCTTTGTGCTGTAGTGTCAAGGGCTCACTTAGTTGGATGCTGTTCTTCAGCTTCCTAGTATAAGCACCTAGAAACAAATAAAACCATCTCCAATGCTGAAATGCATAACAAAAATCTACCTTGTAACATATTGCTGGGAAGGGATGGCAATGCCTAAATGGTTTGGGCAGGAAATAAATATACAAATTAATGCAAAAATGACATTAAAGTGAGAGGATTGTTATCAGACGGCTCTTGGAATTGCACTCTCTCTCTTTTTCCTTGAAGTTATTTAAGATGCATATTAGGGTGGAGTTTAAATGAATCTTACACAGATATTTAATTTGTAAATTGTAATTATAAATGATCATACAACCTGAGAATAAATAGTAAATAGTAACAGTAAATATACTTTAGGAGCAAATTGTTCAGAGCCTTTTGGCGTCATTCAAAATTTTAGGCAGGATAGGCTTTTCATTCTGCTGGGTATTCATCTTCCAAATGTCTAATGTATTCAGAATCCACAGCAAAATTATGATTTATTTTATTTTTTTCAGAGGCTCATCACACATATCTATACAAACTAGACCCCATATGCAACAGGGCTCCCCATGGTCCTGGGATATTAGCCAAGTTTTTAAAGACTTCCAGAGCACCATCAGGGTGGGTGGGTGTGAATGTCACTTTTATCCGTGATAAGCTATTTGGTATTTCTACATATGAATATACTACTTGTGAATTATGAAATCAAAAGGCTTTGTTGCCTTTGATTTAAAAATTATGGTCAAAGATAATGCATATTATTAGGTCTAAGGAAAAAGAAGGGGGATCGTGGAGAATAGTTGTGGCAACAAAAATAGAAAAGGTAATGTCACCATTAACCCTTCCTTTCTTAATGTGCTGCAGCTCTCAAACCTAAGCAAATATTCTTGACTTTTAACAAATACAGGAGAAGGAATCAAATTAATTAAAGCTATACTGCCATGTACTATTGTTACCTATTAGTTTGATCTAAAAGATAGGATTAAAGAATGTTTATTATCACCAAGTTTTCATTTTAAATTATTTTGGATATCATTCATGGTACTGCATCTTTGTTCACTTTATCAAATGATAGATGTAATTTTATAATTCACAATCAAATAAATCAAACAAGCCCTGAACTGGAAAGTAGAGGAAAGTACAACAGGACATAAAGGAAAAAGGGAAAGTAGAGGAAAAAGTAAAAGAAAAAGAAAAAAGAAAGTATAAAATATAACAGACATATACCCATCCTCACCAAAGGATTTAAGTTAGTTATGTGTAACTTACTCCATTTATTTTAAAACTTACAGTATCTTTCTTGAATGTTAAAACAATGAAAGTACAGATGATATGAACTTTCAATTCAATACAGTATCTTAATATTTTAAGACAAAACCTAAATTTGTCTATTGATTTTAATGAAGTACAAGTAACATTTAGTTCTACATTAATGCTTTCTTTTGAGGTCTAAGAGCAGCTCATTGTAATCATTCTGAAAGGAGTCAAAAATACTCATTATGGAGAAGGTTCAGGAAGATGACAAACATTGCCTTAGCCATCAGGAGAGAAGAGGCATTTCAACCTCATTCCACTAACTGAGACTCATGCTATAAAACTTACACCAAAAAATGTGCTGTGAATAATTCCTTCATCACAGATTTTTCTAACGGCATTAAGAAAATCTCAGGTTCTTATTTTTATGCTCTGAAACATTTTATTTTTATTTATCTATTTATTTGTCAATAGCTTACAAGATAATAACATAAATATAAATGCAGTAAATGGGTATGAATAATTGGGGACAATAGGACAGGGATGGTAGGCATGATTGTGCGCTCATTCACACCCCTTACATACCTCTTAGGAAGGGGGTGAGGTCAATAGTGGTTAGTTTGAGGGAAAAGAAGTGTGGGTTTGGGGATGTGACAACTGAGTCTGGTAATGTGTTCCAGGCATTGACCACTCTGTTGCTGAAGTCATACTTTCTGCAATCAAGTTTGGAGTGGTGTACATTAAGTTTATATTGTTGTGTGCTCTTGTACTGTTGCAGTTGAAGGTGAAAAATTCATTGATTGGTAGTACATTAAAACAGATTATTTTATAAACTATGCTTAAGTCAAACTGTAAATGGCATAGTTCTAGGTTGTCCAAGTTCAAAATCTCAAGCCTGGTGGTGTAGGGTATTCTGTTGCAAACAGAGGAGTGTAGTACTCTTCTTGTGTAATACTTCTGGACACGCTCAATTGTATTAATGTCCAATATACGGTGTGGATTCCAGACAGCCAAGCTGTATTCAAGTATTGGTCTAGCAAAGGTAGAATCTTGGGAGAAGGAAATAATTTCCTTTATGTCTGTGTTCACAAGATAGAACAAAACCATACACAATATACAACAGTACAAACATTTCAGAGGCACTAAGAAGAACAAATAATAGAGTCAGTTCAGGCTTTAGAAACAAGAGAGAACAAAATCTGCCAAAGGTTTGGTGGCAAAAGAGCCTTAAACTGCCACCTGAAAAAGGAACACGTTATGCTCATTCATTTTGTTATCCTTCACTCCACTCATCATTATGCATTTGATGTTTTATTGTGGCTGCTTCCAGGAGACTGTTGATGCAGGGTAGGAAAACACAGATATGTTTCATAAATGTTTGTAATATGTAGTCTATATGCATAATGTTTTCTTGTGTCAAAATGAGGATAACAGTTGGGTTGCTTTCCATGTTCCTGAATGTTCTCCACCATCATTCTAGCAGGTGGGAAGGATATTTTCTTTGATGCATGGACTCAGTAGCACAGTATTAATAGTCTGTTTCCAGGATTGGACCTGTGTCCTCAGCTGCTCCCAACAAAAAGCCCTCAGCTGGGAGCAATTCACTCAAAGCAGGCAAGATCAAGTGTTTTCTCAGCTTCTGATGGCTTCTCCACAGTGTTTGGGATAGCTTCCAGTTCAAGTGGTGCAATTTGTCTCGTTCTGTTCCACCGCTGCCTAACAAACAATTTCTTGTGTTATTTATACTGGCTTTCTGTCCCGGTCCTGAAATAGGACTAAATCCTCTACTTTTGGCCTGCCGCAGAATCTGAAAATTGAGCAGTAATTTTGAGCACTCATATTAGTAAATTCATTCCTTACAAAATGAATGAATTAAACCAACTAATTCCTTGTACTTATCCAGTCTAGCTTCCACTACTATTCTTTCTTCTCTTAACTGGAAATTTCTCTTTCTAGTCCCCATTTTTCTACCCAGTGATTCAGAATTGGGAAAATGACCCTCTAGAAGGAGGAGAGTCAGAAAAGAATTTATGTTGCAACCACTCAGCTCTCAAATCAATTTGGAAAATGGAGTAAAAAATAAATAAGAATTCTGTTGGAAATCATATGGATGTCAATTCCAGTGCCACTTTGTCATACCAATAATGACTTTATTTGATTCTCTTGACTTCCTTTTAAGAGTGACAACTTTAAGAAAAGACAGGTGTTATGTGGTGGTGATGACAAATTTAGAATTGCCCAGACCTGTCACATATAGGAATAAATTAATCTGAACTGAGGAACATTTGAACTCTTCCATCTTCATCATTCTCTACATTAAGAATAGTGTCTATAGCTTAAATAATGGGTGTACTTGTTAACACAAGAAGTTTGCATCCATATTTTCTCTGTAGTTGTGGCATGTATAGGATAGAATACAGATTGCATAAAAAGTAATTGGCTTATCAACAAATACACAGTTCCTTGGTAGCTTGTTAATAAAATTTCTACCCAATATACTGTATATTCCCTTTTGAAAAGAGACCAGACAGAGAAGGCTGGATTGGACACCTCAAGAGAGAATTTATAATTAATTATGTCCAAAAAAAATGGTTATATCATAGCTTGGCTATTGACAAGAGAACTCCCCTCTCCGCATTGGCATCGCTTATAGCATTTCATTATAAACACTGACATCCACTCAACACAAATGGAAACATAATATTAAGAAGGCAAGATTAATAAGTGAAAATGAGTGAAGTTGTAACTTGTGATAGATGTCCTCCTATCCCAGCATTCCAAGTGATTAGTCTCAAATTTTATTTATTTTCATTCACTAAAGGCAAATAATTAAATATATATATTTAAAATATATGTATTCAGTGATGGGCTGCAAATTTTTTAACAACTGGTTGGGTATGTGTGGCCAGTTCTCTGGCTGGGTAGGCGTGGCCGGTTGATCATGTGACTGGGTGGGTGATGTCATACATCATACCCAGCCCCGCCTCCCAGTTACTTCCCTCAAAGGAACAGGTAGGATTCAGCCGGTTGGGGCTAATCTCATCACTGGCTGGCCCCGTCCCCACCTGTTTTCCGGCCTGTTTTTCAGCCTGTTTTGGGGGCACTTTCAGATTGATTTTCATGCCATTTTCAGCCCGTATCTCCAACCATCTTCAGCCCATTTGAGGGGCATTTTCAGGCCAGTTTTGGGCTGTTTTCAGGCTGTTTTCAGGCCAATTTTGGCTGGAAAAATTCCCTGAAAATGGCCCAAAACCAGTCTGAAAACAGCCCCCAAACAGCCTGTTTTTCAGGCTGTTTTCAGTCCATTTTCAGGCTGTTATTTGTCCCTTTTCCAGGTCATTTTTCACCCCCAAAACAGCTGAAAACAGCCTGAAAAACAGGTGGGGCCAGGGCCAGCCGGTGGTCCAATTTTCCAGTTCTCTGAACCATGCAGAATTGGAACAAGGGGCTTGGGTGAACCCATCTGAACCTGCAGCAACCCACCTCTGTATGTATTTATTATTGTGTTATTATTTACTGCTATTCTCTTTTTATCACCCATCAAACATAACTGAGGAAAGGATTTCATTAAAAAAATAAATTTGTTTCAAAAGCAGGACTGCCAAGGCTTTTCTGACAGAAAGAAAGAGAGAGAGCGCAGGCTGTCACAAATGCCATTCACCTGACTAGTCCCATAACAAATTGAGGCAAAAGTTTCAATTACTTATGAAAAGCTGCTCACCTGAGACCAAACCATTCACACTCAGTCCTTCCCAACTCACTAATCATTCACAATGAATACTGCATGATGGAGTAGACTGAATCTAGCCGTACAAAATTAAAACAGTTCAAATTAGGAACAGGCAAATATCCTACTATGGATATTATGCAAATTCTGGGCCATGGTCTGATTGAATTTCTTGAGAGGCAAACAAATTCAACAGAAATTAATAGATGAGCTTAGTAGCCCTCCTACCATCATCAATAAAAAGTCTAATATGAAATATCAGCTATTGTTCCAATGGAGATTTGAATAACCATAGGTAATTTACATTCCACTCCAGAAAATTGAAGTGTCCAAAAAGAAGAACAACAAGAAAAGCTTGTTTTACTTTTTGTTTCATCACTAACTTCTTTTAAATTGACAAAAACCCAATTTTAGTTCAGATGAAGGTAGATGAATTTGCATATTCCAATTGTGTGCTAATTTAACTTTTTAATAAAAGTTACCATTGTACATTTGATTGTATTACTGAGAGTTCTCCACAGTCAAGAAAGATTTTCATACAAACTTCTTTCTTCACCAGAAATATTTTAAGTGGATTTGTGAAATTAATGCATGGTGCTTTTTATTTCATGAAAAGTGGTTAAGCAGGATTCCAGTTCTTCAGGTGCCTGATTTGTGGCAAGACAGCTTATGTCTGGGACAGAAATCAGCAGCAATTAAAGTTTAAATAGTTTGTGTTGAAACACAGACCACATATTCTCTTCGTCTGGTGCTAATACTAACGTGCATCCATTTAGAAATATGACTTCACATAAAGCAGTTAACTCACTCAACACTTTTAGCAACCCTCCTAATATTTAGATTTTTTAAAAAAAGGGTCTGCCATCTCAAAAATCCACATCCTGGCTTAGCCTAAACTGCATTCAATATACAAGGGATAGTCAAAAGTTAGGTGTTTGTCAACCTATTTACTGATATGTAAAAAGTCTTCTCACATTTTCAAAGTGCCTGGAACTACAATATTTGACCTGCAAAGAGAAATTAACAATTATTCTGTCTTTTTCAGGCAATTGGGAGAATTAGGGTAAATATATTTCCCTAAGAAGGTATACTGAAGTAATTTTACGTCTACTGTTCAGTATGCACATTTAAGTTCTAAAATGGAAATTGAAATATGTCATTTGCCCCTTAAAGACTCAGTGATCATCAGCAACTTCTCAAAATAACCACAGATAAGGAAAATGCAGTGAAGTGCATCAAGAAAAAATATTCTGAAATAAATAGCAAATGACACTTTTTTCTTTTAGAAGCAGGCACTATTGTTATCTTGTGCATGATTACTTTTGTACAGTATTTATCTTTTTCAAACATACACTGGTATGTAGAAAAAGATTTATTTCAATCTTCAATGCTAAGTCTGACAATGTATTAAGGAGATTAAGTTGACAAACATAAGCACTTCATGGAGTTATTTCTATTGTTTTCATGATTTAAAAAGTATTTCAATAGAAGTATAGTTAAATTACTTTTCTCATTTGTATAGTTAAATTATTCTTTTTTTTTTTTTTTTTTTTAGCTTTATTCCAGGATTATATATTTGGAGAAAACCAACTGAAGGTCTGCCAAATAAAACTCAGTCACGTTTGGCAGCCCAACTGGAAGTTGATAAACTTCCTGTTTGTGTTGCATGCCTAAAGCATCAATGGCGATTGCTTCTTTTGGCTTGGTGGGTCTCAAATTATGCAGCTCTTTTCTTATTTAATCAGATAATCAACACATTAAGGAAAGGAAATAGGAAATCTGTTTTAGTATACTTTTTATTAAAGGAACTACTAAGACAGCTTCCAAACTAGTATACCTGAAGAGTTTCTTCAACTTAGTAACAATATCAACAAAGAGACAACTATATTAATTCCATGATCTTCATTCATTATGAGCGAATGAACTTCATCAGGAAATAGCAGATTCTGGCTATCTGCTGATATTCTGCCTTAGTTACGTGTCCTTCTTTCCATTTTTTGTCCTTTTTGTCTTTCACTTTGTAAGAAAAATCTTTTTTCAGCCATGCTGGTTTCTTCTTAGATTTCTTGTTTTTCTTTTTCAGTGGTATTGTGCCAGACAGGGCTTTTATGATCATATTATTAAGAGTTTCCTAAGCTTCTTGAGTTGTTTTCCTTTTTAGGATTTTCATCTAAGGAATATTTCCCAATATTTTCTCTCTAAGTTTTGTTAAAATCAGCTCTTTTAAAATCTAAGATTCTGGTATCATTATGTTGTATTGCTTATGTTTGAATTACATTGAATTTCAGTATGACATACTCACTGTCACCCAAGGTTACCACAATTTCAATCCTCCTTTTTTCCTATTCATTAGAATTAAGTTCCATATGGCTACCATACCTCGAGATATCCTTGATTTATGGCAGTGTAATTCTTTTTAGGGTTTGTGTTGGTTGTTCTGTATTGGATTGAGTGGTCAGGGACTTTTTTTTGATAAAGTTGCATAGATATCCATTTATTTGGAATGTATTGTATGGATGTTTCATATCCTTTTTCTGCTGTTCTGAGTTGTATGAGTTTATTGAAATAGAAAATGAATGAATGAATGAATGAATGAATGAATGAATGAATGAATGAATGAATGATGGAAACAATGACACCCTTTCCTGCTTATTTAAACTTCTTGCAACTGGGAAATTTTGTCTCCAATTGTCACCAACTTGTCCCAATTAGTGAGATTTTAGATGCTGGGAAGCACATTCCTAACTTCACTGAGGAAATGGATGATGATAATGTGAGTATTGACATAAGATCATTAGTTGTCTCCCCTTTTCTGAGAATATTTTGATCAGCTAACATTTTAATGTGTTTAACATTGCCTGCCTTTTTCTTACGGACTTTGTATTCTCATTTCTGAACAGATGTCAAGGCCTAGACAATCTTGCTACCAAGCCTTTAAAAACCAAACCAGATAGTTGGATGTCCTTTCCTCTCTATAACGGCCTTAGGACATGATTTTCTTGGGTTTTATTTCTGATCTATTACCCATAAAGCATCTGCATGCCATATTAGTTGTCATTAACATTTTGTCAAAGACATCACATTTTGTTCCTTGTGGAATAATTTTCTCCATACCGGAGACTGGTCATTTATTTATTTATGGATCCATTTTGCTGCTGGCCATCCTCTTCACTTTTCTTCCACTTTCCCCAGCATTAGACCTTTTTCAGAGAGCTGAATCTTCATATAATGTGTTTAAATAAATTGTATCTTTATGATTTATATTGTTTTATTTAGTTTCCTAGTATGATTTGCGTTGATTGCTTATTTAGTATTATATGACTATCACTAAGTGTTGTATCTTATGATTCATGATGACTGTATTTATGATGACTATGATCATGATTTATCACTTATATCTTTTATTTACACTGAGAGCTTATGTACTGAAGACAAATCATCTTGTGGCCAATCACACTTGGCCCTTCCCTTCCTTTCCCTTCCTTTCCCTTCCTTTCCCTTCCCTTCCCTTCCCTTCCCTTCCCTTCCCTTCCATTCCATTCCATTCCATTCCATTCCATTCCATTCCATTCCATTCTATTCTATTCTATTCTATTCTATTCTATTCTATTCTATTCTATTCTATTCTATTCTATTCTGATAATTTGATCCTATTTGATACTTACACATGTCCAATCTTTTTTTTAACCTCAAATAGAGATGTTCAATTTTTGAAGGATCTTCTTTTCAGTTATGAAAATCTCAACATTTATATATTTATTAATATATACCAAATCCAGAGAATGACTTATTTCATTACCTGATTAAATGATTCACACAGGCTGTTTTTGCACAATTTATTGAATGAAGTCAAAAGGTAGATGATTTTTCTTTCAACTTTACAGTGCGAACAGAAAGATAAGGATGATATTGTTGTGATCACTTCATAGGAACAGAAGGATAAACTTTCTACTTTGGGAATTACTGATAAATGAATATACCATATGAATTGCACTTAAATTGCATACCACTGAAGTAATTTAGAAGTTTTTTCTTTTAATTTCTAAAAATGTGTTTATAAAACTAATGCAAGTAATTGTGTGATTTTCATAAATGACAAATATAGTTTAAATAGAGATTTTTCTGGCATTGTATTTTTAAAATCTGTTTATTACCTGCTGTGGGTCTGGAAATGCAATGATGGTCTTTTATGCCCTTTGGTTTTCATGCAAAAGAAGCTGTTTTGTATTTATTTCTGTATATTTTTGGTATTGTATAGTTCATTTTTATTTTCATTGAGTGAGAAGTGAGGTAGTGTATGTCTGTGTGTATTTAATACATCTGGTTCCTAACAGCTGAATTTTGCATGGTGTAAGAATAAAAAAACACTCTATATAACCCAAGTGACATATACAGCAAATTAATATGTTGAATTATACATTAACCTTGCCTGTTTCCTTTGGCCTTTAGAGACTTAATACGTCCCCAAAGATTGAACCCTTAGTAGAGTTGGAGCCAAAGATGTTCCTTCAGGAATATAAACATTATCTGTTAAAGAAAATACATGCATTATATTTGCTTTCTTCTCATTATTGAAATTTGAAGATTGCTTCCCTGGGAAATATAATTATAAAAACTAATCTTAAGTCAAGGGAAAAAGTTTTACATTCTTTTCCCATGATCACATGCTGCTATGGAGCATTTAAATACTAATAAATCTACAGATTGTATGTACATTTTCCTTGAGCATCTCGTATCTCCTTTGGCTTGAGTTTCAGAAAGTTTAATCAGACTCTACTGGAGTCTTCTTTTTTAAATATTGCATATTTTAAAATGATTTTTTCACTTTACAAAACAAGCTACCTCAAATAAAGTATAAAGACACAGGACAACTAATACTACTTACAGTAATATTAAGGAGAAACATATATTCAAATAAAATAGAATATTATTTTGACAAAATAATAGAACAAATATCCTGCCATTTTAAAGGGAAGCAACATTATCCTGATTAATACCTGCCTTCAACAGTGTCCTACTTTTTATGGTTTTAATGTTGATAATTTGGAATTTGGAGCCAAATCAGAGGAAGATATTTATCTATGATCCCATCGTGGCTTTTCAATAAAAGTGCAGTAAAATCCATAAATAAAATGCATAAAAGTCATTGTGGGATTATTTTATTCTTTTAAATTATTGTTATTCTTTTAATTGGTCATAATGCTGACTATGAAAAGTTTATATGGCTGCCTTTCACCACCTTTAAAATTTGCTACAGATTTTTTAAAAAAAGGGCTCCGGGGGCCCTCCCCCCCCCCCCCGGCAAGTTTGAGATAAATTTTTTGGGGAACAAAAAAAATTTTTTTCCTCCCCCCTTACCCCCTTGCCCCCCCCCCCCAAAAAAAAAAAAAAAAAAATTTATAAAAAAAAATTTTTTATATAATTTTATATTTTTTTTTTTTTTTTTTTTTCTTCTTTCCCCCTTCCCACATCATTATAGTCTACCAGGCGTTTGGTTCTAGTAATCACCTGTCATTGCAAACCTGTTCATGGAAGAATTCGAATCCAGAGCCCTGGCCAATGCCATCCTCAAACCCAAACTATGGTTAAGATACATCGATGACACATTCGTGATTTGGCCCCATGGACAAGAAAACCTAAACAATTTCCTAACACACCTAAACAACGCACACCCCAAAATCAAGTTCACCATGGAAACAGAAACAAACAAACAACTACCATTCCTAGATGTACTAATCTACAAAAAAACATATGGCACACTAGGACACACCATATACCAGAAGAAAACACACACCAACCGCTACCTCAACGCCCAATCCCACCACCACCCAGCACAGATAAACTCCGTGGCTAAAACACTAATTACTAGAACCAAACGCCTGGCAGACAAGACACACATTAAGACTGAACTATGCACCCTGACCAAAATATTGACAGCCAACGGCTTCCACAAAAGCAAAATCACCAACTTGATCCACAAAAACACACTGAGACATAATAGAGACCCAGAAGATGAACAGACCCATGGAACAGCTGTCCTGCCCTACATAAGAGGCACTACAGACAAAATTAGTAAGATACTATACAGACACCACATCAAGACTGCCTTCAAAACAGACAGAAAAATAGCAGCCATCCTCAGAAACCCCAAAGACAAAATTGACCTGGAAAACCAAGGCATCATGCCCGGCCACATACATTGGACAGACCAATAGAAGAATAAGCACCCGCCTGGATGAACACAAAAATGCAGTCAAAAAGCTGGAACACACTTCCTCACTAGTTCAACACATGGAAGCCACAGGTCATAGGATCAACTTCAATGGCACCAAAACCCTAGCCACCATAGAAAATTCCAGCCACATAATCATCAGAGAAGCCATAGAGATTGAAAAAAGACCAGAAAGCATGAACAGAAGAGATGATTCCACCAGGCTGTCAATCATTTGGAAGCCTGCACTCACAAACAAAAAAATCTCCACACCACAAGCCAGACAAACACCTGGGCACAAACAGATCCCCCCTGATACCTCCAGCTCAAACACATCCCAACCAGGCACCCAGATGAAACCCAGCTTCCTAACTAATGATAGCCGTCCATTTACCTGAAGCCAAGCTGCACTAAAGACCTCCAATAAAGTAACACAATGCTGCCAGCCAATCAAGATACAAAAAGAGCCAAAAAACAGACAGAAGATATTAGAGACACCAATCAAGCAGAACACAGCAAACTCCGAGACCAATAAACACAGACCAAGACTCCCAACCAATCAGGATGAAGAAAAAACCATTCTGGCACAGCAATAGGCTGCCCCAAATTTAAATCTGAAACCACTGTAAAAGTCTGACTCACAGACGGACACAATACAGAAGCCTGATGATGGCAGATGAACCATGCAACGTTTCTACTGAAACGTTGCTACAACTTTAAAAGCACAACTATAATGACGTGGGAAAATACCCGAACAAAGCTGAAGGCCATACATGTAAGTACCCTGAAAACTTAAGAAAATATATATATATATATATATATATATATATATATATATATATATATATATATATATATATATATATATATATATTTGTTTTCTTAAGTTTTGTGGTACTACATGTATGGTGTTCGGCTTGGTTCGGTATTTTCCCACGTCATTGTAGTTCTTTAAAGTTGTAGCAACAGCTTTCAGCAGAATCTCATCTGCCATCATCAGGCTTCTGTATTGTGTCCGTCTGTGAGTCAGACTTTTACAGTAGTTTCAGATTTGAATTGGGGCAGCCTATTGCTGTGCCAGAATGGTTTTTTCTTCATCCTGATTGGTTGGGAGTCTTGGTCTGTGTTTATTGGTCTCGGAGTTGCTGTGTTCTGCTTGATTGGTGTCTCTAATATCTTCTGTCTGTTTTTGGCTCTTTGTATCTTGATTGGCTGGCAGCATTGTGTTGCTTTAATGGAGGCCTTTAGTGCAGCTTGGCTTCGTAAATGGACGGCTATCATTAGTTAGGAAGCTGGGTTTCATCTGGGTGCCTGGTTGGGGTGTGTTTGAGCTGGAGGTATCAGGGGGATCTGTTTGTGCCCAGGTGTTTGCCTGGCTTGTGGTGTGGAGATTTTTTGTTTGTGAGTGCAGGCTTCCAAATGATTGACAGCCTGGTGGAATCATCTCTTCTGTTCATGCTTTCTGGTCTTTTTTCAATCTCTATGGCTTCTCTGATGATTCTGTGATTAGGGTTTTCTATAGTGGCCAGGGTTTTGGTGCCATTGAAGTTGATGCTATGACCTGTGGCTTCCATGTGTTGGACTAGTGAGGAAGTGTGTTCCAGCTTTTTGACTGCATTTTTGTGTTCATCCAGGCGGGTGCTTATTCTTCTATTGGTCTGTCCAATGTATGTGGCCGGGCATGATGCACAGGGACTTCGTATATGCCTTGGTTTTCCAGGTCAATTTTATCTTTGGGGTTGCTAAGGATGGCTGCTATTTTTCTGTCTGTTTTGAAGGCAGTCTGATGTGATGTCTGTGTAGTACCTTACTAATTTTGTCTGTAGTACCTCTTATGTAGGGCAGGACAGCTGTTCCATAGGTCTGTTCATCTTCTGGGTCTCTATTATGTTTCAGTGTGTTTTTGTGGATCAAGCTGGTGATTTTGCTTTTGTGGAAGCCGTTGGCTGTCAGTACTTTAGTCAGGGTGCATAGTTCAGTCTTAATGTGTGTCTTGTCTGCCAGGCGTTTGGTTCTGGTAATTAGTGTTTTAGCCACGGAGTTTATCTGTGCTGGGTGGTGGTGGGATTGGGCGTTGAGGTAGCGGTTGGTGTGGGTTTTCTTCTGGTATATGGTGTGTCCTAGTGTGCCATCTGTTTTTTGTAGATTAGTACATCTAGGAATGGTAGTTGTTTGTTTGTTTCTGTTTCCATGGTGAACTTGATTTTGGGGTGTGCGCTGTTTAGGTGTGTTAGGAAATTGTTTAGGTTTTCTTGTCCATGGGGCCAAATCACGAATGTGTCATCGATGTATCTTAACCATAGTTTGGGTTTGAGGGTGGCATTGGCCAGGGCTCTGGATTCGAATTCTTCCATGAACAGGTTTGCAATGACAGGTGACAGTGGTGATCCCATGGGAGCTCCTTCTATTTGTTTGTATCTTTGTCCTTTGTATATGAAATATGTGTTGGTTAAGCAGTGTTCTGTTAGTTCCATGAGGTGTTTAGCTGGTTGGTATTTATTTTTGATGATTTCAAGGGTCTCTTTTATCGGGACTTGAGTGAATAGTGAAACCACGTCAAAACTTACAAGCAGATCTTCTTGCTCCACGTGTAGATCTTTGATCATTTCCAAGAAGTGGTATGAGTTTTTACATGAGAAGCTGCTGTTTCAGCATGGGGCTGTAGCTCTTTTGCTAGGTGTTTAGCTAGGTTTTGTAGTGGTGCTCCTCTGGAGCTGACTATGGGTCTGAGAGGTATGCCTTCTTTGTGTATTTTTGGGAGGCCGTATAGTTTGGGGCATCTGGAAGATTTCTCTCTGGGTATGATCATGTGTTGGATCTCTTTGCTTATGTGGCTGGTTATAATTTTCTTCTTGGTTAATTTTTCCAGATATGTGGTTGGGTCAGTGTTTATGGGTTTGTATGTGGAGTCTTGGAGTAGGTCTGTCAATTTTGTTTCGTAGTCTTTTCTGTCCATTACTACAGTGGCATTCCCTTTGTCTGCTGGGAGGATGATTATGCTGCTATCTCTTTTCAGGGTTTGTAGTGCTTTGATTTCATTTTTCTGTAAGTTGCTTTTTGGTGGTTTGCTTGTGCATAAGATGTTGGTAACTTGGTGTCTTATTTTATCAGCTTCATCTGTATTTAATTTAGTTAGGCTGGATTCTACTGCACATATGATGGATTCTGTGGGGATTTTTGGGGTGCTATAGCATAATTGAATCCTTTGGTTAGGACATCTGTTTCTGTTTTGGTGAGTTCTCTGTTGGAAACGTTGTGCACTAATTGTTTCAGGTGTTGTTGTGAGTTGTTGGGGGTTTTCTTGTCATGTTCTAATTTCTTTAATTTTTTCAATAATTTTTCCTGTTTGTAAATACCTTCAGAATCAGCTCTCCAAGTTGTAAGTTGTTTTATCTTGTCCCAAAGTAGAGGGTGGATTTTGCTGCTCAGTTCCAGGTGTAGTGCTAGCAAATCTTTGTTTAACTGATCTAATCGGAATCTCTTACTGTGGAGCTCGTTCCGTAGTAAAGCCATTTCAGTTCTTTTCAGGATACGTTTAGTGGCTGCTGTGCTTTGATGAAATGTTAATTTGAAGCAGGTTGGTGTAGTATTGTTGTCTCTGCAGCTGCGTAGGAATTGGAGGTCACATAGTATTCCTGCTCTTTTAATTTCCAGTTTCTCGTAGGTTTTGATCTGGCTGTTTATTTCCTCCCGTAGAGGTTTGATATTTGTTTTCTTAAGTTTTCGCGGGTACTTACATGTATGGTGTTCGGCTTGGTTCGGGTATTTTCCCACGTCATTGTAGTTCTTTTAAAGTTGTAGCAACGTTTCAGCAGAATCTCATCTGCCATCATCAGGCTTCTGTATTGTGTCCGTCTGTGAGTCAGACTTTTACAGTAGTTTCAGATTTGAATTTGGGGCAGCCTATTGCTGTGCCAGAATGGTTTTTCTTCATCCTGATTGGTTGGGAGTCTTGGTCTGTGTTTATTGGTCTCGGAGTTTGCTGTGTTCTGCTTGATTGGTGTCTCTAATATCTTCTGTCTGTTTTTTGGCTCTTTTTGTATCTTGATTGGCTGGCAGCATTGTGTTGCTTTAATGGAGGCCTTTAGTGCAGCTTGGCTTCGGGTAAATGGACGGCTATCATTAGTTAGGAAGCTGGGTTTCATCTGGGTGCCTGGTTGGGGTGTGTTTGAGCTGGAGGTATCAGGGGGATCTGTTTGTGCCCAGGTGTTTGCCTGGCTTGTGGTGTGGAGATTTTTTTGTTTGTGAGTGCAGGCTTCCAAATGATTGACAGCCTGGTGGAATCATCTCTTCTGTTCATGCTTTCTGGTCTTTTTTCAATCTCTATGGCTTCTCTGATGATTCTGTGATTAGGGTTTTCTATAGTGGCCAGGGTTTTGGTGCCATTGAAGTTGATGCTATGACCTGTGGCTTCCATGTGTTGGACTAGTGAGGAAGTGTGTTCCAGCTTTTTGACTGCATTTTTGTGTTCATCCAGGCGGGTGCTTATTCTTCTATTGGTCTGTCCAATGTATGTGGCCGGGCATGATGCATTAGATATTAGAGACACCAATCAAGCAGAACACAGCAAACTCCGAGACCAATAAACACAGACCAAGACTCCCAACCAATCAGGATGAAGAAAAACCATTCTGGCACAGCAATAGGCTGCCCCAAATTCAAATCTGAAACTACTGTAAAAGTCTGACTCACAGACGGACACAATACAGAAGCCTGATGATGGCAGATGAGATTCTGCTGAAACGTTGCTACAACTTTAAAAGAACTACAATGACGTGGGAAAATACCCGAACCAAGCCGAACACCATATATATATATATCTATATATCTATATATATATATATATATATATATCTATATATATATATATATATATATATATATATATATATATATATATATATATATATATATATATATATATATATATATATATGTTTTCTGAGGTTCTCGGGGAATTTGATGGATTCTGCATAGGGCTGCAGTTGTTTGGCGAGAAATTTGGCTAGGTTTTGTAGAGGTGAGCCTATGGAGCTGACTATTGGTCTAAGTGGAGTTCCTTCTTTGTGTATCTTGGGGAGACCATAAAGCTTGGGGCTCCATAGGCTCACCTCTACAAAACTTAGCCAAATTTCTCGCCAAACAACTACAGCCCTATGCAGAATCCATCAACTCACATGTAAGAAACTCATTCCAGTTCATCGAGATCATAAAGAAACAAAACTTACAACCCAGCGACCTACTAGTGAGCTTCGATGTCATATCCCTCTTCACCCAAGTGCCAATAAAAGAAGCCTTGACAGCCATCCAAAACAAATACAACCCCCCCAGCACATCCTAGATCTGACCAACCACTGTCTATCCAATACATACTTCACCTACAACGGACAAAAATACAAACAAATAGAAGGAGCACCCATGGGATCACCCCTCTCACCTGTCATCGCAAACCTCTACATGGAACACTTTGAAACACAAGCTCTAGAAAAATATGATCACAAACCCAAACTCTGGCTCAGATACGTAGATGACACCTTCATAATCTGGCCACACGGGAAAGAAAAACTGAACAACTTCCTCACACACCTCAACAGCCTACACCCCAAAATACAATTCACCATGGAAACAGAAGCTAACAATCAACTTCCCTTCCTAGATGTCTTGGTATACAAAAAAACCCAATGGCTCCCTAGGACACACCATCTACCAGAAGAAAACACATACAAACCGCTATCTACATGCACTCTCACACCACCACCCAGCACAGATCAATTCCGTAGCTGAGACACTCATCTCCAGAACAAAATGCTTAGCTGATGAACAACACCTAAAAACCGAACTAAACACTCTCACCAACGTACTAACAGCCAATGGATTCCAAAGAAAGAAGATTATCCACCTAATCCAAAAAGAAACCCCAACCAAAATCCAAGACAGAGAACAAGAGAACGGCAAAGCCCTCCTCCCATATAAAAAAAGGCACTACAGACAAAATCAGCAAGATCCTCCAAAAACACAACATTAAAACAGCATTCTGCACAAACAGAAAAATATCCACCATCCTAAGAAACCCTAAAGACAAAATCGAGTTAGAAAGCCAAGGAGTATACGAAATCCCTTGCACTGCCTGACCCACCACATACATTGGACAAACTAACAGAAGAATAAGTGCACGCGTTGAAGAACATAAGAACTCAATCAAAAAGAAGAACCGACCTCTTCCCTGGTCCAACACCTCAAAGCCACAGGACATGAGATTGACTTTAAAAATACCAGAACTATCGCCAAAACTGAACACCACAGCAGCAGAATAATCAGAGAAGCCATAGAGATAGAAAAACGCCCACACAGCATGAATAAAAGAGATGACACCTCCCGCTTACCAGCCATTTGGAAACCCGCCCTCATGAACAGACGAGTACCTAACATGATGAATGACACCAGACCCACACCCACGAGGGCCACACGAGATGCCACCACCACACTTCCACGTAAAAAGCAGACTCACACCCACACAGAAGATGAGACACGACCACAGACCAAAAGCCGCACTGCAGCTGCATCACTACCCACTTCAAACCCCTCTGAGCCATACATGAAGCGAACTGACCCCCACCATGAAGATGCAGCACGACCACGAACTCAAAGCCAAACAGCAAGATCACAGCTCACCAGCTCAAATCCCCCAGTAACTAAGACCAACCTGAGCACAACCAAGCCCCCACCTGAACAGAACACACCTCCAGCCAATCAGAACATGGCCAACCCCCCAACCAATCAGAACACAGCCAAAACCCCAACCAATGAGAACACACCCCCACCCAATCAGAACACAGCCAAGCCCCCACCCAATCAAGTCACACCCCACTAGCAGTTAAAAGGAAGAAGCAGCTGCAAGCTCACATCACTCTGAGAAGCACAGAACTGAAGACAGAAGCCTGAAGATGATGAATGAGACTTCATCGAAACGTTGCCTAGATACTTCCAATCTTACGCGGAGAAAACCCGAATAACCAAAGATATATATATATATATATATATATATATATATATATATATACACACACACCCTGTTTCTCCAACAATATGGCCTCCCCAATATGAAGTCCCAGCATGTTTTATAGGCATGAAATGAAATTAAGCCCCTCCCCCAAATTAAGGCCTATATTAAAACATGCGAAATGGGGGAATGGTGGGGGGCTTGACATTAGGAAGTATTTTTGTTGCACACCCGGATATGGTGCTGCCTGCGTTGACCCCAACGAAGTGCCCCACCAAAGCCGAGGTCAACACCCAAGCCGTCACCGCCACCCGAAGATGCAAGGGGGGAATTAGTCACCCCGAAAAGATGGCCTAGCCATTTTTCGGGCTCAAAAATAAGACCTGGTCTTATTATATGAGAAACACGGTATATATCTCACAATCAACTTAACATTCACGCATGTTACATTCATCTGAAGGGAAGTAGTAACAGGAAAAAGACTAGACAATTGCTAATTACGTATTGAGGAATGAGTAGCTGACACAGCTTGTACACAGAGATGTTTTGATGAATTTGCTTTGCTTTATTGTAGATAAGTGAACAAAGGACAGATTGTGAACACTGAAGTTGATAAATAGTTTTTTTTGTTAGAGGTATTTCTACAATTATTGTATTGCAAATCATAACACAAAATGTCCACAAATTGTCCAGTTCCATTTTGTCTTTTCTGTATTAGGCAGGTCTAAAATCAGCATGTTTTCTCTAATATAAATATATTAGAGAATATGTGAATATAGTAGCTTTAGATTGTTATCCATTTTGGAATATTATCAGACTTGTAAAAAATTATATAAATCACCCATTTTCCCTTTCTTACCTTTTTGAGAACAATAGATAATTATAGCAATAGCACTTAGACTTATATACCACTTTATAGTGCTTTACAGCCCTCTCTAAGAGGTTTACAGAGTCAGCAAATTGCCCCCAACAATCTAGGCAATAATCTTCATTTTACCCACAATCCTCATTTTACCCACAATCTTCATTTTACCCACCTCGGAAGGATGGAAGGATGAGTCAACCTTTTACTGCTTGGTTTGAGATATTCTTTCACATAAATCAAAGGCTGTAGGCAGAACCTTTGGCCCATATGGAATGTTGAATTGGATTTGGACAATTACAAACATCAATCCAGTGAAAACTAAAGGAATCAGTAAACTGTCACCATTTGTGATTATATTTGTACACATTTAATTTATTTTTATTTATTTATCTGTATCCTGCCTTTATTATTTTTACAAATAATGTAATGTATCTTCTTCCTCTTATTTTTCCTCCAACAGCAACCCAGTAAGGTGAATTGGGCTGAAAGAGAGAGAGAGACTGACCCAAGGTCACCCATTTTCCTTCTGGGATTTGGACAAGTGAAGCTGATTATATTTCAGAGTAATGCTTTGCTCTGTAGCATATTGGCATTCCTTTCATCTTTGTAATTTAAAATTATATTGATCGATTTAGCGATTCATTGATCAGTTTGCACTAAATTCACAGGACGAATGAAGTTAGGAGCTTGACAGGTGCCAGTGTGCATGTGTCAGTGAACATATTGTATTCCACAGAGGGAGTGAAAGAAAATAAAAGCAGAGGGGGGAAGAGAATGGTTAATGCAAAAATGCCAAAATAAAGGATACAAATATGTACTTTGAATTGTTTCTAAAAGTGGCAGATTAAATGGATTAAGGAAAAGCAAAACAGAAAAGAGAGTAACAAGTAACTCTGAAGTTTTGCCAAGACTATTTTATTAGATTTATAGTAATCATATAACATACAACTTAAAGATTAATTTTGTCAGCACAGGAATTGCTTTTGGGTTACTACCCTGAATATTACTGCTAATATAAATTGTTTGGTTTTCAGGAGGACTTTTTGTGTTTTCCTTTTCAGAGGTAACCTTTTTCCCTCTGCCTCGCTCATCACATTCTTTCTCTGCCAGCTTGAGCAACACAGATTTTACTTATTTTCTATGCATTCCAAAGAAGGGAGGGTGGTGTGTAGCCAGTTACTTCTCTCAAACTGCTTTCCATGGATGCAGACCTCCCAAGTGACTGGCACAAAAAAACAGAAGGCAAAAGAGAAATGAAGATGTTTGGTTGAATGCATAGGTGGTTTAATCTCTATTTCCCCTTTACCTCACATAAGCCAAATATATCTCCTTCCAATTCATAGGCAGCATCAGGTTGGAGCTTCAATTATATTGTTGTGTCTCTCTAAGCCCTTCAGTGATAGTTTGCTTTGAAATGTTATATTACATTCAAATGGATAAAGGTATAGCATTTTAAGGAGGGTCTATGACAATTCATCAAAGCCAGCTCACCATAGACAACTCACCACAGCCAACTTGCCATGGCCAACTCAATACGGGATAACTCACCATGGCCAACTTGCCACAGGACACCTCACTGTGGGATAAGAGTTACACTAATATCAAAGAAATGGTGAAATAGAATAATCAAAGAAAGGATGCAAAAGGAGGACAGAATGAAATTTGAATGACAAAAATTAAAATATTTTTATTTATTTTAAATAATTAAATCTCCTGCTTGAGCAGGGGGCTGGACTAGAAGTTTTTCAAGGTCCCTTCCAGCTTCTATTCTATTCTATTCTATTCTATTCTATTCTATTCTATTCTATTCTATTCTATTCTATTCTATTCTATTCTATTCTATTAACAGCTCTCTGTTTTAATTGAAGAAAAGGAAAAAAGGAGCAGCCACTGCTCTCAGGATCTGCTTTTGAAATGAACAAGTAGGCGTCCATAAAAGCAAGCTAAAACCAAATGTTTCATCAATATTGTTTGAACGTTTTTGCCCATTTGCAGCCAACGTTTACAATAAAGCGCTCTAATTTTAATATCTGGAATAGGATCTGAGTTCCAAATCATGCACACACCAAATCTTAAAGTTTCAAAAGAAGGGGAAGACAAAGTTGAAAATTTCTCAATCTTTTACTTCCTGCCTTTTAAAGCAAAGATATTGTATGTAGCTATTGTTATATATAAATAAAACATTCTTAGTTGAAGGAATCATAGAGATATTCTTTTGACTGAGAAAACCTGCTGTTATTAAAACTTAACCGAATAGTTTAATGACCTAACTTAGCTTTGTATAAATAAAAGTTTTTTTTATTTTTATCACAACAACAAAAATAAACATAAAACCTTTCTGTTCCACAGTGTATCAGTTGAGTACATATTTCTTCATGCACAAAATAATATCATACATATTTAACTTGTATATATTTATAATTGTTCTTATCAATATTTTATATCACATTTGTCGCTTATTCTATTATCCTTAGCTTTTAAGTCCTTAACTTTCAATAATATATTTCAAGTTCATTTTCTTTATCTAACTCATCTATTTATCAGTAACAATATGTTATACTATACTTATATAATTCAATTATTTACTCTTCTATCCAACCATTCATAAAATAGATTCCAAATTTTATAATAGTCTTTTTCTTCTTGTTCTCTAATCACCATTGTTAATCTACTCATTTCTGCACATTCCATTATTTTCTTAATTATTTCCTCTTCTGTCGGATTTTTTTCATTTCTCCAATTTTGTGCAAATATAATCGTAGCTACTGTTAAAATATTACTAATCAAATATGTTATTTCTTTGTTATAACCCTCAGGCAAAATTCCCAATAAAAATGTCTCTGGTTTTAAGTCTATAGGTTGTTTTATCATCTTCTCCAGCCACATGTGTATTTTAACCAAGTACTTTTTAGTCTCTGTGCATGTCCACCACATGTGGTAATATGATCCTGGTAACTTCTGGCATTTCCAACACTTCACTGACTTATCTTCAAACATCTTAGCAATTCTCATTGGGGATAAATGCCACCTGTAAAACATCTTATACAAATTCTCTTTATTGGCCATTGACATAGTTAATTTATAATTTCCAGACCATAATATCTGCCATTTATCAAGATTTATTCCATATCCAAAAATTTTCCCCCACGCAATCATTGTTTCATTTACTTGTTCATCCTCTAACTTCATTCCTAATAGATAACCATATAGTTTTTTAATCAACTTCTCATCAGTGCCTGTTAGGATTTTATCTAATTCAGCCAATTCCTTATAAAACCCAGTCATCTTAATGTCTTTTTCATACCTTGTATGTATTTGCAAGTAAGAGTACCAATTTATATTTATTCCTTGTAAATCAAATTCTTGCTTTGTTTTGAGGTCACCCTTTTCATTTAAAATTTCATCATATCTTATTATATTTTCCTTTTTAAATAGCTATGGATATGAAAAGGCTTCTAAAGTTGATAACAGACTGGTATTTTCAAATAATGATAGTCTCTTATCTTTTCCCATGCTGTTAATAAAGCACCTCTAATATAATGTCTCCTAAAATATCCATGTGCCTTACTTTCTTTATACCATAAAAATGCATGCCAACCCAATTGTAAATCATGTCCTTCTAACGTTAGTAATCTGGCATTTTTCAATACAATCCATTCCTTCACCCACATCAATATTGTTGTCTGATAGTATAATTCCCATAATTTGGTAATCCAAAACCCCCTCTCAACCTTGCTTCCTGTAGTAATTTTATCTTGATTCTTGCCTTTTCCTCTGCCAAATAAATTTCATCATCATTTTATTTAAATCTTCAAAATATTTTTTTATTGGAATCGTTTGAAATAGATACAATATTTTTGGCAGTATGTTCATTTTAATTGTCGCTATTCTTCCTATTAAGGATAGTTGTAGATTTTTCCATTTTTCTAGATCTATCGCAATCTGTTGTAATAATGTGTCATAGTTATTTTCTTTAAGTGTTCCACATCTACTGTCATTTGCATCCCTAAGTATTTCACTTTTTTTTGTAATTTGAATATTTAATTTGTCCATTAGTCTTTTGTTTTTCTGTCATATTTTTCACCAATTTTTTTGTTTTTTCTTTATTTATTTTCAGTCCTGCTACTTCGCCAAACTCCTCTATTTCTGTAATCAACTTTGGGCCTGTTTCCAATGGTTCTTCCAATATAAAAACCAAATCATCTGCGAATGCTTGTAGTTTATACTCTTCATTTTTTATTTTCATTCCCTTTATTTCTCCATTTTTTCTAATATTTCTATTCAAGATTTCCAGTTTCAATACAAATAATAGTGGGGGGAACAGGCAGCCTTGTCTATTAACTTAGCTTTGTTTAGAATGATATGGTTAGGTTACAATGTGATCTGGACCTTGAAAAGACCTCTTGGGATTTTGGTGAGTTTATTCATTCCCATAAATGATCTGAAGTAAAATGCAATAAATAACAGAGGGCCTGGAGATCCCAAATCACCTTTGACCAATCAAATCCTGGTTTGTTTTTAATTCTTCTTATTTGGTGCTCTTCACTTTCCACGTGAAAGGTAGCAATAAACTGTACAAGAATTTTAGCATTGCTAATGGAACTCCTTCAGATTTACCTGAAGTGTCATTATCAGGAGTCTGTTTAAGAGGATATAAAGCAGGGGTGTCCAACCTTGGCAACTTTAAGACTTGTGGACTTCAACTCCCAGAATTCCTCACCCCTGATATAAAGCATCTGGCTGTGAACAAAAATAGAGGAGGACTGGCAGTGACAGGGTTCATACATCTTTTGTTTGTGTGCTTCTTTTTTTGTGCCTATCAGAGAGCTTTGATTTCTGATGACTGTTTCATCTAATCCCTGTAAATTTTCTTGGCAAGATTTTCAGAAATGGCTTGCCCCTGCCACTCTTCTAGGGCTGACAGATGCTGACTGGCCAAAGGTTTTCCAAGTAGCTTTGTGCCTAAGGTGAGATTAGAACACACAGTTTCTCAATTTCTAACTTGGTGCCTTAGCCACTACAGCCAATTGGTTTTTTGAAACCTGAAAGCCTGATAAGGTTGTTTGCTTTGGTTTAAGTCAATGAATTTTGTTAACTTTGCTCTGTGGTTTATCACAGTGTGTGAATGCAGTCACTTATGGGTTAGGAAACAAATCAAGGTTAAGCAACCCATGTAGCATAGTATGCAAACCCAATGACTGATTTGTAAATCGAGATTTATAATTTAGTACATCCGATTGTGTTTTATTAAGCAAGGCAGGGCAGAGCAAAATGTGTGATTCTAGCCAGCGTCTTTGTATAAATTCCTGAGTCTCTTTTAACATTTTAATAGCTGCCTGACATGTTTGCTCCATCTGGACATGGAAACAAATTCCAGTTTTTAGTACTTTGGTACATCTGTGGTAGAACATTGTTAGCAGGCGCTGATATTAAACAATAATTAATTTGTCTATCATATGAATTAGTGCTGATCCCTGAAACAGGCTGGGTATATGATGAGAATTATTTGAAGTTGTGATACAGTTTGTTTAAGCTGAGTAAGATACAAAGATAATGTGAACCAGAGGTGTGGTGATTGGTTTGAAAGAAATGCCTTCCTGTTTTCATAAGATAGCTGGGGCTCAGTTCTTTATGAAAGAATCCCACAATACATTTTTTCTTCTTTGTTAATGCATAATGTTACTATTATTTTCAGGGCCAACATATGCTTCACTTGGCGATCCTCCCTGTTTACTCTGTTGCTGCTAAGCACATGTTTTGATATTTTCTCATTCTATTATATAAAGAGAGACAAATTGTGAGATGTGCTCTGATATCAAAGCATAGTAGAAAAATGCATTTAAAAATATAAAGGAAAAATAGACGATAGCAGTAATAACAAATTATGCTTAAATTCAAGACGACAACTAAAAAAAAAAGACACCAGGTCTTCAAAAGTCTGTCCAATAAAAACATACTGCTTTACCTCTGAAAGATGATGTTCGCATCCTATCTTAATCTTACTCCTCAGGGATTAAGGTAAAGCTATTCAACACCACAGATAATTCTGCTACCCTTCAAAAAGACCTCAACTATGTATCAGAATGGCCAAACAAATGACAACTTCAAATCTCAACAAATAAATACTCTGTCTTACATATTGGCAAAAAAAAAATCAGAAAATAAGATACAAGCTGAATAGTCAAGACCTTGTTGATGATCCAAACTCTGCCAAGGACCTTGGAGTACTCATCTCAAATGATCTAAGTGCTAGAGCCCACTGTAACTACATAGCCAAAAAGGCATTGAGAGTTGTTAACCTAATCCTATGTAGCTTTTTCTCTGGTAATATCACACTACTAACTAGAGCATACAAAACATTTGCTAGACCAATACTCCAATACAGCTCATCAGTCTGGAACCCACATTATGTATTTGATATTAGCACAGTTGAGAAAGTCCAGAAATATTTCACAAGAAGAGTTCTCCACTCCTCTACTCGTTGTAGAATACCTTATGCCACCAGATTTGAAATTCTAGACCTAGAAAACCTTGAATTACGCTGGTTTTGGTCTGATCTAAGTATGGTATATAAAATCGTACATTGCAATGACTTACCTGTCAATGAATACTTCAGCTTCAACCATAACAACACAAGAGCACACAATAGATACAAACTCAAGGTTAACTGCACCAAACTTGATTGCAGGAAATACGACTTCAGCAACATAGTGGTCAATGTCTGGAATACTCTACCTGACTCTGTGGTTTCTTCCCCAAACCCCAAAAACTGTAACCTTAGACTGTCTACTATTGACTTCACCCCTTTCCTAAGAGGTCTGTAGAGGGCGTGCATAAAATAAAATAAAATTAAAGGGCTAGATTTAATGAATAGCTATAGAACATGTACTGCAACTTGTTCCTCTTGATTTGAATTTGTTACTGTTATTTTGCTTTCCAAGAAAACACAACTCTCGAAATCAGAGATGGACATCTCCTCAGCCCATGAGCATTCCTAAAATGCATCATAAAAATTGGTGGCAAATTGATTATAACTTCCTGATATGTTGTAGAAAGAATGCATTAAAATATAAGCAAAACAGAGATTTTTAAAATATATATTTATCCTTTAAATCCTCCAAATACCCCCCAAAAAAGACTGAAAATTTTAATTTCATCCCCTGGTGATGCCTATCTACCTACTACCTACCTATCATCCCTGCTGCCTTAAAAGACTGGAAAATGATTGTATGTGGGGTGTGGGTGTGCCTATTTTCTTCCTTTATCCACAAGTTATCTGTCTCTTCTCCAAATACTATTCCACTATGTTCCATGCTTAGGGAATAATCTATTTGGGAACTAGGGAATTTTATCTTTCTTTTCCAGTCTGCTATGGGGATATTAGATGAGGGTTTATTTAGATTACTTTTACTAGCACATAATCACTTTGTTTTTGTAATAGTTTATGTTATATATGAACTAAATATATACACAGAAAAAAAGAGACCATTACATGGTAATTATCCTTTGGGATAAATTATATTTGAGATGGAGGGTGAGTGAGAAATTAAAAATCTATATACTCAACTATTTATCCCTTGATGATATTTACATTGATTCCTAAGATACGGTTGGAAGAATTTCTCTTTTTTAGCTTGTGTAGGTGGACAAGAAATAAGTATTATGAGATTCAGCATTACCACAATGATTATTAATTTCTAGGGAATACAGAACTGCACATTTTCTGGAAATGGAATTTAAGCAATAAATGATGTTTCTTCAGAGGTGATAATTTATTAGGCATCAGGAAAGAGACTACAATTCAGCCTAAAAGCCACCCTACTGTAAGTGTTCCATTGACCCATTTGTCTTTCAATTTTCTCAAATTTTGACATATAAATCACTGCATATACTTGAGTGTTGTTTAAAAGACCCCTGCCCTCCCAGCTGAAATATTATGTCCTGGATATGCATGCTGAAAGCTATTAGTACCCTGCTCTTTAGCAGAAGAAACCTAAGGATCTTCTCCCTTCACTTTAGAGCATCATCCTACAACTGATGTAGTTGATACGCCAATTCATTAATAACTTCTAGGGACATAAATGTGTAACACTTATAGCAAAACCTAATCATGTCACTATGCTTAAAGATCAATTCAACAGAAGGTATGATACCTTTTTAAGATGCTTTCCCAACCCAGAAAGCCCAGTATCAATTAATTTCTTGTCTAGAGATTTCCTGTTTCAAACAATACAGCAGACCATGATACAGTGGTTAGATTGCAGTATTTCAGGCTGATTCTGCTCACTACCAGCAGTTAGATCCTGTTAGGCTGAAGGTTGTCTCAGTCTTCCATTCTTCCAAGGTTGGTAAAATGAAAACACAGATTGTTGGGGCAATATGCTGACTCTGTAAATCACTTAGAGAGTGCTGTAAAGCACTATGAAGCAGTATATAAGTTTAAATGCTATTGCTAAATGTTACTGCATCTTTGTGAGGTCTACACAACCACATTTTCTAAGGTTGTAGACACAGTTATAAGCTGTTTGGCACATTAACTGTCCTGTGATGTCTCTGTGTGATGGTGGCCAAGTCTAATATTCTTTGTCTTAACCATAATTACTGATTGTGTTTGCTTTTTTCTCTTCCGTTAATTCATTGGGGAAAAATTAATCCACTGGATCTGAATCCAGTGACATCTTGATCGAATGTGATTGGCAGGATGCTTGTTCCAGTACATCACCAACCTGTTCACAGTTCAATCTTGATTTGTATTTTGTGATGTATTTGGAATCTGTTTATTGGAACAGATTTCCACATACTTGCATAATTTAATTACAGAATTTGTGATTGATAATTGTACATAAAGAATTCTGGTGGTAAATTCTGTTAATCACAAAGTAAATATTATCGGGAACATACTGTAACATGAAGTTATTTTTTTAAATATAACCTTCAGGTTTCTAGAAACTCTTGTCTTGCCTCAACTTTTTTTAATACGTTGATAGATCTGCTGCCAGTAAGATTTCCTGGAATAATATAGAATATATTCACCAAACTTGAATGTTATATGAAAAGAGGCATTTCTATACCACAATATATACACATGTCTGTCAGTGGGAACCTCAATCAACAGCTCTGACCTACTAAATTATATGCTGAATTACTCTGAAGACTCTGAAAGACCAACCTTGGGGATTTAGTGCTAGAACTACTGATCAGAAAATTATTTCTTTGTGTGTTTGTGCCTGTGTATTTATTGGTGAATATTTTTTCTCTCACTAAGCTCTTCAAAAGAGTGTTTTCCAGGCTGGTGCCCTCCAGAAGTGCTGGATTTAACTTCAACATCCGCAGTTGGCAGGAAAGATTACTTTTTGGTTTATAACCCCTAAGTGAGAGTGGCTGAGGGAGAAACCCAGAGGTGGTATTCAGCAGGTTCTGACCAGTTCTGGAGAACCAATAGAGGAAATTTTGAGTAGTTCAGGGAACCGGCAAATACTACTTCTGACTGGAGATTTTACAGTATCCTTCCCCTGCCATGCCCACCAAGCCACGTCCACAGAACCGGTAGTAAAAAAAATTGAATCTCACCACTGGAGAAACCCTTGAAATAACAGTTGTGGGTGTGTAATTTTTGGTAGCAAAACTTGTTCCTTTGTAAATGATAATTTGCTTTATATTAGGCAAGAGGCTGAGAAGTTGGTCACAGGTTTAATTAAGGCCATAAAAAGGATTCCTAAAATGACTTTCCCTTTGGTTGAATTTAGTAGTACTTATTTGGTAGCAGGAGGAAAATTTATGATTTACTCAAGTAATAGTTGAAACCATTAATATATTTCTGATCGACAGCAAATCATCCCTAAGAGAAAGGGAGATTGTAGAATATTATGAAAAATAGCTGGAAATTGGTGATGAAGAAAGAAAAGAAAAATTCTTCTTCCTTTCTAAGCTATTTTTTATTTTCACTTGTCTTTGTCATCCTACCTTTATGTGTGTGAATTTTATTTCCATGTTTGAAATTCATTGCTAGACTAAACTAATTTTATAGTTAATTCAGTTCTAAGTCTTTTTAAAATTATTACAATGGGCAGCAGTATACTACAGCTCAAGACAGTCTGGCATATTCCTTACAGCAGGGATGTCAAACTCAAGGCCTGCGGGCTGGATTCGGACTGCAGGGTGCTTAAATCTGGCCTGCAGGGCCATCATGGAAACAGCAAAGGACCAGCCTGCAGTGCCTCTGCCAGTGAAAAAAGGAACTTGTGTGTGGCCTTCCTGAGCTCTGTTTTTGCTGGCAGAGTGTTGCAGGAGGCCACCCCAGCCAAAAACGGAGCTCGGGATCCCATTTTCACCAGCAGAGCACAAGGATCACCTGACATAAGTGACGTCAAGCTGGCCATGCCCAACCAGGTCACGCCTGGCTCCCCAAGGTCAAACATAATCCTGATGTAGCCCTAAATGAAATCAAGTTTGACACCCCTGCTTTACAGGAATCACACAGTGGAATTTGAAGGACTATCTATTAACCATAGTTTTTGCCTGTCCAGCGATATTGGGCAGAGAGGTGTGCTTCAGAACGTCAAATAAACAGTGTCATATGTCAGAACCTATTACATTATAGCTACCATGTTATTCTGGAATAAGTAAGATGATGTTTTGTTTTTGAAAAAAATATTGTTCTTTGGGGAAAACAATATACACTCCAGATGTGTTGAACTTCAATTCCCATAACTCTTAGAAAAGTTGCGAGAATAATGAGAGATGGTCCAACACATCTGGAGGGCACCAGGCTTCAAAAGGCTGATTTAGGACAAACAATTAATATTTAGGGAAATAGCTTGTTTACGTTCACAAGCAAGGACTCATTTTGTGGTTGCTAACTGGAACTGAGATTATTTTTCAGCGTGTCTTTATGTATATGTCTGTAGACTTTATAACATACAGTATGTCTACAGTTTATTCCAGTAGATTAACTCAGAATTAGTCATAAGCCTGAAAAAAAAAAGCTTTTTTCCAATTATTTGTAAGGCCAAGATTTTGTTTTAAATATCCTTTTTTGCTTCATATTTTGAGACAAAAGTCACAGACAAGATTATTGCTTAATCATTTGGATATATTTTCTTTTCCCTCTAACATCTTCTAACATCCTCCAGACTTTGAAATATCTAACTTTTCTCATCCCTTGAAGGCCTTCCACATGCAAGAACTGTGTTGATCTAAGATTGGTGGAGCATCTTTGTATCCCCAGGATAATCTTGCAGAAATCTTCTGTCTTGCCAGTCTTCTCTATCCCATTGCTCTCCCACAGAGTGGTCATTTAATCTTGTCCATCATTTAAAAAAAAATATGGTAAGGAAAGGACAAAGATGAAGGAGTGGAATACTGGCTGAATTCCATTCCTTCCCTTCCCACTAGAACACAGGAGTATCACATCACAGAAAACTGAGAACACTTCAGTGTAGTACACGTGGATGTGGCAAAAACAAGCCTGAAAATATCCAGCTTTTTTAGGGCTGCATTCTAGACAATTTTAGGAATTGTTTCTTTGTAGGATGCAAATATTTGGGACAAAGGCAGAATAATTCATAATCTATTACTTAAATGTACTGTATGCACTTGAAATATGAATGAAAAGTACAAAAATGTTTAAAATAAGAATTAAAAATTAAGACCATGTTTCCCCCAAAATAAGAACCTGTCTTATATTTTTTTACCACCAAAAAGGCACCAGGTCTTATTTTGAGGGGAATGTCATCCACTGACTAACCTCACTTGCGCGCTTCGCTCCTGGCCTCCTTTTAGCTGTCAGGGGCCTTTAGGAACTTCTTCTGAAGCCAGCAAGGCTTTCCTGAAGGCCTTTGCAGTGCATAACAGAGCTCCAGATCAATCTTGAGCTTTGTTATCAGCTACAGAGGTCTTCAGGAAAGCTTTGTCAGCCTTGCCAGCTGCAGAAGAAATGCATGGCAAGGCATGTGTCAGGTGTGCGAGGCCTGCCTACAGCTGTCCAAAGGTAAGTAGTAGGGCAGCTCCACCGCCCCATCCCCACCCTAGCTTAATTTTTACCTCTGCACTCTGGAGTGGGTGGGATCTTAATTAGGGCTTATTTTGGGGGGTAAGGCTTATATTGGCTCATGTGTAAATATCAAGCTAGGACTTACTTTCAGAGTAGGTCATATTTTTAGAGAAACAGGTATTAGAAACTTAGAAATATTAGAAATAAAGCAACTAGAATAAAATAGAATACTTTTATTGGCCAAGTGTGATTGGACACACAAGGAATTTGTGTTAGTGTAAATACTCTCAGTATACATAAAGAAAAGGTACATTCATTAAGAATCAAGAATCATAACGTACAACACTTAATGATAGTCATAGGGTACAATCAACAATCAAATCATACTAGGAAACAGTCAATATAAATCATAAGGATACAAGCGACCAAGTTACAGTCCTACAATATGTTTTGTAAGCTCATCTAGGCAATGACATTTTTTTGTCCTCATTTTTATTGCCTTCAGTTGCTTCAAGAGCTGGGATCTTCTTCTGCCTTTGCATTATGTGCTCAAGTTAGTTGAGCTTTAGCTTCAGGGAACAGTCTGGTTGAACTTCATCTGGGGCTCTTGCCAAGTTTTTTTCTCATTCAAGGGATTCTCAAAAATTTTATCCAGTACTACAGTTCAAACCCATACATTTTAACTCTAACCTTAGTTCAAAGCAATGGCTTTTCATGATTCAGGATCATGAAACTATATTAAATCATAATATCCTCATTCAGACTTCACAGAAAAGCTGGGATTAAATAAACCAAGGAAAGTTGTACTGCAGTCAGCCATGAAAGAGGAGGTGAAATGGGAAGAAAGGAAGCTGATTGGTGTTTCATTCTTTAAACAGCATCTTTCTTTAAAAAAATCTTCAGGACACAATCATTGAATTACAATGCTTATTCTTAGAAGTAAGTTCTAAAACAATATCAAAACCAGTTTTGTAATCTTTGATTTTTCAGTCATGATTCCAATTTAACTATTAACCTTAATATGTTTCTGGGTATGAAATTAAAAATTTTCTTTTAAACCATTTAATCTACCTAAAATGATAAAACAGAACTGATTTTTTTAATATATTTGTTATTGTTTACATATAGATATATTGAATACAGTGTAATTGGCTATGGCATTCTAAGTGCCATAAAACAGAAGTAAAAACAGAATAATATATAGACTATTTAAACTGAGCTAGTGTTGTACAATAGTTTCTGATCATCATATTCTAATATGCCAACTCATCTATCATACTAATACTTATATTCCTCTGTCAATAATACAAATAGTCTCTTTCCAAGTCCCTTTCACCTGATTCTTTCGCCTTCCAACTTCTACCTAGTGTTTCTAATCATTGATAAAACCTATTCCATGTTAAATAGTATTCTGTATCTCCTTTATCTTTTATTTTTAGCTTTAGTCTATCCATTTGTGCACAGTCTTCCTTATCGTCTCATCCTCTGATGGTCTGTTTTCGTTCTTCCACTGTTCCGCATATACAATTCTTGCTGTGGTCAAAACATGTAATATTAAATATATTTATTTTATTTATTTGATTTGCCAATTGTTTACAAGATAATAAGTATAAGTGTATACATAGTTATGAATACATGAAATGGGTACATATAAGAAAAATAAAAGAATAGGAGAAACAATAGGACAGGGACGGTAGGCACGTTGGTGCGCTTATGCACGCCCCCTACAGACCTCTTAGGAAAGGGGTGAGGTCGATAGTAGACAGTCTAAGGTTAAAGTTTTTGGGGTTTGGGGAAGAAACTACAGAGTCGGGTAGAGTATTCCAGACATTGACCACTCTATTGCTGAAGTCGTATTTCCTGCAATCAAGTTTGGTGCGGTTTACTTTGAGTTTGTATCTATTGTGTGCTCTTGTGTTGTTATGGTTGAAGCTGAAGTATTCACTGACAGGTAGGACATTGCAATGTATGATTTTATATACCATGCTTAAGTCAGACCGAAGACGGCGTAATTCAAGGTTTTCTAGTTCTAGAATTTCAAGTCTGGTGGCATAAGGTGTTCTACAACGAGTAGAGGAGTGGAGAACTCTTCTTGTGAAATATTTCTGGACTTTCTCAATTGTGCTAATATCAGATACGTAATGTGGGTTCCAGACTGATGAACTGTATTCGAGTATTGGTCTAGCAAATGTTTTGTATGCTCTGGTTAGTAGTGTGATATTACCAGAGAAAAAGCTATTTAGGATTAGGTTAACAACTCTTAATGCCTTTTTGGCTATGTAGTTGCAGTGGGCTCTAGCACTTAGATCATTAGAGATGAGTATTCCAAGGTCCTTTACAGAGCTTGGGTCATCAACAAGTTCTTGACTATTCAGCTTGTATTTTATTTTCTGATTTTTTTTGCCAATATGTAAGACAGAGCATTTATTTGTTGAGATTTGAAGTTGCCATTTGTTTGACCATTCTGATACATAGTCAAGATCTTTTGTAGGGTAGCAGTATTGTCTGTGGTATTGAACAGCTTTACATCATCAGCGAAGAGAACGCAATTGCTCTTAATATGATCACAGAGGTCGTTTATGTAGAGTATGAAGAGAGTTGGTCCTAGAACACTGCCTTGGGGAACACCACTATTGACAGGTACTGGATTTGATAGGACGCTTCCGATTTTGACCATTTGTTGTCTGTTTGACAGGAATGC
Organism: Notechis scutatus; assembly: GCF_049901735.1. Lineage (NCBI taxonomy): Eukaryota > Metazoa > Chordata > Lepidosauria > Squamata > Elapidae > Notechis > Notechis scutatus. Next base: position 54,943,660 of record NC_142010.1, on the reverse strand, counting down.
TTCTATCCAGTTATTCAGTTGTCCAGAGATACCATAGGATTTTATTTTTAGGAGTAGTTTGTCGTGTACCACTGAATCAAAGGCTTTACAGAAGTCTATGTAGATTGTGTCTATTGCTTTGCCCTGGTCGAGTTGTGTCGTCCATATGTTTTTGCAGTGTAAGAGTTGTAGATTACAGGATAGTTTTTTTCTGAAACGAAATTGTTTATTGGAGAGTAGGTTATTTGTCTCTAAGTGGAGGATGATGGATTGGTTAATAATTGATTCCATGACTTTACAGGTGACGCAGCATAAGGAGATTGGCCTGTAATTTTCAACTAGGCTTGGGTCTCCCTTTTTGAAGATGGGGATGACTGTGGCTTGTGACCATAGGTTAGGCAAGGAGCTGGTCCTGAAAGATTTTTCAAAGATTATGCTTAGAGGTTTGGCTATGGCAGTGGATAGCTTTCTTAAGAAGTAGGCACATATTCCATCCGGTCCAATAGATAGAGATGGTTTTAGATTGCGTAGTGATTTTTCAACATTGTCTTCTGTGAAATCAATATGTATTAGATCATTATTGTTATCTGTGGTACGGCTAGGAAATACTGGGCATGATCCATTGCTGTTTACAAATACTGAGCCGAAGAATGTGTTAAAGATGTTGGCTTTAATGGTGTCGTCGTTGCAGTCTTTACCATCAGGTCCTATCAAGAGAGGGATGGACCTTGAGTCTTGAAGTTTCCTTATTGATATGGGTAATCTGCTTTTTTGTTTTGTTTTGGGAGTTGTTGTTGGTACATATAGTTTGATGACTCTTTTGACTTCAAGTAAAAATATGTTGTAATGGTCTTCAACAGTATTGCATCCAGTGAATAGAGATTGCCAATCCAGGGATGAGAGATCGTTGTCTATAAGGTCATAGTTGCCTTTTTTGAAGTTACAATTGGGGATTACATCATTGTGGTGATTTTTGTGTGGACGTATGTTGAGACAAAAGTCAATCATATTGTGGTCACTACTGGAAAAGGGTTCTTTAGTTTGTATTCCGTAAATTAAATTCAAACTATTGCAGAAGATGAGATCGAGGCAGTTGTTTAGTCTAGTGTTGTTGGTTACTAGTTGTTCCAGTCCCAGATTTGTAATAGCATTGTAGAAGGTTGTGTGTATGATTTCAGTTGTACAATCATTTAGGGTCCAGTCAATATGAGGTAGATTGAAATCACCAAGAAAGATAAAAGGGTATGGGCAGGATACAGCCCATGTTAGTAATGTCCCTTTGTCTTAGCCTTCTGATATGATACCTAGTAAAAACAATTCTGGTTTAAAATCTATATGTTGTTTGGTCATTCTCTCTAGCCACGTATGTATTCTAGTCCAAAATTTCCTTGTCTTTATACAGGTACACCACATGTGGTAATATGTACCGGGTGATTGTTTACATTTCCAACAGGTTGGGGACATAGTTTTAAACATTTTAGCTAATCTCGCCGGGGGCAGATGCCACCTATAGAACATTTTATAGAGATTTTCCTGAACTGAGGTTTTGATGGTTTTTTTAAATCATATGTTTCCATCTACCCTGGCAGATGCTTTCCATCTACCCTGGCAGATGCTCTCTGTATTTGGCATTGTTTTTTATTTTTATGTAAATGGGATGAAGATGTTCAGTTCTTCCTGGCTAGTCTGCAAAAACACTTCTTTGAAGGAGGCAATCTAGAATTTGGCTGTCTCTTGTCCTGGGGGGAATAATTCCCTGAAGAATGTCCGTTATAGAGAAGAGGAATTTACAGTTGGAATTTTTCTGGCCTTAAAAATATTTATCTGTAGCATGCCTGAATACAAAAAGCAGAGATTGGGATTTTATGCTCTGTTTCCCTGATTGCAAATGTCAGGTATTCTCAAAGAACATTTGTAAATAGCTGCAAAATATGTGTGCTGATATGCTTTCCAATTGGTTTTGCATGGTTGAGGTGTCTATAAAAAAGAACTAGACAGTGTGTCTTCTTGTCTGTCAGTGAAAATACTTGATCACCACTGCTATTAGGAGGGGGACCCTGTGTAAATCTCAGATTATGTATTACAAATCAGATCATCATTCAAATCATATAACAATGTCATTTCAGTAGAAACCACATAAAAGACCAACCAAAATAAGTTAAAAAGATATTGCCACAGATATATTCAGCCTAGCCTTATTTATGCTTTATGCCAAATAGTCAATACTTCTTTGGTTTTAGCAGATGAAGTATTTATACATTTCAGTATAATATATACACATTTTAGCTCTACCATAAAACTGTAATTCCTTCAGAGTATAATAGAATAACAGAGTTGGAAGGTACCTTTTAGGTCATGTAGTCCAACCCCCCCCCTGCTCAAGCGGGAGATCCTATACCATTTCTAACAGATGGCTGTCCAGTCTTTCTTGAAAGCTTCCAGTGATGAAGCATCCACAACTTCTGAAGACATTAATTCTGAAGTACATTAATTTCAGTCCTTCTTTGAAAGAATCTACTTTGCATGTTAATAATTGACACAAATATATTAACTATAATCATCGTGATTTGCTACTGCAATATCTCAGTAGTAAGATGTAAATGGCTTAGAGGTCTGATGGACCAGAAATACATTAAATAGTTCTATATAAAATCAGTAGATACAATAGATGAAATGCACGATTCAGTTAATGTCATGATCATGTCCAAATTATGTCTTTTATATTTGCATTGATTTTGGGTGGTAAATTAAGTGGTCTCACACATATAAACAGGGGGAATTGGGAAGTAGTTAGAGGAGATGTTTCTTGTTTTTTTAAGTAAGTCAAAATGGCACTGCAGTTCTTTTTAGTGTTCCTCAATTTCAAGAATGATTGGGAAACTACTTCTAGTCCAGAGGTGGTATTCAGCAGGTTCTGACCGGTTCTGGAGAACCAGTAGCAAAAATTTTGAGTAGTTCACAGAACCGCCAAATACCACCTCTGACTGGCCCCTCCCCTATCTATTCTCTGCCTCCTGAGTTCCAGCTGATTGGCTGGGTCTTCTTTTGTTGCCCTGCACAGGAGAACAGAGCTGGAAAGGAGGTTATGGGGTGGGGAGACAATGGGATTTTGCAGTAACCTTCCGCCTGGAGTTGGGTGGCAATGGAGATTTTGTAGTATCCTTCCCCTGCCATGCCCACCAAGCTACGCCCACCAAGCCATGCCATGCCCACAAAGCCACACCCCACCCAGAGAACCAAGTAAAAAGTTTTTGAATCCCACTAGTGTTCTAGTCCTCAACTTATGACCACAAATCAGCCTAACATTTATGTTGCTAAATGAAACATTCATTAAGTGAAATTTACCTCATTTTAAGACTTTTCTTGCCACAGTTGTTAAGTGAATCACTGCAGTTGTTAAGTTAGTAACCCGGTTAAGTTACTAAGAAAATCTGGCTTCCCCATTGACTTTGCTTGACAGAAGGTTGCAAAGACTTAATCATATGATTTCAGGACGCTGCTACAGTCATAAATAAGAATCAGTTGACAAGCATCCAAATTTGGATCATGTGATCATGGGGATGTTGCAAAGGTCGTAAGTGTGAAACACGGTCATAAGTCACTTTTTCCAGTGCCATTGTAACTTTGGCCACTAAATGAACTGTTGTAGATGGAGGACTACTTATGTAACTGATTTTAAATAGCTGTGTTTGAAGAGAGCTGCAAATGTCCTGAAGAAAATGAGTGTCAGTGCAGCATTGAGACCTCTAATTGCCCACCCTTGCCAACCTTGGAAAGCAGCTTAACTCTAGCTGTCTGCTCCTAATCATTGCAGTATGTTTCTAAAAGATACCTTGCAGTGTGTGGTTGCTCTATATTTTAAGGATGTCAACAATTTAAACAATGTTTTCTTTATGCATTCCTTCTTTTTGTGTGTATTAATTTGCATTGTTATAACATTACTTAAACAATCTGATGGCTATCTGGCCACAACATAGTGTTGTATTTTTCCAGTTTGATCCCAATAATTCTAAAGACTGCACACTAAAATGGAGGTCATGGGTGGAAGAGGGAATTATTATTCTCTTTCTTCCTTGCTAAAAAGCCAAACACTATGGACTTGTTTAATTCCCCTGGAGGTTTGCAATTCTTGGCTCTGATAAATGAGGGATAAATAAACCCACCATTTTCAAGAGTCCTGTCTGTGTACTCCATTCCATTCCACCGACTGGTAACTGATTCAAATAAGAATTACCTGCAGGGGCTAACCTGTTATAGATTTAATGGTACTTCCAAAGAGAGACAGAGAATGGGTTTGATGGTAGGTAGGAGGAAGAGAAGGAGAAGAAGGAAAGTATTACTGCATAGTAATAAAACAGAAATATCTCAGTTCTAAGGTGGAAAGTTGAAGCTTTCCATTGCTATATTGAAAGTTTGCTGAGGATGTTATGGTTACAAAGGGGCTGGAGGTGGGGGAGGGGGCATATGACATCTGATGGATGAAACTGAACAAAATCTCTTTGACTGGAACAAATTGGAGAACTGCCAAAATGGAATTTTGGATATTTATAATAGGCATGTGTTGAAAGAGGAGAGAGGCACGGAAAGGTAGAACTTTAGCAGCGTTATGCCCCAAACATGGCCAAAATGCCTTATAAAAGTAGGAAACATTATTTGTACAGGCATCTGATTAATTAAACCTTGTAGGCCAAGATCTTTTTTACAATTTAAACATACAACTCTGTTGCAAACCCGTATCTAACCACCTGCATTCTTGAGAAGAAAAGAACTCTTCAAAGATTTTGTTACATCTTCAATGTTTATTTTTCATCATCATTTTTGCTTTTTTTAAAATCTAAGACTGGGTTCCTTTTCCAACAGATGAAAAATACTGCCATTTGCACTGACTATAGATCCCCATACATTCAGATTTTATCAAAAGTTAAGGGTTTTATTTCACATACGCATACAACTTATGATGAGATATATCCTTCAACTGTAGAACAGAACAGAACAACAGAATTGGAAGGTATCTTTGAGGTCTTCTAGTCAAACCCCCTGCTCAAATAAAAACCACTTACCATTTGAGAAAAAAAATATTATTCAATCTCGTCTTTAAAACCTCCAATGTCTGCAGGCAAGTTGTTCCACTGATTCTGTAAGGAAATTTCTCCTTATGATATGATTACATATAATGTAACTTATGATAATAATACATATTCAAAAGAGACAATCAGAAAGCCAAAAAGGGAACAAAAAGACCAAAATACCTCCTCACCAACAACCAACACCCAGAGGAGCAGAGATTAGCATTAAGTTTAACATTAAAACAACAATCAAGAAGTAAACCCCTTTCAAGGAACTACTAATTCAGACAACAAGCTAAAAATAAACAACAGCTTGAAACCCACCATGATTATTGCCATCAACACTTACATAGCAAACCACTAATATATAAAATGAGAGCAAACACTGGCAACCCTCTGGTGTTACCTAGTTTGGTAATGAAATATCTGCAAGAAAACAAGCCCAAAGGACACCAAAGGCCCCATAGGATAAGATTGTTTATTTTGTGATTTTATCCATATCTCCACAAGCATAGAACCTGCTATAAGAGAAACCTTAATACCAGGGGTGGGATTCTATAGGTTCTGTCCACTTCAGTAGAACCGGTTGCTATGAAAAGCAGCAAACAGAGAGCCGGTTCTATGTCTGCTGTTGTTTTGGCCCACCCGTCCACCCAGGCTCTTACCTAACCTTTATTTCCTGTGTGTTTCAACCACAGCTGCTTTGCGCGACATAGCTGCAGGTGAAAAAGCAGGAAAAAAGTGTTTTTTCAACTGCTGTGCACCCGTGCACAGCGCTGCTCGGCTGTCCAGGCAGCTAGATGACAGTGATATACATGCGCGTGCAATGTGTATATCGCATTTTGTGCATGCAAAATATAAAATCACCATACCGGTAGTTACACTGGTCAGATCCCACCTGCTTAATACATTACGAGTATTGATCTTTGAACGTTGGTCAGGATACACATCTGCCAGTTTGTTTCATGTAAATAAAAGCCACAGAGTTATGGAACTAGTAGCCATATAGACAGCAATATCTTAAAGCCAATTAGAATTTTTAGAATAACAATAAATTACTTACGCTTTATACCCTAAAAACTAAGGTGGCCTTCTTCAAGGAGAACAGAAAATTTGGGGGTCCTCTATTCATTTGAAATAACTCCTCTGTTAATTATGTATCATGAAGTTGACCTTGACTCTTAGTAACTACCGTGTTTCTCCAACAATATGGCCTCCACCAATAGGAAGGCCTAGCATGATTTCTAGGCATGAGGTGAAATTAAGCCCCACCCCCAAAATTTAGGCCTATTTAATCCATGCATTTCCCCGCCATTTCTCACATCGTTGGTTAGAACTGCACGAGGTGGAGAGAAATGGGGGGAAGGGCAGGGGGTGGGGAGAAAACTTGCCTTTAGGAGTGCCCTGCAGGTATCCTAGGCTAGAATGAATACCCCAATCTACCGATAGAACATCAGCTGATAGAAGCTCCCTGAAGGCAGAGTCTCCAGCCGCTTGGGGCAGGCATGGCTGCCCGTGTCCCCGCCATTAGTCAATGTCTTTCGTGCGATAGAAGCTCCCCAAGGGCAGTCACCAGCCACTTCGATCAGCCGATAGAAGCAGCCTCGCGGCGAGGGGTGTGTGTGTGTGCGCTTGCCCCGAGGCCGCTTCCACCGGCTGATCGAAGTGGCTGGTGACTACCCTTGGGGAGCTTCCATCGCCCGAAAGGCACCACCTAATGGCAAGGGGACACAGGCAGCCATGCCTCGCCCCGAAGTGGCTGGGGACTCTGCCTTCAAGGGAGCTTTCGTCGGCCGATAGAAATGACCTCGTGGAGAGGTACATGTGTATGGGCCGCTCTAGGTGGGGAAGGAAATTAAGTCACCCCTAAAAAGACGGCCTAGCCATTTTTTCAGGGCTCAAAAAAAATAAATAAGGCCCAGCCTTATTTTGTGAGAAACACGGTACATGGGTAGACTTTCTCCAGGATGAAGCTGTTCAACCTAGGGCAAACAAATTGCTTTCCAATTTGTAATATTTTTCAAAGATGCCATTGTTTATAGCCTAACTTCAAAAGGTTCATGTTTCAAATATATAGCCCTGAAGTAGTATAACCATCCAGTTTTTGGACTGTTAAATAGCAAGAAAAATACAGATTTTAAGCGCTTTCAAATATCATCGTCATAAACTGCTTTGTTAGGCAAGGAAGGCCTTAGGAACATCCTTCTGCAGGTGCAAATCTCAGGAGGGGTAGGCAAGATGTTGAGTTTGTATATACATGGAACTAATATGGTGACTTTAAATCCGTTTCCCTCAATCCAGCCTACAGGGTTGTATGGTTATTGCTGCAGTGATAAAGTGAGGGAGGATGCTTGGCATATAATTGTGAAGATGCAAGCCAATTCTAACAAACAATGGTCATGAATCAAGAATACAACCTTATAGCAAAATCTATTTGGAAGTAAATAGAATCCTTTCTTTTCTAACTCTAATACATTAACTCACTGTAAACTGGTGATCCAAATTTGCTTTTGAGGACATAAGATTATTACCTTATTTCATTAGCCTTGCATTAAACAGGTAGAGTATTAAAAGCAGAGAAAGTAATGATTACTATCATAATATACATTTTAGGCTGAGAGCATAAATAAATTTTGGCATATTTTATTATCCAGTAATTCAGACCATGGAGTGCCTTTTCCTCTCTATTGTCATATATAAAATTGCTTCATAATATAATAACATTCTCTTGCTGTTGTCTTTAAAATCAGAACACCTGCATTTTAAAGTCAGAGTTGTTCTTCTCCAAGCAAAGAATTGTTTATTATTTTAAATGACCTGGCCTTCATACATATGGAGAATTGAGGAAGAAAATACCTATGAGTCAAGCATAAAAGTGACCAGGTGTTGTACTAACTTTCTTATTTAGGATTTGGCTAGTGTTCTTTGCTGCTTTTCTACATGTCAATACTAAAGGTTGGACTAAGGCAAGGAAAGCAAATATGAGTCTGGCAGCAGGGACTATTTCTGTTCATGGTTGTCTCAACACTGGGATGCATCACCAGTGAATGAAGACTGTATTGGTATCCATGTTCATTGATCTCCATGTGAGTGTCAGGATTCCGGCAGTTACTCCAATTAAATCATGAACCTCCCAAAACTTGAAAGGATTTATTAGAAGTTAACATGCCAGCATTAGCCTGGGTGTAACCAAGTCTGAGATACGTAATTCACTGTCACCCTTGATCCTGCTTCCCCACCACCACCCCTCTGGGTGTTTCATCCAATGAAACATGTCCATAGCCAAGAATCATCAATCATGCTCTCCAATTAGATTTTTGCACGGCAGAAGCTTCAGTCATTTAATCAGTCTGAAGAAAATATGAATCAAAATCACTTTTGATTCCACACTGCTGCCTGCTTTTTGAAACTTCCCCTCTTCTTTCTGTTGACAGCTATAAAACGTGTATACAAAATGTTTTAGGAGTTGACAGTGAGAGCATTGAGCCTATAGATAAAGTCAGAAGGAGACTTATTTTCATGAAGTTTGAGCCAGTCATGCAAGGGCTGTGTGGATGCACATGCATCGGCCTGCCGCTTGCACTGCCCAGTTCCCTTCCCCCCCCACAGCTGGGCCACCAAACTCCAAAAGTTGGGGACCGCTACTCTAATTAGTCCTTTTTTATTGTAGTGAAGGTGTCTGCATATCTGACTCATATTTTGGACTGTATTTGGGGAAGTGCTATGACTTTTAAACATTGCATAATGACCTCCACCATATGTCTTGAGAGAGATAAGCCCATAGGTGTATCTTGAATTTGTTAATAAGTTTTTCCATCAAATTGGAAGCATGTAGTTAGGCCAGTTCTATCAAACTCCTGGCCCACGGGCCGGATGCATCATTCTCTGGCCATGCCCATACCCGATTTAGTGACGGGGGTTAAAGTCCCAATACATCAGGTGACATCACTGTGACGACATGAAGTTGACAACCCTGGGTTAGGCAAAGGTTTATGAGATCCATAATCCTGGGTGTTTCAATCTTCATGTATTTAGTTAAATCAGGTTATTATGGAGCAATGTGGTCATAGATTCTTTGACTAATTCTGGATTTAGTTTGAATAATAAACCATCTGCAAGAAAACAACTAAGTTCAGACATCATCATAAACCCACATATCCTATATATATGTGTATCCTGTATTCCCATGAAAATAGTGTGTTTGTTTTAATTTTTAATCATCATTAGTCTCTTTATCATTCCAGTCATGAATCCATCTATTCCTTAGGTTTTCTTTTTTGTCTGGACCCTCAGGATAGAAAAGAGCACCAGTCAGTTATGATAAAGCTCTTGATAGGTGTGCTAAGAACATTGCTACCTATTAAAATGCCCTCAAGCTCTGATTCATTGCTGTTATTCTAAACTTTGTAACTAGGGTGGCCATGCAAGTGATAAAAAAAATAATCAGGAAAGAAGCTCTTTGAGTAGATTTAATTATTTTTTCTAAAACTTTGCCAAAAGGAGAACGTGTATAGTAATAGAGTGGGTCAAAATGTTTTAAAATAATCAGGTTCTTCTGAAAAATAGTTCCTTAGGCAAAAAATGTCTGTCTGTCTGTTTATCCGTTCATCCATCCATCCATCCATTATCTTGATTTACAGAACAAACTTGTATTCTGACATTGCTTACCTTGATATTTAAGACTCTATAAGCACTCCTGTGATACAAATACGGTGAAAATAAGTCAGTCTTCTTCATCATTGAAACAAAGAGTATTCCTAACCTCAGACATATGAGAGCTTTTCATGTTCTCTGTGTTATGGCAAAAAGACCTGTGTTCACTAATATCTCTGTAGGTGCCTGATACATTAGGGCTTATTGTATTTCTACAGGGTTATTTCCAATTCTAAGGAACTTAGAAGGTGTTTCCAAGAATATTGCTGGGCCCCATATAGCCACTCTTTAGTAATAAAAATGGCTTCTGGAGTCCAGGATTTTGCTTGAAAATATGTCCACTTTCCCCTCAAAAAAGGCAACCAGCTGATAGAAGCTATCCTGGAAAGCTAAAAATGGTGCTTCAGAGTAGCCTTACTTCTTTTCTGCCTAAGAAATTGATATTTTTGGTGTGGTCATGCCCTTTATTCCTTTGAGCCAGAACATGCATCCAGAAAATTTCAGATGTAACTACCACTTCAAAATGGCTGCCTGTTTTCAGAAGCATTGTGAAGAAAAAATTCAAAAAGTCAAGAGTTCAAAGCCCTGCCTCATTTGTTCCATTTAATTGTCCAAATGGGTGGCATTGCTGTGACCATCCTCTTATTTTTTTTAACACCCACCCCCATACCAGTGCCTATTCTCTTTGACCTGGTAGAACAAATTGCTTATTATACATATAAAAAAATAACATACTAATAATGGCTGTAAAAGTAGATTGTGGCACCTTCCAGCTTCTAATGCTTAATGCAATAGATACTTGTCCTTTTCTCCTTGTGTTATCATAGGGGGGTAGGGGCTGGAGGGGAGAGGGAGATCCTTTTGCTGCTTCAAGGTTAGACAACTCAGTTATATGACTGCCCGTGCATATTGTATTTGGCAGTAGTCTGAGGTATAGATTTTCCAAAATCCATCATTTTGAGATTCTTTAAGTCAAAATGTTGGACCTCCTACATGCATCAACCAAATATGAAAATCATTTTAATTGCTATCAACTGTTGAAACCCCTGTGTCCGCATCTTGTTTTTCTGTTTCTCATTTTTCTTATTACAAATAGAGATGGAATTCTTTTGTTTAGGCTGCGTTTCAATGTCCCACGCCCCCAGTCAGAATATTCATCTGCTTTTTCCTGTGGATAATGTATTAATTGAGATTTAGGTTTTAGGTCTATGTTTTAATGAGGAAAAATATTTATTCAGTTAAATAGTATGAGAAGTATATACACTGCTCAAAAAAATAAAGGGAACACTTAAACAACACAATGTAACTCCAAATCAATCACACTTCTGTGAAATCAAACTGTCCATTTAGGTAGCAACACTGATTGACAATCAATTTCACATGCTGTTGTGCAAATGGAATAGACCAGTGATCCCCAACCTTTTTGATGCGCGGCCCAGTACCGGCATCAGCTGGGTCTGTGCCCGGTACTGGCATCAGCTGGGCGCCGCCATCTTTTTATGAAAAAGTGCTTCCGGTGACCTCACGGAAGCACGTTTTCATCAAAAAGATGGCGGCGCCAACGCTTCGATGAGCTTTTCCAGGTAGAAATGGCTTTCTACCGGAAAAGCTCACTGGAAAGCATGCAAGCGCCGCCATCTTTTTGATGAAAGCGTGCTTCGGTGAGCTCTACCCGGAAAAGCTCACGGAAGCACTTTTCATGAAAAAGATGGCGCGCCACTGCAGCTCACAACCCGGTAGGAGTTGTTCAGCGGACCGGTACTGGTCCGCGGACCAGTGGTTGGGGACCCCTGGAATAGACAACTGATGGAAAGCATAGGCAGTTAGCAAGACATCCCCAATAAAGGAGTGGTTCTGCAGGTGGTCACCACAGACCACTTCTCAGGTCCTATGCTTTCTGGCTGATGGTTTGGTCACTTTTGAATGCTGGTGGTGCTTTCACACTAGTGGTAGCATGAGACGGAGTCTACAACCCACACAAGTGGCTCAGGTAGTGCAGCTCATCCAGGATGGCACATCAATGCGAGCTGTGGCAAGAAGGTTTGCTGTGTCTGTCAGCGTAGTGTCCAGAGCATGGAGGTGCTACCAGGAGACAGGCCAGTACATCAGGAGATATGGAGGAGGGCATGGGAGGGCAACAACCAAGCATCAGGACTGCTACTTCCGCCTTTGTGCAAGGAAGGACAGGAGGAGCACTGCCAGAGCCCTGCAAAATGACCTCCAGCGGGCCACAAATGTGCATGTGGCTGCTCAAACGGTCAGAAACAGATTCCATGAGGGTGGTATGAGGGCCCAACATCCACAGGTGGGGGTTGTGCTTACAGCCCAACACCGTGCAGGACATTTGGCATTTGCCAGAGAACACCAAGATTGGCAAATTCGCCACTGGCACCCTGTGCTCCTCACAGATGAAAGCAGATTCACACTGAGCATGTGTGACAGACGTGACAGGGTCTGAAGAGGAGGTGATACAGGCACGTGGAGGCCACACACACTACTGAGCCTCATTTTGGCTTGTTTTAAGGACATTACATCAAAGTTGGATTAGCCTGTAGTGTTGTTTTCCACTTTAATTTTGAGTGTAACTCCAAATCCAGACCTCCATGGGTTGCTAAATTTGATTTCCATTGATAATTTTTGTGTGATTTTGTTGTCAGCACATTCAACTATGTAATGAACACAGTATTTAATAAGAATATTTCATTCATTCAGATCTAGGATGTCTTATTTTTGTGTTCCCTTTATTTTTTTGAACAGTGTATAATGATGCCCATTGAAAAGTATTTTAGCAATTCTATACACAATATGTATCAAAAAAGTAAAATTAATTATATTTTCAGTGTATATTACATCCCAGGACAATCTTAAAATATATACCTGCATATTACAGTTTGTTGGCTGCAGTTCAGTAAAAACAGCAAAAACACAATTCACTTCAATTTTAATGATGCAAAGCTTTGGTTGGTTCTTTTCAAAATCATATTTGAGATCCTTGATTTTAGATGTAGCATTTTCAAATAACTACATTTAATTTTTAGTAGACCCATTTTCAGAGACTTTTTTCCTCTCCAAGAAAACTTCCCTGGTGTTTGGATGGATGGATGGATATATCACCAAGTCATTGTTGTCTCTTAGCAACCACATAGATTTTATTTGTCACTATCTGCTCCTAACCTGGTCTTTAAAGAACTTCTAATGGTACACTTATTGCCAATGTATCTGAGTCCATCCATCCACCTTCCTTCCTTCCTTCCTTCCTTCCTTCCTTCCTTCCTTCCTTCCTTCCTTCCTTCCTTCCTTCCTTCCTTCCTTCCTTCCTTCCTTCCTTCCTTCCTTCCTTCCTTCCTTCCCTATCTCAATACAATTACCACTGGTTGTTCTCTTCTCTTTCCTTCCACCTTTCCCAGTATTAAAGTCTTCCCTAAAGAGCTAGGTCTCAGACATTTCAAAATATAGATTCTTATGATATCAGGGTTCAGTATGTTCACCTGGGAATAAGAGAGACCAAACTCAATGGTATGGTGTATATATAATGCAGATACACCCACAACAATTATTAAAATTATTGTCTACTCCAGTAGGTGATTCAGCAGCTCCTTAATTCATTTGCTGCTAGAATATGTACTGTATATACTGTAGATAGCAATAGCACTTAGACTTATATATTATCCCATAGTTCTTTATGCGGATTCCCTAAGCAGTTTACAGAGTTAGCATATTGCCCCAACAATCTGGTTCCTGGTTTTACCAACCTGGGAAGGATGGAAGCTGAGTCAATCTTGAGCCGGTCAGGATCAAACTCCTGATAGTGGGAAGAAATAGTCTGCAATACTGCATTCACTGTGTTACTGTGGTTCTAGAACCAATGTATTTGGTTCCCCAGGAAAGAGCATCTGTGAGAACATCTGCTCCATGGGGAAACATCTCACTGCATGTCTTGAACATCTAAGCAAAGGGGATAAGAAATGTTATGTATTATGATGCTGCAAGAATCAAGGACTTGACCACTGGGGCATGAGTGACTGCTACCATTTTCATTACCATATGAACATTTGATTGATTCTTTCTCTTTTTTTTTTTTCATAAGCTGTAACAGGGATTTAAGACAGTATGGCTTTGTCTTTTTCCAGTACATTCTTTTTCTTATTTCCATTTTAAGTGCTTTCAGGTTTACATTGCATAACCTGTCCATATCTCATCATATCCCAGCTGCCTACATAGCAGAAATTGCCAGTCTGTCAGATATTTTCCTCTTACATTGCATAGTAGGTTTCTACTAGAAAAATTACCTTTATTTATTTACAATTTAGGTTGCCTCATTCAGCACGGACCCTGTGCAGCATGCAATGAAATAATCAAGTATATGTATTATTGAAATTGACTGTCCAACCTAAGTCCTTTTGACATAAACACTGCAATATCCCTTATTATGTAATAACATCATTATCATGATTTCCATGTTTTTGTTGTTAGTACAAACAATTCAAGACTTTCCAGGCAAGTGACAAATAATGGCTGCTTTCTCGACCAAATTTCTCAGAACTTTCTATCTCTGCATGGACTAAAAAAAAGAAGCCGAAACCTTCACTGAAAGTTGATCTAATGAAACACTTAACCACAGTGGTGTTATTTGTTTGGGGCAGGTTTTTTTTTTTAATATCTTCAGGCATTTATTCTGTATTCATGGACTTGATTAGTTTAATGTCAACAGGCATCTCAACAGCTGTGTCCCCTTAAGCTATTTTTTTTAATTTAGCAGTTGGCTTGGACACTTAGTAGCCATGGTTTTTCATTTTTTTCCCCCAGCACCAAGGGGCAGCTGGACCAATGTGGCTGTTGATTAATTTGAGAGAAATATGAGCTGTGAAAATCAGACAACATGAATCTTCTACATGGTATTGTACAAGAATAAACTGCTGATTGTAGTGGAAGCAATTTGGCCTGTCCCAAGGGTGCCTTAGATTTTTAATTAGCTAGTTATGAAAATTCTATTTCTTTGAAATTTAAAGAGTCTAATTAGCACCTATAATGCAAGTGGATGAAGGTTAACATTAAGCCTCCACACGCTTTTCAAATTCGATTACAGATAAAAATCAGGTAACAGTTTGTACCTAATTAGAATAATGTGTTAAATATTTATAGATGCAGTGAAGCTACTAAAACATAAAGCTAAAGAGGAGTTAAAGTTTAATCAAATATAAAGACAAAATGCTGATTTTATTCTTGAATACAGTACTCTGATCATCCACAGGACAATTTCCTGGAGTCTGCTCAGCTTTATAGATAAATTGTGGAAGCCTGCCTGAGCTCATCACAGTTGCTGACATTCTTACCACACATACATCCTCAATATTGAGTACTGAACTTGTTGAAGTAAAGCCATTTGCAATTACTGCCTGAGTGGTATAAATAGTCCAGTCTGTGAACATTCAAGATACTTAGGAAACAAATTTAGGAATTACAAGATTTTGTAATTTTGTAAGTATTATAAAAAAAAAAAAAAAACAAATTAGAAGATTTTCTTCCTAGGATTATGGAGATTGAGGGTGAAAAATCATTTCAGGTTGTATATTGCCGGTTTTGGTTGTCAGTTTTTGCAGAAATGTTTATAACTGTAGTAATCTGAAAATCACTTGACTTCATTGTGAATGAATATTTAAGAAAAAAACTCAACTAAGCTAAACCTATCAGGTATATTAAATTATATTTTGAATACAGAGGCTTCTGTGATGGGCATGGGCAGAAAATCACAGCAACTGCCAAGCTCATTACCAGGTAAGGTTGCAGCCTGGACAAAATCCCAGGGGCAAAAGGGCAGGATTTCATCCATTGTGTCACCTGTTTAATCTCTGTCTGCTCTGTGCAGAGTACAATATATCGTGAATGTCTGCCTATTCACACAATACCTGACAACCATTAAATGTCTACTAGAAATAAAGAAGCCAATAACATAGGCTTAGTGAGAATGCAGCCTGATTTAATCATTTGGTTAGATCAAAAATAAAATTTAAAAGGACAATTTAATTCACCTGTATTATGGTTGATAGAGCTGTTCCTGTTTTCCTATCTGTTCCTGGATCAATATGAATCATGGTGTGTCTAAATTCTTTTGCCCCCTATATGTAAGTTTCACAGGAGCTTGTATGACTTGCAAAATGAGAGTAGCAATATCTCACCAAGAAATTGAAAGAAAAGAGAAAGAAAGGGGGAAAAATGTCCATATGACAAATAACAATTTAGATCAATTTAGATTAACAGATACAATTTAAGCAGGAAAAGAGCCTGTCTCATTATAATGGAAAATAGTATTGTTTAAGTGACTTAATCAGCCTGCTATCAAAACGTCAGCTTCAAAGTTTCTTTTTTCCTTGTTACAATCCCTTATAGTTAAAATGGACTTGAGTTAGATAATCTTTCAAATAATCTGCCAAAAGTGGTAGATGATTTTGATAACAACAAAACAGTTGAGTTTAATATAGATAGATCAAACTAAACATTCTGGATTTCTTCTCTCCACAACAATTAATAGTACTGAAATTCGTTTGTAGTATGTTTTGATTTGTAACTTGAATTCCTCATTTAAAACCATTGGTTGACTAAATAACACTGGTTAAGAGTTTTTCAAGAAATTATTGAGCACACTGTTCACCTTTTGATGCTTGTAATGTGCTTTAATACATATACTTGAGTTTTCTCCTGGGGAACTTTCTGAACTAAAGAAATGTTCCCAGGAGCTTCTTTATCCAATAGAAACATTCATGCAGTACATATAATTTTGCATGTAAACTTCCCCCACCAAAGGGATTTATGGCACAGCTCTGTTTTTAGGGAGAATGACAAAATTTAGCATTTGTGTCTTCTGAATTGTTTTTAGCATTTTTATGTTATCATTGTTTTTTCAATATTTTTTCAATTTAACAATGTTCTCATAATTTTTCTAATATTTAGTTTTCTGTTCCACTGATTAATGCCAAACTGTCTGTCTTTGACAGTAGAAATATGGAGTACATCTCTAATAAAAATAGTTTCATGAACAGATTGTGTTTTTTCAGATTCTTTCATGGGCAACATTTCTAATATTTACTATAATATAAGTCCCAATTTTATATTACAGATTCTTTTTTATAAACAGAAAACATTTATTCAATGAGTAGTCCTATCTTTGCCATTTTATTTCAGAAAATAGTATTCAATCAAAAATCAAAATGCCTTTATTGCTTCAATATAATCCAAACAAATGAAGCATTATTTCTAATATTGATAACCTGCCATCTTTAATTTTTATAATTCCATACGTTATTTGCTTGACACATCTCTATGGCTGAGCATGAAAACTACGTTTTTCCATTTATCTCTTTTTCATCTCACTATGAACATGGACAATTCCTCTCATTTAGGTTCAGCCAAGTCACTGCTTATCTAACCCCACTGGGTTTCATTTAGCTGAATACAAAGTGAAGCACATTGAAAAATATGTATTTTTTAATAATTGAAGCTTTTCTGTAGTACTTGACTCTCCTTTGCATTCCAGCTATATTTTCACCATTTGGGGGAAACATGGAAAGAACCTAGATTGTTATTTTAGTGATGGGGGAAAATAAATCCAGCCAGCCTCCTTTCCTTTCCTCCTTTCCTGTAAAGGTAGCAGCAATTTCTGGGGAGCACAAAGAAATACGAAAATTTTCCTCTGCCTGGATTGTCCACAAAAATGGCTTTCAGCTGTGAGCAACCTCACCCTCTCTCTTTCCTGGCAGCTGAGAGCCAAAAGCCCTCCTTCCCCTCATGTAAACCGAGGTAGTTAAGGTTATTACTTGGACAGCTGTTGAAAATCAAGCAAAGACTTGCCCCCCCCTCAAAAAAATCATACAATAGGAAATAATGAACCTTCCGATGTCAGCAGTTAGATGAAGTATCCCATAATATTGCCTCTAATTAAAGCTGTAGCCCTTAACCCACTTTAAGAAGGACTTTTAGACTTTAGCAGGACATGCTTAGGATAGTTGAAGCTAATGTTTTGTGCTAAAACAAAATGACAAATGATAGCAGAAAGAAAGGGAAAGAGGAGGAGAAGGAGAAGAAGTCCTGAAAGAGGGAGAATGGGAGGAAAAAAAAAGATTTACTCTCAAGAAACCTCCTGAACAACTTATGGTCAAGTACTGAAGACGCTGATTAGCTGTAAACAACATGCACAATCATGATTAGTACATTCCTGGACTAAAAGATCAGGCATTCAGTGAAACCCTGCCTTAGCTTAATGAGCTGTGACCGGTCCCTGGAGAATTGCTGCAGAGAAACTGGAGTGGCAGAAAATTGCTTTAATTGTAATTTGCTCCATGCTGGATGTATGAATTATATTTCATGTAAATCTTGTTTGGCAAATGCTTTTCAAATGATAGTTTCACATCTTAATTTTTCAGTAGTCCAAACTTAACCAACAGCTAGAGGGTTCTGTGGTAGAAGGCCATTGCATTCACTAACGCAGGACAATGATAATCCTATTCAAATATTCCTTAATAGAGAATAGAATAGAATAGAATAGAATAGAATAGAATAGAATAGAATAGAATAGAATAGAATAGAATACTTTATTGGCCAAGTGTGATTGAACACACAAGAAATTTGTCTTGGTGTAAATACTCTCAGTATATTAAAGTAACTGAAAGTTTTGAAAAAGGATGCTTTGAATTGTGAAATACAAATTTTCAAAATAAACTAAAATATTGCTGATGTCCTATAGTTCCTATTCCCCGGACAGCCTGCATGTGGACTATTTATGGAATAAATATCTATTAATATATAAATATTCAATATCATGTGATAAATATTTCATATTTAAATAGGGACTGGCAGTACATGAGTACCTCATAGAATGTAAGTATTGGAAGGAATCTTCAGAAATTAACAAGTCCAATGCCAGCCCTCTATGGCACTACATTACTGCAAAATGTCTTAACTGATGGCCATTCAGCCCCTATTTAAGAAGCTCCAATGAAGGCAAGTCCCAAGGCAGTTTTTTTTCTAATGTCCAGTCAAAATTGTGTAATTTAAACCTATATATTGTTTTTCTGTCTCCTGGAAAAACTTTAAACAATTCTGCCCCATAGTCTATTTAACAGCCTTTCATATGTTGAAATAATCATTACATCTTCTTTAGGTTAAATATGCCCATTGCTTCCACCCATTCCTCATGAGCATTTCCTTCTGGGCTCTGCAGTATACATGACACAACAGAGTTTCTGAAGTACCTATACACGGTGTGAATGTCTGCAGAGAAGGGTCTTGTTCTGGGTTGCATATCACAGGAAGCCTTCATACAATAGGTACCAAAGCCGTTCTCTCTAGTACTCATTTCTGTGTGCAAAGATATTAAGAGGGGAATTAATTAGAGGCCAAATGAGGTATAGAAGACAGTACCCGTTCACACAATCCTACACTTCAGAGGTGGTATTCAGCAGGTCCTGACCAGTTCTGGAGAACCGGTAGCAGAAATTTTGAGTAATTTGGAGAACTGGCAAATACGACCTCTGACTGGCCCCACCCACATCTATTCACTGCCTCCCGAGTCCCAGCTCATCGGCTGAGTCTTCTTTTGTTGCCCTGCACAGGAGAACAGAGCTGGAAAACAGGTTAGTGTGGGGGGGGAATGGGATTTTGCAGTAACCTTCCCCCAGGAGTGGGGAGGGAATGGAGATTTTGCAGTATCTTGCCACGCCCACCAACTCATGCCCACCAAGCCACACCATGCCCACCAAGTCACGCCCACAGAACCGGTAGTAAAAAAAATTGAATCCCACCCTGCTATACTTGGGTTATAAATTTAAGCGCATTCTTCTTAATGACCTCTGGAAAGGGCTACATTCTAAATACTAAAAGAATATCCAACAAAGTGGAGAATTAGTGTGATAAAATTAATTGAAAAGATTTGGATTTAAACACTCCCAACTTAGACGAGAAGCTACTGTGGAAGAATAAACGCACCACTGTCTTTAATTTTATTTCACAGGTACGTTATGAGACTCACACTGTGTTGGGTGGGGTACTGAAGGAACGGTAATATGCAGGCCTAAGCTCCCTGGAGGATGGCTGGAATTAAAACTATCTAGTAATAAATAATTTATGTCATTTCAGCTGCTGTTCTTTTTTTCAGAATTTATTCCCAAATGTAGCAATCAGACTTCTAATTTATAATGGTAATTTATAATCTTCAAATCCTTCAGACCTATATGGGTAGCAAATTAACTGAAAAGACGTGGCTAGGATTTGGATAGGAGCCTGTGCAATTAAATCTGTCATTTAATTTCGGGCAAGGTGCAACAATAAAAACGTCTTGTGGAGAGAATGTTCAGTGAAAAAAAATAAAACAATTACTAATTAATTGAACTTTCTTTTAATGCCAAATTGTAGCAAACCAATAAAAGTTACAGAGCACAGATATAGATGTAAAATATGATATATGAAACTCAAGTAAACCCAACCTTTATTTAATGCTTGCTTTTGTTACATGATTTGCTTGTGGTCCAGTATATCAAAGTTACATAAAACAGCATTCATGATGGAAAACTAATGTTTCTCCCTGTAAATACACTGTATTTTCCACAAGAGAATAAACTGTACAAGCCATAGAAGTCTTTAAATGTTCTTAGGTTTAAGGTTGCAAATTAAGGTATTTCATTTTTGGCATCTCTCCCAAGCACCTGAGATCCATATAATTTTCATTCTGGGTCATGCATTAAATGTGGAAAATTGGTTGGCTGTGGCAATTTTATATGGCTCATTAAAGTGGGCAACTAAGCCCTTTTTGCTGGAGCAAGAAGAGTGGGAAACAGGTGTGATTAATGGCTTGTTAATGTTGAAGATGGATAGACCTTATATCTTACCTTTCTGCCAAAATGGTGCTCAAGAGGATAAACAAAAAGCACAATGATAACTATGCAGTCCGTTTAACAATGCTAATTAATTATTAGCTAATAAGTATGCTAACTAATTATAATATATACTAGTTAACTAAAAGTGAGTTTAAGCACATCGTGGCCTTTCAAAATATCAAATGGGATGGGGTTAATCTAATGGGGGGGTGATGTTCCATAAGGCAACCATGTCTCTTAGGACCCAGCCAGTTGTAGACCCCTAGTTGATGGCACGTGCAGCATGATTTTTTTTTTCTGCAAGATCTAAAGGTCTGGGCTGATTATTATTTATTCATGTCACAAGCTTCATTATTAAAATTTTATGTGTAGGTATAAGTACAGAAGTAACAACATAGACTTTAAAATCCTAATTTAGTCAGTGCCTGCCCAAAAGCATGCAAATCAATTGTATTCTTTGTGAGATCCTAAGGTTCTCAAGAGTACATTGGAGAGGGCACAGAGGGCACATGTACAGTCTGCAGATCTGCACATTCTCTTGCTCTTCCTGAACAGCCTTTTTAATAATGTCCAAACTTCCCAGTTTTATTTGTGGGCAAGTGCCAGCTTCTCTGCAAGTTCCATCCCAATTTTTTGGGGTGGGAGTAGATTTCCATAAGTCCACACTACTTTTAAATTTATCAAAGACTTACTTTGAGCTATGGAAACTTTCCTGAATTTTAATCTCTGAGGAACTAATCTGAGGCTGTGGAGATGGTGCTGTTAGGAAGTTAGTGATTTAAGCCTCTCTTTGTATGTTGCTGCTTCTGTACGAATGGGGCAGAGGGAGTGGAGGGAGGCGATACTGGTTTAATGGTGGACTTGTCTAGGGAAGTATATTTCAGACACCCAGTGATTATTCTACTGGTTTAATTTAAGGCAGGAGTGGGGAACTATGACCCTTTTATGACCTGTGGACTTCAGCTCAGGAATTCTAGGAGCTGAAGTCCACAAGTCATAGTTCCCCATCTCTTATTTCGGCAGCATCTACTAGCGCAGAGTGTGCCCATTTGTAAGTGGGGAGAGACTGCCCCTCAAAGAGCCCAGTCCCATGAAAGAATTGCTCCCAAAAAATTAGCATATCTATCGCAAAGGTGTTTTTTCAAGGTTGAAGAAGCTTCTTGGATGAGAAGTGAAACATCTTCAAAGAAAAAATAGAGAGTCCAGTTGCCTCTTGAAAAAGCACCTTTGGGACAACCATGAGCTGGATGACTGAGAATCTCCATAGACATTAGCCCATCTAGATAAAGATGTTGTCCAATGCTTTTCATATAGCATATTTATTGCTTCCATACATAAGAAACTTAATAGTAGAATCATCCAGAAGTGAAATTAATTGTGGCAAGTGTGTCCTTTAAAATGTGCTGATTGCCCTGTGTAAAATGTGCCAGTGATAAAGTGAAAGATTTTACTTCTGAACTGCCCAAGAATTAATTATATTGATTAGCTTATCAGGCTGACCTATAATTAAAGATGGCCAACGAACTGATTTATATCTTGGTTTATTCTAAAATGAAAGGTAAGGGTAAAATGATTCACAGCTGTGCTTTATTAATGCTATCATTTGTGGATAAGGACAAAGGATGTAGACTACAATAGAATATTTTTATTGGCCATGTGTGATTGGACACACAAGGAATTTGTGAAATATGAAATATGAGAATACATATTTTATTGAAAAAATGGTACTGGTAAATAACTAAGTTACTTAGTTAATATATTAATATTTAGTAGATTACATTGCTTAGGGGTTTTTCCTTTGTCTTTTTACATGTTCCTTTCTGTTTCAAGTAAGGAAAGCTCCCGTGCTAATAGCAGATGTAAATCTGCAGAGGTTTGCTTGTAAACCAGAGTAAATAAAGCATCCTGTTAGCCTAAATTTTTTTCTCAGAATCTAGTTAAATTCAAGTAGAAGACCAGTAAGCAAAACAGGAACCTATTCAGACAAAAAAAAAATTATATTGTGATGGGAGTTATAATGGCAATTCATGTTGTGGTTTCTACTTTGAAAAGTGGCTTGGTGAAAGTTTGTAATTCTGGGAAGCTAGCATCTTCCCTCCAAAGACTTAATTCTGAAAAATGGTTAAAAAATCATTGTACAATGTGCTGCCCAAAGTAAGACTGGGAATTCTGATGTGTGTTCTTTTCTATATCACAAATAATGTTCAAGAAATGCAATATACTTGTGATAAATAAGAAGTGTCACATCTTTTCTGGAATTCAATATTTGTACACAAGTGTGTGTTGGTACAGACACAGATACACATACATACATATTTGATAGAAGGAGAAAACAGTTTTCATTGCCCTTTTCTTCATAGGGATCTTCAGGAAACTATTGTTCAAAGCTAATGTCTTGAATTCAGTTTCTCTAGTACTTTGGCCCTGATGCCACATTAGGTCATTTTTCTCTTTTCTGCAGCTCAGTCTATTCTACTTCTATTATGGACATGGTTGTTTGATTGTGTGTATGTTAAAGAAGACCATTAGCCATAAATCTCTCAGATTGATTTGTTTTCTATTTAGAATGTATTTCAGCACATTCTTTTCTGAGATAAGCACTGGGGACAATTTATGTATTAGGGTTGGATATAAATCTGATGGTACTATTTCCTTCTCTTTTTGTGATTAAACATTTTGCTTACAATAGTGCAGTTGTGCCTAAGTGAGCAGTTAGGCTGAATCAAACCCAACATAACCTTCGGGAGCAAATATATATGGATTACTATAAAAGGATATTAAAAAGAAGTGGATCTCTTACGGCAGGCCAGAGTTCCCTAACTTTTCCAGCTTTGCAGACTGTTGGGGACAGAGGAGATTGCAAGCGGCAATCAAGTGCATGCATGTGCTCAGCTCCATTTGCACAAGTGGCAAGCACCTGCACCTGCTACTCACGCAGATGCAGTGTGAGCACATGTGCTTACCTACTGCTTGCACAAATGGATCTGTGTGCGTGTGTGCTTGCCTGCCACTTCCACAGCCCGGTTCTGTGGTCAGCTTAAGATCCAGTAGTGATCTGTGGCCTGGTGGTTGGGGACTCCTGTAGTAGACAATTCTATAAACAGGTTTGCATTATTGTTGCTGCTATGGTGTTGGTCACTCTGAGGTAAAAAGATATGTTTCTTCTCTTCCTAGAAGCCCTATGAAACTCAGAGTAACTATTATGGCCATCCATGTTGCCCAAACATAAGACATGATTTTGAGAAATAAGAAATAGGTCTATATATTGTATATATGCCACCATTTGTGTATGTACTATATGATGGATGTTTCTAGTGAGCCTCATTGCTTTTTAAAACCAGAATAGATGAAGAAGTTTTCATGCCCATCTGGCTGCTGTTGGGCAAGATTTTCAGCTCTCTTAAAGCACTTCCTGATTTGACATTGGTTGATTAGTTCACTGATTCTTTGTAACAGCTGCAGTAAGTAATGAAAAACAGACCCATAGGCCAGCAAAAGCATTTCAGATTTTAATTGGCTGCAGGAAATATTATATTAGTCTGTAACATGGGATAGGATGCTACCTCAGTGGCAGTACCAAAATTGTTGTTGGGCAATGCTCTGCACATGGAAGAGCAGTCAAGTGTTATGTTAGTCAAGTGAATAAGCCTGCTAATCAGAAAAACCAATTCTCCTCATTTCAAAATTAATAAGGCGGATATCTAATTTATCTCTGTATGAGGCTACCTCTTTCTTGCCATTCTCATCATCTTTTCTTGCGTTTGAATTTAAACCTAGTCAGTGATTAGAGTACATGGATGGGACTCTGAAGAAGTCTAGCATATCCCTAGACATTAGTTTCAGCAGCACAGAAGTAGGAAAAACAATATTAGTTCCCCCCTAATTTTCTTTTATGCTTATTAAAAAAAAACTAGTCTTTCCCACTCAGAGTAATGGACTGGGAACAATATAGGGGTTTGGTGTATATACCAATGGGATGGGGAATTCCCAGGCTGAAAAACAGCTAAAAAGACTTAGGATTGGAGTCAGTGTTGGATTCCTATCTTTAAGGGCAGAATCCAGTCTCAGAAGTCATAGGGTGTTGCTAGGATAATGTGGGTCAATAGGGGTCTGTGGGGGTCTTAAGGATATGCAAGAGGTGGCACATGGGCCAGGGAAGGGAAAGAGGATGTGGTGCAACTGATAAGGATACCTGACCATCGCAGATAAATGCAAGAGGTGCCATACAAGTTAGGAAGGCTGTATAGGGGGCAATGAGAGTTGGGAAGGGTGACTGGGATGGTCCACAAGAGGTGGTGTGATCAAGAATGGTATGCAAGAAGTGCCATGTGGGGCAGGAAAGGCATTGGGAGGACAGGAAGAGACTATCTCCTTCAAGATGAAAGTCCAGAGCAGAACTGGTTATTGCTGTTGGAAATCTATTGCCTAATTTAGCTATCACTCCTGAATTTATGCATATTTGAAATTCTTAGATTGAAGTGACTATCATGTCTTAGCCTTCTTTACTGGGGGAAATAGTCCATTGTTGACTCATAACCATTTTGGCTCTAACCAAGAGTTAAAGGCACAAGGAATAGAGATAGATTGGTAGCCATATCTATAAATCCAGACAAGGTATAAAAAAGATGTAGAGCAATATGGTTTTTATAAAGACCAACAGGAATTAGACAAATATTACAAGGGATGGAGGAAAAAATAATTACCAAAATATATAACTACATTTTAAAATGGAGGAAGAAACAGTTAAGGAGTCTATGATAACCTGGGCCAAAAATTTTGGATATAGTATCGAATTGGGATATTGGGAAAAATTATGGGATATAAATGATAAACTAACAATGTCAGAGCTTACAAAGAAAACTTGAATAAAATGTTCTATCACTGGCATTTACCCCCGGCAGGATTGGCTAAAATTTTCCCTACCAGATCAATGAAATGCTGGAGATGTGACCATAAATAAGGAACCTATTTTCATATGTGATGGACCTTCCCCAAAGCTAAGAAATATTGGTGAAAAATTAAGAATTGGCTAGAAGAAATTATGAAACAAAAAATCAAGATGAAACCAGAGATATTTTTATTGTGTACATTAAGATATAATATATGTAAAAAATTCCAATACATAATACTCATATAATAACCATGGCCAGAATTACCTTTGCCCAGAATTGGAAACAAGACAATACTCCTTCTGATATAATGATAATAAAAAAGGTTTTAGAATGTGCAGAGATGGATAGGTTATCGATGGAATTAAACGACAGAGAAGAAACGGAGTACTATGAGATTTGGAATTTATGGTACAATTGGTTGGAAAGTAGACTCAAAGCTGATAGATGAAGGGTATGTAGGAGCTATATAGTAAGTTGAGATAAATACTGTTTGTAGGCCTGTAAATATTTGATTTATGTTGAATGTAAAAACAAATATGTAATATATAGTAACTACCTACATAATTAGATAGTATGTCAATGTGAGTGAACACCAATATTGAAACACTGTAATGAGTGGAGATGTGTTTTTATGATGAAAATATGATTAATAAAATTTATTTTTAAAATTAAAAAAGAGAATCAGAAGGCTCTGGTTGAATACTCTTGAATATTTTCCCAAATAAATGATTGTCAGGGATGAGTAACAACAACAAAAAAGGTCATTTTTAATGAACTGAGGTACTTATAACCTGAATTTTCCTTGGACTGCAAATTGAATTTATGCTTCCAACTATTTTCTCATGTAATTGGGAGTGGAGGAATGTTAAGCTTTGACTTTATGAACCTGTAACGAACAGTCAGTGTTGGATAGCTCTTTTGGTTGAAATAATTTATCATTATTGTGGGAAATCTGTATTACTGCATTTGAGAGATAGAAGCTTACCTCATGTTTTTGCATATGCAGGAGACTTTTGTGGCAGTACAGTAATTAAATGCAAGCTTAGGATCAGAGCAAAATAATACATTTTCTCTTGTGTGATTTCATGCTAAACTTCTGAAATGATACCTATTCATTTACATTCACTTATAATTCTAGAAAATGCCAAATGTGTGTGTGTGTAACCAAAATCTGTAAGTGTGTGAAATTATTGCTGATTCAGCTCAAAAGAAAATTCCAATAGAATGTGCTTGCAATTCTTTGATATTTTTGTCTGGTGCTATAACCTGCTTAATACAAAGTTTATATAAAGTGTTTCCTGTAAATGAAGTTCTCTTACAATAATACACAATTATATCTTCAGGTTCGCATTTTCACCTACCTGATAGGAAGAGAAGCTCCCTTTGCAGAAAATCTCAAATGGATGGCTTGTGCCAACAAAGGTGGGTATCAATTCTACGCAAAATATGCTTATTCCCTCCCTTCTGATTGGTTCTTCTTGGACCTTTAATGACCTGGCAAAATGCATCTGAGTCCTTGGAGTCAGTGGCATCTATAAGTTCCTTGTTTTGGTTTAATAGGTTGACACATGAAAATAGGTAGCCCTCTGGCAATTGGAAAAGGAATTGCTTTGTAAAATACAATGTAACATGATTGCAGCACTTAGTGATAGTAGTCCCACCTGCCATGGTTATGCAAGAAATGTGGTGGCTTGTTAAGCAAGAACCTTGTGTAACTACGATTTTCTGTTGGCTTTCCAATTAAATTTGCTCATGGAATAGTGTCAAAAATTGCTATCATATAACTGTGACTTGCTGCAATGTCACAATCAGGAGTTAAGCACAAGTACCTAGGCTGCAATTACATAGCTATATGTAAAGTGGCCTGATTTTCAAGGGCAACTAACTTTGGAACCAGGTTTTTCAATTAACTCTGTAGTCACAATATTATGCAGAATCTATATTATCACTGTTTCTTTCTGGATAGAAAAAACGAAATCATTACAAGCATTTCAGTAAAGTGCAACTGTTTGTATCAAAATAATGCATTTTGTCTCCAGGGGAAATGGAGTTATTCTATCAATATCATTCAGTTGTCATTACTCCCACTAACTTTCCAGATTTAATGAAAAATACTGGATTTTAGCTTGCAAAGTATTATGCCACTTTGATCCTGCTGCCTAAAAACGTAGCCTAGTATGAACTCTTTGCAAGATTGCCATTTTATGTATGTTTACCTGGGAGTAAATCACTCTGCCAGTAAAATTAACCAATATTTCTCAACCTCAGAAACTTTAAGTTTCAAATCCCAAGAATTCTGCAAGCAGCATTGTAGTTGGGAGTTGAAGTCCATACATTTTAAAATAGCTGAGGTTGAGAAACACTGAAATAAACATCCATATGATTATGTGCTGGAGAGGTAATGCTGATCTAGATATTGGGAAGCAGAATTGGTATATAGGAGAAAAAAAGCAGGAATATATTTTGTTAGGTGCCAGTTCCACAGAGCATCTTGCCAAATAAAATCTTCCGTAAGCAACTAAAGATAGTTGACAAAACCTTTCCTCCTAGGTGGTTGAGTGGATAAAATTTCTAAGTGTTTAGAACATAATTTATATCCTGATGTTAGTTGATAATTTTGTTTGTCTTTTGCCTATATTGAATAATGTAAATATTCACTTTTGGCATCTTTCTTGTTTAAAATTGAATAATGTACCATTGCCAAATGCAAACATCCCCTGTAATAATTGTGACCACAAGAAAATAACAGACAGAGTATCAACTCACTCTTAAATCTAAAATGAAAATCACGGTCTCTGTGTCCCAGTAAGGTATTGTTTGTGCTTCTGAACTGCAGGGAAGGAGAGATAACTAATATAAGATAATTAAATGAAATTTTGGAAAGAAGGAAGTTTTTGATTTACATAGAGAAACAAAAGAAATCCTATCAAGGAAAATAGAGATTTTGCATTTTAAGAGAGAAAGCAAGGGCCAAATTTGGTGTGACATGAGAGATGATATTTTTTTCTTGGTCTCTCTCTCTTTTAGATATAGACACACATGCATTATATGATGTACTTAACTCCACAAATTGGAATGCCTGGATATTTACTAAAGAGATAGTAGGTGGAAATTGTCTTGCTTAACGTCATCAGGTTTTACTGCAGCTTTGGGGGTTTCTAGTTGATTTTAAAATAATAGGAAATACTTGACCATGACGCCTTTGTTTGGTCTAGTTCATCCTTTTGCTTCTAAAGATTGTGGAGCCATAACAGATCCCACTCTTGCATAACACTCATCAGGCAACACTAAAGCAGATGTATCTCTTGATAAATAATGACATAACTGTGATTCCAAAACACATAATATGGTGCCATGATGTAAAAATAATAAAAATGCTTTGCTTATTCTGCAATTCCATTATATATGTACTGAGGTTTTCTCACTTATGCATGTGTGCACGCCACATGACATTTAATGACTCATTGGAAGTATATGCATTTAGTTATGCATTACTGCATTAACCAGTCTTGGTGTCCATCTGATGGAAATTATCCTATTTAAAGATTTGTCTTAATCAACTAATATTGAACACTAGGATTTAGACTTAGTCACTGTACAAGAATCCTTTGAAGCAAGTTTTTCAAAGGCAGTTTAGTTACTTCCAAAGCATGTTCAATTTTCAGACAGTGCATTACCCACGCTTGATAAAGATCTAAGGACATCTGTTCATGAAAAGGCACTTCCTTTCATAATGGTTGATTTCAAGAGTCTTGCCCAATCACTTGTCATTATATTATTGGCCAAAAAGATCATATATTGTTCTATAATTTTGTGCTGTTGGAAAGCAGTTTGTCTTTGTGTTCTTATTTTTAATTGTCTCACTGTAAAAGTACCATATAAGACTTTGAAAATTACAATTTGATAATAATGGGAAGAAATTGGAAATATATCAGAAGGTTACTAACCTACTTTCTTAGTATTCACATTTTGTGATGACCCAGCAAAATCCTTTAGCTTGGGATTTTGAACACAATGCCTTCTGGGACTTCCTCTTCTTCAACCATATCTTTTGAGTACTTCCAGATAAATTTTTCTACCTGGGAGTCAGTGGCATCTATAAGTTCAACTATCATCATGACCTCACATACTCATTGCATACTCCGTCCCAAAATTTGATACCAGTATATAAATTGAAGTATTTGTTTGATGAAGTCATGCACATTTTGTCAGTTGCCTGCCTGCTCCCAATGTCTATATGGTGCTTATCTTGTATTTGCTAGAGTAAGCAGCATTTGTGATTTAGAGGCTATCCATTGTAGTGTGGTAACTACTAAGTGGAGGAGCCATGTGAAGTAGGCCAGAGTGAAATGAAACTTCTCCTTGTCCAGTTTGGCTACCCAAAATCTTTTGGTGTGGCCTCCTAAAAGGTGCTTGAAGAATTGATTTTTTTAAGGTGACAAAACTAAGTTAGAATATGACAAAATTACCAAAAACATTGAATTATATTAACTGTATTTAAATACTGTAATTTAAATTAAAATAAAATAAAATACACTTTTAAGACATAGCATGTGTAGCTCTGGAAAAAAAGTACCCACCCCATCTAATTAAGTTTTTCTCTTCTACTTTTTTATTTTAAGAAAAAAATATTTTTTAAAAAATATTTGCAAAATTTATTTTTTTTCCTTGGTTATCTGAGGAGATTTTGTTCCTGTTTCTATATCTATGTAAATATGAATTATTTCTTTTGACACTTTTAAAACAAAAGTACATGCTTCTAATAGTGTGTGTGTGTGTGTGTGTGTGTGTGTGTGTGTAAATAAATCAGCATCTTCTAAAATTGCTTTCTTAACACATAGGAAACATTGCCTGGAGAAGAAGCTGGCATAATTCATGGGATATTAGTCTTTGGATTCTATACAATGTCTTTTCTAGCATATTTTTTTTTAGTCATGGAATTATATTTTTAATTATAATTAATCAATTACAGTATTCCTAAGTGTTGGGGAAGTGAAGGATAATAGTTGCAAAAAACAACAGGGCCTGGCAGCATTGTAATGCTGAATCTGAGAAGGAGTGGAATATATTTTTAATTCCTGTACAGATGGATAAGTCAAACAGTGTAGCTATCACAGAGGTCATTGACCCCAAAATCAATTTTCCTTGTGGTGATTTTCCCCTTGGAAGCACCTAGCAGAGATGAAAGATTTGTACAAGATTTCCAAGTGAGTGGATTTTAGGGTACAAAATCTTTTCTCCAGAACTGGATCACTAGAAATTTACACCATGCTGTATGAGACCTCTACCTCCCATCTTGTTTCCAACTTTCTTATAAAAAGTAGGGCATATCTTGAGGGAGTGTGAGCCTAATGAGGTGGAGCGACAACTCATTTGAAATACATTAAAACAGTCAAGATCCCAACACTGCTGTGGAATAGCTAATGAACTTACAGTGGTTTCCCCAAAAGCCTGGAGGACAATGAGCCTGAAGGGAGAAAAAATTGCAAATATTACCAGGACCGTCCAATATTCAATAAAGTTTTGCAGAAGTTCAGCATACCAGGTTTGAAGGGAATAGATTAGCAGTCAAATACAACTGAAAATTTGCCAGCTGTAAAAAACAAAGGCAGACTATAATGTTTTAGCTTGGCACAAACAAAATAACCATTATTAAGTGGATCGTAATAAAAAAAAAGTGTATCTCACTACAGTCATTTGACAGACCTGTTTTATCTGAAATTAGTTTGTCTAATTATCAATGATATATCAAGCATTTTTGATAATTCAGGAGAAAGGAGTTCAGAAAAGATGCATCAGGTCACCAGTATGGTGTCTGGAAATGAA
Source organism: Notechis scutatus (assembly GCF_049901735.1). Taxonomy (NCBI): domain Eukaryota; kingdom Metazoa; phylum Chordata; class Lepidosauria; order Squamata; family Elapidae; genus Notechis; species Notechis scutatus. The sequence continues at coordinate 54,912,379 of NC_142010.1, read as the reverse complement.
CTAATCTTAAGAAGTGGTCTTTTGAGGTATTATTGAATATCACTATCAGCCCAAACTGTAGCAGCACAGTTATTGTGCTGGAAGTGTCCCACCCTGACCACTAAAACATGTAGTGTATAGGACAACCTGTGAGTCAAGTTTGGGAAGTATGGCAGGAACAAAACTTCAACAGCCAAATTTGTCTCTGGAAGAACCCAGAGAAGCTTCATAGTACTTAGATGCATTGCCATTGCTAGCCAAAAAAAAAAAAAAAAAAAATGTGTATGAAATAGAAAATGTACAATTACATTTTACAAAAACCTTTACACCCTATATACTATAGCTTAGGTTTAAGTTATGTAAGAGAACACCTCTCTTCATATGATTCTTTGACTTCTCTCCCTGATATTAAAGATGTTCACCTACATTTGCCATGGATTTGTCTCGAAGTGGCTCTGAGCTAAGCAGTTGCCCCCATTCTTTGCTGTGCACTTCCAAATGAGTTGAGGCTTTTAATTGGCTTTTTAAATAATTGGCTTTTTAAAAAAACCTTAAAATGCATTCTGAAAACAGACTGCTAATATTTTTGGCTTTGATTGTTTCTGATTTTATTGTTGCTGTTTATGTATTCTTCAAAATTGCTGAGAGTCCTTGTAGTCCATGATACTTTAAGTTAATGTATTAATTAACATCTTCAGATTAGAAGGAATTGAATGCCACCTGAGAAAAAGCAGCTATTTGAATTTTTTTATTGTATTTGAAAAATGCAGATAACTTTGAAGCTGCGTTATATCTACCCTATGATTCCTAAGTTTGAACTTCAGTTTTTCAGGAAAGTCCAAATGTAGACAATCCATTCTACGGCAGAAAACTAAACTTGGGAAATGAATAAAATGCTTGAATCTACAGATTCCATGATGATTTTCAATTGGATGTTATGTGAAACATTATTTGTTGAAGCAAATTTACTTTATTCTTGGTATATCAAGTTATCATAAAATAAGTCATGGGTTGTTTTCCAGTAGTTCACGATGGCCTGAGGACTGAAGTATGTGGTTATGTGGTTGTGTCCATAGGACTTCATGCTAAGGTTCTTGCATGGATAATTGGACTATGTAAGAAATGGGTTAGAACACTCTGATGGGAAGCACTAAAACTCTGATCCAGATATAGAATGTTAGAGATAAAATTTGATAAAACTAAAATATCACCCTCATATTTGTGATACTTGGCAGTTGCAAAGGTTGTGGAGTAAAAGTTAATAGAACTCTGCCATAAGCATTTATCTTTAAGAACAAACTCCCTCCTTTTTTACTTTCTCCTGAGGCTGAAAAAATTGACTTGGAACTGAAGGGAAAAAAGTCAGGACAGCTGTGCAATGGTGTAGAACACTCACAGGAATGGAGCCATTTTGGACTGACATATCATTTCACAGACTAGTGCTTTCACAAATTAAAACTTGACAGGGCTTCTTCCTTGGTCAATTCCCCTCACATACACCCCATTCCTTTTAACACAAAGAGAAAAGATATTTATAACTTTTATGTGTATTTCTCATTTGATTATGTCTGAATTACCACATTTTTTTCTCTCTCTGCTCAAATATATCCAGGATTTTTCACTCAGATCTCTACTCTAGCTGATGTGCAAGAAAATGTTATGGAATATCTCCATGTGCTCAGTCGACCTAAAGTGATTGATCAAGAACATGATGTAGTGTGGACTGAAGCCTATGTCGACAGTACTGTAAGTCTGCAAGAGGCAATGTTTGAAAAATCCTGTTTATATGTAAAGTATTGAATAATTTTGCTCCAGTGTTGTAATACATTTTCTGTGATTCTGCTCCTTTTTTTAATGTGGGTTATGCAAATGCTGCTAATATTTACGTATATTAAATGAACTGAATTCTGCAGCTGCAGCACTTGGTGGAAAGGCTTTCATTTTAAATAAATGTTAAATCCCCTGTATCAGAGCTTATTAAAGCTGCCATATTGTCCAACAAACACACAGAGGAAGTATGTATGTTATCAACTGGTTTTTCAATTATAAACAATTCTGTAGGACAAATAGCAGGATCATGCTTGTTATGATGTAAAGCAAAAATTGGTGACTGGTTAATTGCTGACAAGGATACAAGAATTCTTTCAAAGTCTTCTAATCTACATATTTTATGCAAGAACAAATAATGCAACATGTTCTGAGTCAAGACAGACTTGATGAATGTTTGACAGTGCCAGAATTGTGTAAAGTCAGTAAAAAAAAATTATTCAAAATGAACTGGAACTTAACTTTCATATTCCCTAACATAATTAACTTTGGGCAGGTAGTAGAAGAGTTGAAAACTCATACATGAATCCTTCATCTATGAGAGAGAGAGGGGGGGATGGAGGGAGGAAGAGAGAGAGAGAGAACACAAGGCTGTCACTCTGAGACAGTCACTGCAACCTTCCCTCAAAAAGTCGTATGCGAAAGAAAATGAGAGGAAATACCGTGAGCTCTTGAAGGAACCTAGCATATAAATAAAAACAAATACAGAAACAAACCAATTCTAACTGAAAAATGTTATATGAAGAAAAGAAAAATTAATAACTGAAAAATAATCTAAAAATGCAAGAAAGTTGGGGAAAGAGTAAAAGCAAAATAGAAAATGAAAAATAGATTCAAGGAAGTAGCTTCCAATCTTCTTTACAGCAGTTATACAGGTGAAACTCGAAAAATTAGAATATCATGCAAAAGTTCATTTATTTCAGTAATGTAACTTAAAAGGTGAAACTAATATATGAGATAGACTCATTACATGCAAAGCAAGATAGTTCAAGTCTTGATGTGTCATAATTGTGATGATGATGGCTTACAGCTCATGTAAACCCCAAATCCACAATCTCAGAAAATTAGATCCTTCTTGTTCACATTTTCAACATAAATTTAAATTTGAAATGCTTTTAAAATTCTAGACAATTTCTCTGGTGACATGTATCAATAATTTATATTTGATAAAAATTATCTTTATGATTGTAATATAATGTGCATTCAATATACAATATTAATATTTAAATATACTGTATGTACATGCATATCCCTATTTTTCCATTTCAGGGATGCAACATTATACATAATGTGAAAAAGAATTTTTAAAAATGAGCAGATTAAATTAAGGGCATATGATTAAATCAATACTAATACTAAAAAGTGAGGAGGGAAAGCAACAGGTTCATTTCTAGATCACTGAGAAGAGCCTGCATAGGCTTTTTGACTTCTTATGATCCTCTGCAGCACCACTTAGAGCAGGGATGTCAAACTTGTGGTTCCATGTTGTCATCATGTGACTTATCATGACATTTTTCCCCTTCACTAAAACGGTAAAAAAAAGAAAGAAAAGTTATTTTATTTACCATTTGTTATTTTGATTTTTGTGATGACCCGGGGGTGTGGCACAAAAACAACACACCCAGAGAACAGGTCTATCTCCCTTTTTTTGCTCCAACTGTGTCCTCAAATGTTTCCACATTCACTACAAGTCCTGGAGCAAAGCTTTCACGTACACCTTCAGAAGCCTCTGGCTGCAAGCAGTCCAGTAAGCCAGGTTAACCAAACAGCAACCAGGGCCAGAATTCCAAGAAGCCAGGTTAGTCCAAACATTAACCAGAGCCAGAAATTCAGCAAAGCAGGCAAACTAGCAAGCCCCACAACACAGAGCACAGCAATCTCCAGGCTTTGGCAAGTGCACACGAGGCTTCACAGATTCAATGCTTGTTCCAGACAAATGCCCCTCTCAGCGGCACCTCCTTACATCTCAGTTCCCAGGTGTGCCTTGTGAAAGGGGGCACTCTCCTCCCTCATAGCCCATCTCAATCTGCGTTGATCTCACCGTCTCTCTTCCCTCCTTGCTCTCATATCAGGAGGGGATGGTCCTCACTCTCCCTGACTGCAGGCCTTACTAATTCAGAAAAGCCTTGCCTGGACTGACTCTGCCCTTCCCCAGTTTCCTCCAAGGTCAATGGAACCAGCCTCTCAATCTCTGTCAGCTCTTGTTCCAGTTCATCTTCCTCCGAAGTTTCAGACTCCAACGGGGGCATGACAATTTTCTAAAGAAGTTGATATTCTGCTGTGTTCATACTTTCCCACCCTCTGGAGTGGCATCCCTCAAGTGATAAGGACTCCCTGTCTTCCGAGGCTCAGAAAAGCCCTTTCAGGCCTTTGTCCCATGACTATAGTTAATGTATTGGGAGGGAGATGCTGACATGCTTAAATGCTTGTTTTTAATTAGGGCTGTCTTGATTCATTGCTTTTAATTGTTTAATGTTTTTAATTGTTTCAATTTCTAGTATATTTGATAAATATTAAATCTAAATATTAACTATAGCAATGAGCATCATCATAATGCATAGTCCTAACTTTTTTACAGGTCTCTTTCTTTACAATGTAATTGCTGTAACAATTTTTTTCAAGTAGCATTAGAATTTTGATGAGTTTTCATCTGTTCCACTGAAATGTTTGCTGCCCCATCAATAACTGCTTACTACCTCAAATTTTGTGCAAAGCTGGAAGAGAGCTGATAATTTTTAAAAAATTCTGTTTTATTGCGTATTTCATTCTTACTTGATTTAAAGCACCATGAGTGCTATTTTCTGGTCTGGGAGCTGAGTGGTTAGTTGTGTGAAATGATTATTGCATATCAGCCGTCCTGGTTTCTGGCTGTTTATCATGTGAACAAAGCAACTGGCAGTAGAAATCTAGCTGGAAGAAGATCCATTTAGCATTTTGAGCTCAAATGCTTTAAAGGAATTTAAATTGCTTAAAGAAACTATTTTTAACCTCTTCTTGTTTCTAGGTTTTTCTATTCCTTTACTATTCCATATGAGAAATACTTTGTTATGATTTTAATTAAACACGTGAGCTAGGGTTCACAAAATTGGTAAACAAAATTAAGCACTTTGAAGTTCTACTGGTTCTAATGAATTTAAATTAAATATTTTGCATTAATATCAGCAAGATAAAAATTAGTTTTGTGTAAAATATACTTGTGGTATTAACAGGCAATTAACAGACAACTCTCTTTATGGTAGAAGAAATATAATAAAGAAGTATAAAACCACAACAATTGAAAATCCCGAAATGCAGTATTTTGCAAGATGCTGCTATTGTTTTTGCAAACAAACTGATGTCAGCTACAGCTCCACACTCCATAGTAAAAGGACAAGTTTTCTCCACATTATTGTACTTTCTTAGAAGCAACCATCATTCACAAAGCCAAGGCTCAACAGTGTGTATTCTGGAATTGGATTAATTTAAATTATTGTCATTCAGATTTGTGAATGAACTTATACAAGACAAACCAAGTTTCATCCATATACAAATTACTTATGCATGAGAATCTTAGTTGGGTGGTACCAGCACTGGGACAGACATATCAGAATCTAATCCTTAGCTCTTGTAATACAATATGACTAAGGTATGTAGATGTACTTGTATTCTGCTAAAGAAATCTCTCTGCAATATTTGTCCATATTCCATTCATATTTAACATACAGTAATACTTCTTTTTCTTTACAAAACAAAAGCAAAGCTGATTATTTCAAAGCATCACATTGTTTTCTGCCTTTTCTGTTCTGTAGCTTATTATCATCTTGGCCCATAGTTCCTATCAATTCTAATAATCACTTTCTCTGTATCATGTTTCATCCCCACCTTTGGTTGTCACTGTGCTAAGAAAAGACAGTCTCCCCTTGGCTGGCTCAAACTTGGTTGAAGCTACCAGATTGTGACCCAATTGCTATAGTCAAGGATCTTCATTGCATTGGAGGATTCAGATTTGTTCAGAGGACTGATTTCCTTCTGATAGCATTGGCTGCTGCTCCCATTTTCTATCCTGTTGAGTTTAGATTTGGTGCCCTTTTCTCCTGAAACTTCCATAATGTAGTATAAACCTTCCTTAATACTTCTCACACACTGTGCTAGTCATGTGTAGTATTTTTATCCCAGGAACCCTTAGCTCCCAATGTATTTCACTTTTTCTAGTCTTTCCTTTATTCAGCTCTTTTCATTCAGCCCTCCTATCCCATATTGGACCCATAACTCAACCCTCATCTCCTATATTGTTTCTAAATTTCTAAATAGAATCTGCAGATTATAACTTCATATGAACTGGCCAGAAAGTTTTCTGCATTCCTTCTAGGTCTCTGTAAGTGGCCATAAAAATAACTTTGGGAGGTAGTAGTGATATCTGTGGTTTTAGTTTCCTGGTCTGGAGTACCCCAAAGGGCTGTCATCAGTCTTGCAAGTCTGAATGGCCTTCTTCCCTCACTTGCCTTTATGTTCCAGAGAACTAGAGGGGGTCAGTTCTGAAGTACATTCTCCATCCTCATGCCTTTTTTGGACTCGGTTTATTTTATCAGACCATTATCTAAACTGCAGCTCTTCCTCCTCTCTCTCAAGATTATTATCATAGCCCATTCCACCTCCTGTTAGAAAGCATCCTATTATTTAAAAGAACATTCCAATTATTCAAGCATCTCTTTGGAAATCATTTCCATCTTCCTTACAAGTTGTCATTCTCTCTCCAAGTTCTCTTCATGCCTTCTAGAAAGTGAACCAATGGTTTCTTTTCTCAGTAAACCTGGGAGATGGAAGGAGTGGGGGGATGGACAGAGGTTAACATTTTGTTTTTCCTTTTCTTGAATCTGTTCTTTTTCCATTTCCCATATTTTTTCTCTTGTAGTTCTCTACATCTGAACTGCTATAACTATGTTTTAGCTTTATCCTGATGTTTTTTGTATATGCCTTTTAAATGAATCCTTGTTAAATGCATTTAATAATATTTTTTCAGTTGTATTTTCAAATATCAGCATTTGACCTTAAATTCAACATATACTGTATTTATTGAAAGTTACCAAGTCTTCTTTCCATAATGTATATAAAAATATAGTATTCTCAATTAAATGAATGCATTAATTTGTGATATGGTAAAATGACACAGTATAGTAATACAAACAGATCCTGTTTAATAAAATATTGGCTTAGCATGTACTGTTTGCTCTTTTTATAATATCAAATGCAGTACAACTCAAAATAACTATTTACTTAGTCTTTCATTTATGCTGAATATTTACAGTAGAAAATAAAGTAATACTGGGAGAGTATAACATTTCCAGGACAAAAGCACCAGCTCATAGATTCTTCTGTGTAAATCTGAAATGATCTAGATATAGTATTGAGCAGTTTAGTTCACAGATTTGCAGCTGACAGAAATTATCCTGGATTTTTAAAAACACCCCTTAGACTCCGAAGAGCTTCACAAACATCTCACTAAATTAACTGACAAGGTCCCAGTAAGAAATTTCACTATGACAGAAAGTAATTCTCATAGACAGACAGTCCTAAGTGTACTTGAATATTGATGAGGATTAAATTGAATGTAATTTACAGGAAAAAGTTTTCAGGGTTTGGGTTTAAAAAAAATCAATAAAAAAGGGTGTAATTAAAAAGTTAGAATGAATTCTAAGTATTATTGATCCTAAAATTATTGTAAGATCACAAGCCAAGTCCCCATTGGTAGAGATTTCTTCTGGTAAATTAGCTTACCCTGGTAGCCATCATAATATATGCCTAAATTATTTGCCTGTGTGCTACTCGCAGCCAGAAGATGCAAATATGCAAAACAGATTTTCACATAATTCTGGCTTATGCTCATTCATTTCTGTATGCCATTTTATTCCAAGTTTATTTAATATTTTTTAATAAAGTGGATTTATTTAGTATTAAAATATGTAAGATCTGTTCCTTTTAATACTATCTCTCAAATCAAATTTGCTTTAAACTATCATATTTGCTTTTGATTTGCACTTTTCTTTTCTGAAATACATTTTTATTTAAATTTCATTCTTTCCCCCCTCCTTTTTATTCCTTTTTTTTTCATTTCCTTTGTAGAGAAACTTTGTAGATATGTTTTCTGACAAGGAAACCATGACTAACCTGACATAACTATGGCTGTAGGTATTATTTTCTAACATAAATTGTTTGCATGAACTCGATGCTATGTTTTAAATTTTATATCTGTTCTATATAAAAATGTAAAAATAGCTAAGCTGCTACATTAACATTGGCTAATATCATCCTCAGGTGATTTTTGGAATAAACTTTGGCTAACATATTTTTCCACAGAAGATATTATTTTGAATATTGATTTTGGAAGTCATGACAGTTTTCAAATCACTTTTCTCATTTCTACCATGAAAGTGTTCTTTCAGTTCAAACTTATTTCCTGCCGTTGTTTCTTAGACCTGCTTATTCTTTGATGTTATTTTTTAGACTGTGATTAGCTGTGGTGGTATGTTATATTGCTATTTCTAAAAAGATTAGAGGACAAATAAAACAGCTTGAATAATGATTTACAACATTTTCAAATATTCTCCAAAGTTTGTTACACTGAGGAAAATAAAATTATTTTTCCAGCTCTGGTCTGGTCTTGCTGATAGTCACATTCTGTGCTCAAGAAATAGCTGGCAATATTTAAGTTCCACGCTGCTGGGGGATATATTAACCTCAACAAAGTTCTCACCCAGAACATGTCAGCATGGAAGCAAAGACCACTATTGCATTTACTGGCCTGTGTATGCATGTATTTATTTATTTATTCATTCAATTTGTAAGACAGTCTATCTCACCAAGGGTCTCTGGGCAGTGAACTAAATTAAGCTAAACTAAACCAATCTAAGTTAAACTAAACTAAACCAATTATGATTTGGCTGTCCAATGGCATTACTATAGTGAAAACAGTGCAAGAAAAAAATAACTGCTTCCTCTGAGATACTAGTGAGTAATCTGAGAAGTTTACAAATAAACATCTCCACTAAATATTATGAATGTAAGCTGAGTATGCTCCAGATCATTGGTATAGTTGGGAAGTAATGTAATATAAAAACAAACTTTGAACTGTGAGTTCTAGTCCTACCTTAGGGCCGGAGCTAGCTGGGTGACCTTGGCCCTGTCATTCTCTTTCAGCTCCAGGAAGGAAGCAATGGGAAACCACTTCTAAAATCTCGCCAGGAAAACTATAGGAACTTTTCCAGGCAGTTGCCAGGAATCAAAAAAGTGGTTTGAAGATAGACAGACAGACAGAAGATAGACACAGTCTCACACACACACAGTCTCACACACACACACACACACGCACACACAGAGTTTCTTATACAGAAATTCCAGTAATTTTTAATTTCATTTGATAACAAAATTTGAATTATTGTGTTTATAATTATGAATTATTACATAATGATAATACTGACTAAAAATGTTTGACTGAAAATCTTTAAGGTAAAATAAGATATTATGATATACTTATTTATATTAATGTGATTTTTATTTTTTTCTAATTTTATAATGTCTTTTTATCGCCTTTTAATAGTTTTCTTTTTCTTTTTCTTTGTTTTCTTTTGATTGTATCTATAAATCCATTTTAAAAATGGCTGAACAGCATTTATCTTGTTTCCCTTGCAAATTAGAGAAATAATATTTGAACAGAGGTAAACAATGGAGCCCTCAAACATTATAAATTGATTTGAAGTCATGATTTGCTTTTGCATGGCAGAAATCTGTTCCTTAAATATATAATAGAAAAATCATGAACTTGGTTAACTTCTGGAGGAAAAAGATAAATGTGATTCTGGAGAGAAGAATAACTGCCTATTCCTGAGCAGTGATACTTCTATATGCAGATCATGACACATGCTATTTGCAAAATAAACAGTGTGGATTATAAAGATGTCTTGACCATCAAACAAAATGGGAGGGAGGAACACACCTAAAGGGGACCATTATAAAAATCTATCTAAGCTTTTAGATTGTGGAGTGCCATCTGCATTATATGGCACTGAGAAAACTTATTATGTTGGACCTCTATTTCATAGCAGATGGGTTCATTAAATTTAATAGCCTCTAGAGCTTTTAGAAACAGTGTTAAAAACATGTGGAACATGCTGTGATACTTCACATCTAGCCCTAGAGTCATTATAATTCTGGCACAGACTATAAATATTACAGTACTTTTATTCTATTGAAACAAATGACTGTTCTAATTATTACTTCTTGTTGTTGCTGTTCATGTACTGTGATTTTAAAAATATTGGAGCCTTTCCTCATGTTGTTTTCCTAGAATGCATTACAGTTTTTATAATCCATTGCTGCTGAACTTCAGATACATTCATCTCCATGTTAAATTGAGTTCTAATTGTTATTTAACTTGCAAGCTCGTATTAGAAATTTAAAATGCAGCCAAGAAGATTAAGAAAATTAGCCACTTTACCTCCTATGGTGGCAAGGAAACTAGAAGATATGCTGTTTTATCTCAAAAACCACAGCTGAAATACGAAGGGATGTTAGTTTTGATTATATACCTTTTTTTTTCCTGTAGAACAATGTAACATGCTGGGATACTGTTACACATTCTGTTAAGCATAAAGACCAGTCAGCTTTTGATTTTAAGATTTTTTCATGATTTTAAGTTATCATATAGGAACAGGAATTAGGTTTGAAGAGCACTCCTTTTGTTTCTAGGACAATTTTCCCCCCCTCTTAAGTTACTCTTTGAACAGGTTATAAAAACAAATAAATGGCAATAGTGTCAAATATCTAAAAAAATGGATTGGAAGTTACATCTCTTCTAACTCCACAGCATGTCTTCCACATATAAATCAAAATAGTTGAATGTTAAGAGAACTGGTAGATTTCAGATTAATATTGGTTGAAATACAAAAAAATGGCCATGGTAAGTGTTACGGTTGATTGTGCAATTTAATTATTTCAAATAATCTTTATCTTTTTTTGTCATTCATACTTTTTGTTGTTGCGTGTACTCTGCTATTTATAGTTTATTATATGGGGAACTAGATATAATTGTGTCATCAAAATCAGTGAAATGAAGAAACCTGAACATACAGGTAGACTTAAAAGATACATATATCCCCATTTGTTAATAAATGTATGTGTATTTCTCCTTGCCATATCTATATTTCTGGAATCAGTTTTCATATTCTCACCTACCCACATTATTCAGCCAAATGCAGAAATGAAGGAAATTACTATTATTCATGTTATTAGCACAGTTTTTTTTTAAATCTTGAAAGCCCCATAATGGCTTCATTTTTTTAAATTTGAAGCCTGCCGCAAGCTAATATTTCAAATAATCTCTGATTTTAAAATATTATTTAGATGTAAGTGAATATCTTCTATTACTAGAAACTTTGAAGGGTGCAATGATCCCAGTCCCTTAAAAATATTGTCAGAAATCTTCTGGATTGTTCCACCTTTGCTATACTTTAGTTGCTTTTTCATGAAGTCACTTTATTAAACAAAGGTAGGGAAAACATGAAGAACATGGATCCTGAGTACTTTTTAGCCCCATTAATAGTATCTCCATTCTAGGTCATGTGATCAGGAGGGAAATGAAGTGGGGCTTAGCATGGAGGACATGTCTGCATTCTGAGCTGTTGTCCCGCAGCGATGCAATGAATTATTTTTCTGGATGGGTTTGGGTTGGGTTTTTTTTTTGAGGGGGGTTCTCTGTAACCCCAAGCTAGAGCCAATCTATTTTAAAACTCCCCCACCCCCGACTTCCACTCCCATACCAAATTTGATCCCATTCAATTCATTTTTATGAGAATTATCCTGACATACAGATTCCTGGGCCACGGTATATAATTTATTTCCTATATTCCCTAGGATTGGAAAGAATAAAACAGCATTGGACTGAAACTTTTAGAGTAATGTTTATCGGCTCTCAAATGTTTTGACTCTATAAAACCATCTTTTATATATTTTCTACATAAATTCAAGGAAGCAAGCTTGGTGTTGAGTTCTGACTTTTCTAGATTATTCCGTTAGGACCTCTGTTCTGTGCATGCCTTTTGTACTTATTTTCAGAGATATGGCAGATTAGAAAATATTTCAATTTATATTGTTATATAACACCTTTCTCTGAGAAGATAAAAATGCTTTAGATTTCTCTGCCTTGTTTATTATGGAAACCATTTATGTTTATCATGACCTAGTTTCAAAAATCAAAAGGCAAAAGATTAATTAAAGAAAGATATTCCTGAATGTTTAATATACATTTAAGTTAGATCAAACAAGATCTCATATTTTTTAAAAGAAATCTTTACGTAATGCCTGTTTAAAAATGAAATAAAATTAAAATGTAAACATTCCTTAGGAGTTCCTCTCCCTCTCTTGTTCTCTAGTATTCCATAAATATACATATCTAATATTTTTTCTGCATAGAGAAAGACCAGAGCCATTAAGTTTTCTTTCAGCTTAGTACTATAAATGTCTCAGGTCTTTGTAAGCTATAACTTTAATGTGTTGACTTCTTATTGACCAATAATTTATACAATATCCATTACTCACATGATTAACAGATTAATTATATAATTATCATGTCAGTAATATTAGACACAATAGGTCCTTCCAAAAATAAGTAGAATATAAACTGCAAACACAAATAGAAAGTTCAAATGTATTTTGGAAGATACAGTAGCCATATAAGTTATTTGCAGGCACCTCAAACTCAATGCCAATCATTGTGTAAATTTGTTTTGTCTGCTGTATATTGTCTACTTTTTCAAATCTGCCATCTCTTCAGATCTTACATCTGAATGTAAGTTTGCAAAAGAAAGATCTGGGTCAGTTCTGATTAAAAGTGTGTGAGAGTAGGGCACTTCCACCAATTAGATTCAAAATCAGCTGAAAGTTTCAAAAGGCAGTAGTCAGCCAAATGTTTCTTTTTTTCAGCTGATGGTTTAATTTCAGTTCCAGTCTAGTTTTTCGAGTCCTTCAAGTCCATAAAAGGTGTGGTCATAAAAGACCTTTAACTACACAAATATGTTAATAAATATTGCCAGACTTGTTCGACACTATGCTAACAATAAAAAAGCAATCTTCATGTCCATTTCAGTTACACCATTCACTCTTGTCAGTTTCACTTTCTATTTCTTCTTGAGCTCCGTGTTAATAACTTATTAATAACTTATTTCTGAACTACAATGTTAAGTTGGTCTTATTTGTGCAGTCTTAAACACTTTATTATTTGTTTATTAGATATAGAGGCTTCCTTACTCTAAAAGGTCTTTGGGTGGCTTACAAATTTAGAAGAATGTGTAATATTAAAAGAAAAACATGAATTTGGAGAATCAAAATCAAAAATAAACCTTCCTACTGTGTAGAGTGTTTCATTTAAAAAAACTCTAATTCTAGGTTGCTTTCAAATGAAATATTTATTTTTCAGTTGTCTATTTCTATATATTGGGAGGCTGGGCCTTATTATATATATAAACATATACTTTTTTCTATTTTTTTTCTGTCTATGACAAGGAAAGAAGAGATAGCTGTACTTTTGACTTCCTTTCCAACATGGAAAGCTAAAACAGCAGGTTTGGGCCTTTGGATGAAAAGAATTAAAAGCTTTCCATTAAAGCAAACTTTGGGAAGTTATACCGGCTAATATATATCAAGAACCAGTAGCCTATAAACAGAAGAACTTCATTAAGTTTCCCATGTGGTTCATATTCTTACCAAGAGCACCTAATCCATTCATATCTTGCTTCTCCTCAATCTATCCCCCAAATAGCATCAAATCACAAGTACTTCATTTCATAAGACATCAGTATATATATTTTTTATTGATTGACTGATTGTGTGTCATAAGTTGGTGCTGACTCTTAGTGATCATGTAAATCCATGATGATCTGTCCTTAAATTGGTCCATTAGTTCTTCCAATGTTTCCTGAATTGCCACTGTAATGGAATCCATCCATCTTCTTGTTGGTCATCTTCTTCTTTTTCTCTTTCCTTCCATTCCTAATATTACATTTCCCAATTTGCTGCAAATTGCTATATTTGAATTGTATAGTGGAAATTAATTGTACTTTAAAATTTATAGGGCATTTGTGCATATTTGTTTCTGTACAAGGATGGAATTAAGAGGCACTATAATCTGGCTCTGTTGTTGTATTTCACCTTCCCCTCAATCTTCATAAAAGGATAATTAAAAATCATTAAAGCTGGCAGTAAGTAAAAGTATACTATTTTTTTTAGCAAATATCTTATAGTGAGGCCAATAACAGCTAAGAGTAAGGGCACTAATCAGGAAAAAGCCACATAGCTACCTGTAAGTTATATAGATCATTGCAGAAGAACAAGAATGTATAAGTTGGAGTTGGATGTAATTAGGTATTAAGCCCAAGTGATTGCTAAATTATTTCACTTTCAAAATGTTGCAACATATGAAAGTGTCATAAGAGATATTAAAATTTGGGTTAAAGTCTGATTGGCCATTCTTCAGTATCTAGTGAAGAAATGAAATAATGATATATGTTCTGTTTTATGAGCTATTCCATGGAGCTAAAAGTATGGTAAACTAGAATAGAAATTATTGGATCATTTTGTGATTTGTACATTTAACTGGTCTCAGCTCTATTTATTAATCTTTGTTTCTCTCTTCCTTCTTAAGCCAATTGCCCCTCTTCAAGAAAGACACTATCTTTGTATAAATATATATTTTTCTTACAGTTCAGATAATACCGATGTTCACAAAAAAGTAGGAGAAAATCTTTTGTTTTACATAATCATACCATGAAGGGGGAAGGGAGAGAAAAGACAGTAAAATGAATAACAAACAGGGCAAAGTTTTAAGTTTCAAACAAGTATTCTCTTCAGTGTGTCAAACTTATATTTCATGATACAGAAAATATTTCTGATATTGTGATACAACCCTAGGTATGAATTTTATTTGACATGGAATCATTTTAAATCCTATGCAAAAATGTTTGATTGTGGAAACATTTGGCACCATGTAGAAAGATTAAATCTTGGGTTGAAGGAATTATTTAAACTTGTTTTTTCATTCGCAGATATTTTATTAGCAGATATTTATATTTATTCCTGTGAACTTGAAGAAATTGATCATTTAGTTGTGGAATATATTTGCCTTTGTGGAATCTTATACATGATTAGGTAGGCTACACTGTTGGATCTTATTTCTTTTATGATTGGAATACTATTATCTTTTTTGTTGTTATATTGATGTTGTCCCATCTCCTTTTCAACTGGATGTTGGCTAATAATCGTGTGATAACAGGTGTTTTGAGATTTGCATTTCCCTCCCCCTCCCTACTTAACCTTTGGCTAGTTATTTTCAATAAACCATCCAAAATATCTGTGTCTCTTAAGTGCTAATTTTGCCAGAATGCCATGTTTCTAAGTATTAAAAGAAAGGAATCCCTGTGGATTTTATTACACTAGTCGTTGCCAACTATAGGGGGAGTGTTTACTCATTTCAAGGCCGTTGAGCCACTGTTGGCCAGCACGATGTGGCAAAGAGCTGTTAGCTCCTCACCATTTACTCATATTTGCTTGCTTTTGAACTGCTAGGTAGGCAAGAACTAGGCGAAGACAAAAGCTCATCTCATTGCACGATGCTCAGGTTTTGAACCCAGGTTGTTGGCTAACCACTGAGCCATCATGCTACCATTCTAGGCATTCACATATATTATGTGATTTTGGCATGACTTAGAATTTCAACATCTTCTCAACTGAAACCAATCTTATCTAAGCATGAAATAACAGAAGTTTAAATATATCTTCTAGCTGTCAATTCAACTCATAGATCTGTTGCACTGTTTTGTATGTATGCTCTAAGTTGTGTGTGTCCTATGTGTTGTGTTTACAGTCCAGGTACTTTGTTTTGTAAAAGACTC
Source organism: Notechis scutatus (assembly GCF_049901735.1). NCBI lineage: Eukaryota > Metazoa > Chordata > Lepidosauria > Squamata > Elapidae > Notechis > Notechis scutatus. Next base: position 54,896,657 of record NC_142010.1, on the reverse strand, counting down.
TTCTTATCTTCCTTGGGTACAAAATCCTTAGACCATATTTAATACACTTCATAGGGATTTTGCTGGTTTGTTGCTATAATTATTCCAAATGGTTGTAAATAGCCTACTTGTAGATTCTGAAACATGCAGATAGATTCACTTTATTAGCCATTGTTCTGATTTGTTTGGTGGTTGGTTGATGTGTTCAATGTAATATGGCTGTCCATTCAACAAGCAATGTTGACAGCTAACATTATTAAATATAGAGCAAAATGATAAACTACTAAAATATAATGTACTGTAATAAAGACCAGACAGACAATTTATATAACTACAAGATGCTGATGTACAAGCTGGCCTAGGAACTGGGAGAACTATCAAGTCTTCATTCTTAGAATAGAACAGAATTCTTTATTGGCCAAGTGTGATTGGACACACAAGGAATTTGGCTTGGTGCAAATACTCTGTATACATAAAAGAAAAGATACATTCATCAAGAGTCAAGAACCATAGGTACAACACTTAATGATAGTTATAGGGTACAATAAGCAATCAAATCATACTAGGAAACAGTCCATATAAATCGTAAGGATACAAGTGACAACGTTACAGTCATACAGTCACAAGTGGGAGGGGATGGGTGATAAGGAGTGATGAGAAGATGAATAGTAATAGTAGTGCAGATTTTCTAAATAGTCGAACAGTGTTGAGGGAATTATTTGTTTAGCAGAGTGATGGCTTTCGGGAAAAAACTGTTCGTGTGTCTAGTTGTTTTGGTGTGCAGTGTTCTATAGCGTCGTTTTGAGGGAAGGAGTTGAAACAATTTATGTCCTGGATGTTGAGGGGTCTGTAAATATTTTCACAGCCCTCTTAAAGACAGTAAAGTCAGGGCCAAGAAAAATTCAGGGGTTTCGGGTTGTTCTGTTTTATTAGAACATTAAATGTTTTCTAGTTTCCATGTTAGGTTAATGTTCTGATGTCATTCAGTAATTCTCTAGTATTAGGGATATATTGTGACCTGTCTAGACTGAAAATACAGTAGTTAACCCAAGAAGCAAACTTATAATAGGTCTGATTAATAATATTTATTAAAAGAAATATATGGTTGCAGTATGAGAATTCCAGTGAGACCTCTGTCTCCAAATGAGATTCTTCTATAGGCAGTTTACAGACCTATAAATCTAATCAATTTCCCCTCAGTTTTCTGATGGAGAGGACTAGAAACTTCACTTATTTGTGAAGATAGGCTAAGCTAAATCTGCTCCATGTTCTCATAACTGAAAATTCTGTTGATATCAGAAGTAACTCCTAAATTATGATCTAGACAAACATTGGTCACAAGGGAGGCTTTTTATTTGATAAATGAGGTATACCAATTTCTAAGGAAAGAGATATGACAGTGGGATTACTCTGGCACTTTAAACTATACTTAGCTCAAATCTTGAGATGCAAAGCCCAGAACTAACCCAAGGTTTGGGGCAATATCATCCCAGGTATGAATTATTTTTAAATTAAGTTTAAATTTTTTAATCTCTATCCAGGAAATTGGCAAGATATTGGTTAGGTAGCTGACCACTTTTACATGCAAGCTTCATGCATTATTGTGAAAATATACAGCTACAAGAGGTTATTGTTACGACACATTTAATTTCCAACTGATATTCCAGTTGCTTTCTGTGAAGTGATATTGCTGCAAGTTGGTTAAATAAATTTGAAACTTCACTTGTGAATATGAAAAGAGAAATAAATTTTCATTATGGTAAATTAGGTACTGCAGCTAAAAATTCCAGCAGGACAGTGGTGGGAAGGAGATAGAAAGGGAACACCAGCAAGCTGGGTAAAATTTATAAAGGTTGAAGTGTTTCATTAAAAGGTGAAGCCTCATTAAACATAATGATTCAAAGGCTCTCAGATTCTGAAGTCTCATTTTAATTCACTGAAATAAAGTTGCTCAGCTAACCAGCCTAATTATTTGAGTTTGATGACATCTTTTTGTTGCTTAAGTAGTACAAAATTATTGAACTATTGTGTTCATGATGTTTTATTTTAGCACAAACTCAAAAGCTTATGAGCTAATTTGTTTTAAAATACAGTTCCTAGCACTGTTATAATTCTCCCCCCCCCAAAAAAAGCTTTTTTCACATCTGTACCAAACAGGATGCAAATAAAATACAAGCTAAACAATCAAGACCTTGTTGAGGATCCAAACTTTGTCAAGGACCTTGGAGTACTCATCTCTAATGATCTAAGTGCTAGAGCCCACTGTAACTACATCGCCAAAAAGGCATTAAGAGTTGTTAATCTAATCCTACGTAGCTTCTTCTCTGGTAATATCACACTACTAACTAGAGCATTTGCTAGACCTGTACTTGAATACATCTCATTAGTCTGGAACCCATATCATGTATTTGATATTAACACAATTGAAAAAGTCCAGAAATATTTCACAAGAAGAGTTCTCCACTCCTCTACTCATTGCAGAATACCTTATGCCACCAGACTTGAAACTCTAGACCTAGAAAACCTAGAGCTATGCCACCTCCGGTCTGAACTAAATATAGTATATAAAATCATACATTGCAATGTCCTACCTGTCAATGAATACTTCAGCTTCAACCATAACAATACAAGAGCAAACAATAGATACAAACTCAAGGTTAATCGTACCAAACTTGACTGCAGAAAATACGACTTCAGCAACAGAGTGGTCAATGTCTGGAATACTCTATCTGACTCTGTGGTTTCATCCCCAAACCCCAAAAACTTTAACCTTAAGACTGTCTACTATTGACCTCACCCCCTTCCTAAGAGGTCTGTAGGGAGCGTGCATAAGCGCACCAACGTGCCTACCGTCCCTGTCCTATTGTTTCTTTTTATTTTTCTTACATGTATCCATGTATTCATAACTATATTTTTACTTATACCTATTATCTTGTAAGCAATTGACAAACCAAATAAATACTAAATACTAAAGCCAGAGCTGTGTCTCCTGCTAGAAGGAGGTAGGAGGTAGGAGGGGGATCAGAAGAGAGAAGGGCAATTGCACCTTGGGTACATTTCTCCCTGTGGAAATTTGCTATCAGGATGGAAGTCTTCCTAGAGAGGGGCAGGATTGTAGCAAATTGTAGCAAACAAGGCAGAAGTTGCTTGAGTTCTGCTGGATCCCTTTAAGAGGGGTCCAGATTGAAACTTACAAAGTTACAAAGGAAATTTGAAAAACAAAAAGGCTGAAAAACCTGACAAACACATGCATACATACAAATGCACACAACTACCTTCTCTACTATCTTATAGGAGCCATTTAGCATTGGGAATCCTGGAATCACTTTAAGATTGCGCTATAATTCTGGTACAATCAGATCATTACTGAGATGTAAAAACTATAATTATAAAACTATGAATATGATATAATTTTAGCACCATTCTATGGTATTTTTCATGTAGGGAAAATATGGATGTATCATAGTGAATAATCTCCTCTCTTGTTCAGTTTGTTTAAAGCAGGGGTCTCAAACTCAATTTACCTGGGGACCACTGGAGGCAGAGGCTGGGTGAGGCTGGGCCGCATAAGGGATTCCACAAAAAACGTTGTTAAAAAAATATCCTCAAATGTTATCAACGGTTAATGATTTCTCCAATACGTGAACTGTCCTGAACACATGAATGGAACATTGAATGAAGATCATGAACAGTTCCTCAGAACATGGCTTCTCCAGCTTACTCCTTGCTTCCAGAGACTTGACAACGCTTCCTCTCACATATCTGAGCCACATTTGGCTTGAGAGAGGAGGCACTTGAGACCCTCAGTATGGCTTGAAGATGATCATCAGTAAGTCTGGACCTGTACTTGGACTTGTTAAAGTTCAGGGTGGAGAAGAAGCCACGACGAGGAACGGCGGGCGGGACTTCCTTCAGAGGTCCATTTCCCCTGCGGGCTGCACTAATATTATACTTTCATATCACGGTGGGGGCCACAGGATATCGTCCTGCGGGCCGCAATTGGCCCGTGGGCTATGAGTTTAAGACCCCTGGTTTAAAGTTAAATTGCCATATTCTTTCTTATGTTTCCTCTCACCACAAAAAGCAAATTAAAATCTCAGTGAATATTTGTGAAATTTTACTTCATTAAAATGCATTTATACTAATATACCCATACACTTGCAATGTTTTGTTACAATATTTATATTCTGCATTATTAATCAGATTCAATGGCTGAATTTCCTTCCTTCCTTCCTTCCTTCTTTGATGTGTTGGTAATAATGGGACACTGCTCTAAAACAAATGCAATGACACTTAGTGGAAACAAAATTTGCATATAACTTTTTTAAAGTCACACCTTGCTTGAAAACCTGAGAGATAGTGTAGTGTAATGGTTAAGATAATTGATTTACAAGTGGGAAAGACCCAGGTTCTTTAGTTCATGTTCAACCATAGAAGTTTAATGGGTGACTTTGGGCCAGGCACTTTTTCTCAGCTCAATCTACTCTACAGGTTTCTTGTTGGGTTATGTATATTACTATGAATTCCCAAATGAAAGGTGAGATATTAAGTAAATCAATAAGCTACAAATACAATGCAGCAACAACTGACAAATCAAATGCATGCTGTGATCAAGTTCAATCAACAGATTATATGCATGTAAATAAACCAGCCACTTTAAAATGTTGTTTTAAATTTAATTTTAAAAAAAGCCTTGACTTCTGCAATAACCCTGAATAATTCTGTCATCTCTCTTGTAAGATATTCTGCAAATGTTTGAAGACCCTGTTAAGTCTCCCCATCGCCTTCTCTTCATCAGACTAAATGTTTCTCTGAGGTTTTTCTGCCTCTCAAAAATTATTCCTACTAGACCTCTTATCATCTGTTTTTCTCTTTTGAACATCAGCGTCCTTACTAAAAATGCAGAAAGCAACTAAACAAAATTGGAATTTTATCTTTCCATTATTATATTTTAAACTTTGTTGTATAGTACATTCTGGACTGTAAAAGAATGTCTAAAGAGTAAAATTGTTTTTGAGGTTTCAAAAAAAAGTTCTTGATTGGGTTGGCCTTCTAGGTCAGTGGTTGCCAACCGGTGGGCCATGGCCCACTGGTGGGCCATTAAAATTTTTTAGTGGGCCGCAGAAGAAATACCCAACAAAAGCAATTAATCGGGGCTGCGCAGTTCTCGTGCCTCCCAGCTCTTTGAGGGATCCCAGAGTCAGGTCCCTGAGATGCATGTGCCAACCAGCTCCCACACACGGTGGCGGTGGCAGCAACAACAATCCCTACCCCCAGCTCCCACTGTTAGCTCTCCCAATTAGTTCTAGCTTTGAATTGCTCCCGCCTCTTTTTCCTTCCCCCTCCTCCCCACGCCCATGTGTAGGCAGGCTTGGAAAAGGAGATGGAGCCATGCTCAGCTCTCAGCTCTTCCAGCCCTCGCTGCCTCTCTCAACATCGAAGCCTTGGAGATGCAGGCAAAGCTGCTGCAGTGGTAGTGTCCTGAGTTGCCTTAGCATGCTCGGTTAGTTAAGAATCGTCCTACCCAGAGAAGGAGGTGGTGCTGGAGGAGGAGCAGGCAGTAGTGGAGAAGCAAGCAACTCAGGGTGCTACTGCTGTGGTGGCTTTGCCTGTGTCTCCGAGGATTTGATGTTGGGAGAGGCAGTGAAGGCTGGAAGAGCTGAGAGCTGTGCATGGCTCTGTCTCCCTTTCCTTGCCTGCCTGCACGTGGGCGCAGGGGAGGTGGAAAGGGGGAAGGAAAGAGAGAGAGCCAGGAGCAATTCAAAGCTAGAGAACTAATGGGGAGAGCTGACAGCGGGCGCTGGGGGAGGGGAACGTTGTTGCTGCCGCTGCCATGTGTGGGAGCATGCATCTCAAGGACCTGAGCCAGGAGGCGCGGGAACTGCAAGTGGGAGCGTTTGAAGGTTTTGAAGAACTGGCAGACAAGACACACATAAAGACTGAACTATGCACCCTGATTAAAGTACTGACAGCCAACGGCTTCCACAAAAGCAAAATCACCGGCTTGATCCACAAAAACACACTGAGCCATAATGGAGACCTAGAAGATGAACAGACCTATGGAACAGCTGTCCTGCCCTACATAAGAGGTACTACAGACAAAATCAGTAAGATACTACACAGGCATCACATCAAGACTGTTTTGCCTTCAAAACAGACAGAAAAATAGCAGCCATCCTTAGAAACCCCAAAGATAAAATTGACCTGGAAAACCAAGGCATATATGAAGTCCCCTGTGCATCATGCCCAGCCACATACATTGGACAGACCAATAGAAGAATAAGTACCCGCCTTGATGAACACAAAAATGCAGTCAAAAAGCTGGAACACACTTCCTCACTAGTCCAACACATGAAAGCCACAGGTCATAGCATCGACTTCAATGGCACCAAAACCCTAGCCACTATAGAAAACCCCAGCCACAGAATTATCAGAGAAGCCATAGAGATTGAAAAAAGACCTGAAAGCATGAATAGAAGAGATGATTCCACCAGACTGTCAATTATTTGGAAGCCTGCACTCACAAACAAAAAAATCTCCACACCACTAGCCAGGCAAACACCTGGGCACAAACAGATCCCCCCTGATACCTCCAGCTCAAACACACCCCAACCAGGCACCCAGATGAAACCTAGCTTCCTAACAAATGATAGCCGTCTGTTTACTCGGAGCCAAGCTGCACTAAAAGCCTCCAATACAGGAACACAATGTTGCCAGCCAATCAAGACACAAAAAAAGCCACAAAACAGACAGAAGATATTAGAAACACCAATCAAGCAGAACACAGCAAACTCCAAGACCAATAAACTTAGACCAAGACTCCCAACCAATCAGGATGAAGAAAAAACCATTCTGGCACAGCAGTAGGCTAGCCCCAAATTTAAAACTGAAACAACTGTAAAAGTCTGACTCACAGACGAATACTATACAGAAGCCTGATGATGGCAGATGAGATTCTGCCAAAACGTTGCTACAACTTTAAAAGCACAACTATAATGATGTTAAAAAGAACCCAATACACAAGCCTGAGGATGGCAGATGAGATTCTGCCGAAATGTCGCTATAATAAAAGCACAAATATTAAGACGTGGGAAAATACCCGAAGAAATACCATACATACATGCATACATACATACATACATACATACATACATACATACATACATACATGAATACATATATAAATGTATATTTAATATAATTTTTTTATATTAAATATATTAGCTTTAAAAAAATGTATTAGCGGTCCTCAGGATTTAAAAGTATAAATTTGGTGGTCCCTTGGATTCAAAAGGTTGGTGACCCCTGTTCTAGGTCACATTCTACTAGCTTTCCTTTGGGAAGTATCTTGATATTATTAATATACACACCTCCCCATTGGCTCAGGTTTGGCTCATTTAAAAGCTCAAGAAACTACTGCTTCCAAGGTCTACCTACTCTGATAAAGTTGATCTGTAAAGTTGAATAATTATTTTCAATTCTAACAATTAGACAAAAGAAAGCTTTCTTTTTCACAGAGCTCTGCAAAATATTTTATTTTATTTTCATGCCATGTATTGTCTTCTTAAATGTGCATGCCTCAGTTTTGGTTAAATGGTGTTTGAATGGAAAACTATCTAGTGCCTGACTGAAGAAATATATGTTGGAATTCCTCCTCACTGTTGCTGCTTCTCTTCATGGCAATTGTAGGAGTAGATTTCTCATGGCAGCCTAGCTTTTGTTGTTTCTGCTCCTCTGATTGCTCGAGTTTTGGATACAGTGTCATTTGTGGCCTTGTGGGTTTTATTTCCTTCCTCTATCTGTCCTTAAAGCAGTCTCAGAAGCTGGATGGGTGAAGGGCTGTCCTTTTAAAAAAAGTATTCAGTTTTGTTTGATGCTGCCACATTGGAAAAGATTCCCTAGATTTCCTTTGCCTTTTTTTTTTTTTAACATATGGTATGAAAATGTTCTTCAATAAACTTTATGTTAGAAGACAAATAGAATGCAATGTGTGGGGATCAGTTTCCAATACCAATAAACTATCTCACTCCTAATTTTAATGATAGAGTATATAGTACTACTCTTTTTTTTCTTCATCAGCATAGGTTTTTTTCCCCAGTTCCTCATTTTCAATGTAGGAAATTTATGTTTCAGAATGGAAACATTGACATGTGATCCCACATCTTTTTTATAGTCATCAGATGACTTGCTATTGAAATGAATATTTTTAAAAGTAAATTGAATTCCAAAAGGAAAAAAAAATAACCTATTCATATCCTTTAAACATGCCATCCATGGGTAAGTCACATACCTGTCATGAAATATCTAGCAGTGGCTTCAAGAAAGGAGAGGAGACCTTGTTTTTCTCCCAGATGCTGGAGCTTAAATGAACTGGCAAGGCTGGGTTTGATCTATGAGTAATCTATGAGTATCTATGAGTAAACTATGAGTATTTTTTCAGCTTTAATGGATTTGTATTTCCATTTTTATTTTTGTTCACTACCCAGAGTTACCTATAAAAGTTTAATAACCTATATAAGTTTAGTGATCATTCGATCAAAAGAAAATTTGGAAATTTTGAGTGGTGATGTTTCCTTTGGTAAATCTGCTTTGGTAAATCTGCTTAGGATCACACACAGAAATTTTTATATTAAAGAAATACACTTTAGATTAACAAGTTAAATTTTGAAGAGTAGAAGTAATATTGTGGTTGGAAAATAATTCTGTTGTTTACTCAACTAATAACTCTATATGTTGTTGGGAATAACATCTGAATTTTCAATTCTTCTAAGAAAATAAACTGTTACAGCAACCTGTTTAGATATTTAGTTCTGATGCTTCTAAATCATTGAGAATTAAAGTAGGTAAAATTCAGTGATGTTAAAAATAGTGACAAAATCTGACCAAGACTTTTTAAATTTACATGGTATATGATAGTCTTAAGGAGTCCTTGGCAGTGGTAGGATTCAGCCAGTTCGCACCAGTTTGGGAGAAGCAGTTGTTAACTTTCTGAGCAGTTTGGTGAATTGGTAGTTGTAAGAAATCATTAGGGCAGAGAACTGGTTGTTGAATTATTTGAATCCCACCATTGGTCCTTGCTCCTCTTTGAGCTTGATTGTTTTCTTGCAGATGTTTCATTACCCAAACCAGGTAACATCACCAGTGCTAGCATGAATGAAATATCTGCAAGAAAACAACCAAACAGAGAGAGCACAAATGACTCCTCATTTCAATCCTGAGCTAGAAATATTCTCTTTATTGCTAAGTATAGCCTTGCTTAACAGTGTATGTGTCCATAATAACAAATGTTCCTGCATGACTACAATGTAATTGGATCATAAGCTCAAACATGTTGACAATTGAGAATTATTTTTCTGAAAAACATTGGTTGTCATGCTACACTAACAAGTTAAATATGTGGGTTGTCATAGAAAATAAAGTGGAAAATGTGAATGGCAAACATTTGCTTGGGTGTATGGCACTCCTCATATGCTGCTTCTGGATAACGGCAAGATTATCCAAAGTCTCCCAGGAGACTTTGCAAAATTCTCTAAAAATAATTATTATCTTTGCCATAAAGTTAGCATGGAAGAATGCCCTGAAGCCTTTCCCAAGGTTTATAAAGCTATGCTGGTTTTCCATATAATTCTGTGCCAAACAAGTTCTTTGGGACAAACAACCCACTGCCACATTAAATTTAATGATAGTCATTTTCGCTGGCTATGCAATAGCCTGGGTTCCTGATTGAATCACTATCTTGATTCTCAGACAGTGTTGTAAGTTATGACTTTCTATTAATACAACAATCCTTAGGAATTTAGGGCCTCCCTTTTAAATGTTCCTTTCATTTATAGATAAAAGAGCATCATATTTAAGGAATCAGCATTGTAGTCTGTATCTGAAATTGGGTATACCATATCTGCTCTGCAAAACTCTGGATAATCACAAAATGATAGCAAAGGGTTAAATTTTTCTGTATCTTTTTACTGCTATCACTGATGTTATTTCCTAGCCAAGTAATGAAACATCTGCAAGCTAACAGCCAAGCATAGAGCATCATGGATTCCACAATTCAACCCTGACCTAAATACAGTTTTTTCTTCTTTTAGAATGTATTTTACCATTCTCTTTACTATTCTGTGATCCTTTGTTATAAGAAGCAGTATATACAAAAATAAACACCAGTAAAGAAAAAAGCTGAACTCTAATTTATTTAGAAAGTTGTAAGTTGGAGAAAAGCCAACTTAGTGTTGAAAATAAATGGACAACTTTCTCGTTTTTGGCTGAATGCATACATATTATATTTGATCAATGATTTCTTAATAGAGAATGATTGATAGGTCCTACTTTAGAGAATTCATGAATATGAGTGTGCTTTATGAGAATGGTGTCTAAGCAAACATATTATACATATCTGTAACATGATTATTCTCCTTTTATCTTCTAAGAACTTCTAATAGTTCAGCATAATAAATATTTAAAAAAATAGAAATAAGGTTTGAAATAAAGTACTTATTACATTAAAAATGCTTCTGTCATTTTACAATGTTGTATAACTCCAGCAATGATTAATGTATACATGGAAAAATATAACAAAGAATATGAATACTCATGAGTATTTTCTGTATTTTTTTTAAAGACCAAAAAAAGCCAAATTTACAAGCCTAATATATTGCCTGTCCTATCATTTATGTTATATTTAAGTGTAATTTCCATTAGAATTTTTATTAAAGCCTAATTGGTCTCCCAGTCAATCTTCCATACATTTCTTCAGTGTAAGGACTTCAGAGCTATTTTAGGCAGCCATTGGAAGCATTTACATAAAAGCCTAAGATACTCTTCTTCAAATCAAATTCAAAAATTAAAAAAGAAGAGACAAAACTGTGAAGTTGGTCTTCAGTGTACTCCTTTTTGATAAAATATAATTATTTCTAAATATGCATCTATACATTAACAAAAGTAAATCTGAAATGTTTTTCTTTAATGTCGAGACTGTAAATTTTATTCCTGAAATAAATGAACTACTGATTAAGGCAGCTAAAGTATAGAACCAGAACCTTGTATAGGTACATCCATTATGAAATATCTAGTCATGAAAAAGAACTTTCTACGATAATGTCTCTGAGTTCATTTTACTTCTCCAGTACTTAAAATATCCCAGCTATTCACAATTTTCATTAAGTGTTTATCTTGCAATTATTTGGGGGAGGGAGGGGGATTATCCCAAATACAGTTCTAGACATATCTCATTGAAACTATGTAACTTCCAAGATACTATTTAGTTTCAGCCCTATAAATCACTTTTGGTGAATATTTATGTAGCTTAATAATGGTAATTATCAAAGAAATTATTTTAAAACAATGATTGTAACAGATGGAGATATGACCTGAATGGCATTATGTTAATGTGAACTGCAGAATGTCCTTTATGTAAGATAATAAAATCTTGAGTGAAAAAGGATGCAGACAAGAGAAATGAATGACTTAAAATACTTTGGCCTCTGTAAAAATAGGAAAAGTAATTTTCATTACATAGAAAGGAAAGAGGAAATGGGTCATTTACAGCTTTGATTATTTAATTTACAGCTACTTATATCCTGCCAAGTCAAGCCATGGGGATAGCTGATTAATTAATCAGCACTGTAACAGGATATAAAGACATTTGTGTAATGTCACCAATTGTACATATAGTCATTATGATGACATTTGCTATGGCTGTTTTTTTCCTGTAAAAAATATGGCAATATTTCAAGACTAAATAATGGATATATGACTCCTGGTAGCACAGTGGTTGGAATGCAGTATTGCATGCCAACTCTGCCCACAGCCTGGAGTTTGATCCTGATGGAACTCAATGTAGACTCAGCCTTCCATCCTTCCAAGGTTGATAAAATGAGCCAAATTGTTGGGGGCAGTATGCTGAGCCTGTAAACCACTCAGAGGGTGCTATAAAGCATTATGGAGCAGTAAATAAGTCTTAACTGCTATCCCTATTCCTATTGCTTTATGTGTTTATTTACTGTAATTACCACTGTTGTAAATTACCCTTAATTTTAAAGCAACATTTATAAAAGTCCACTCAATTTAATAAAACATATTTCATCTTTAAGAAAGACATGTAGGGAGATGTGCACATCCCTTTTTTCATCTGGTTAGTGAGCTTTGGATAGAAACAAAGTATTAGTAATACTAGTAGGTACTGGTAATAAAGAAAATATAATAAATACAGAGATGGCCCTGATGAATCTCTGGTGATATCGAAAGCTATAGAGTCAAAGAGATGAACTTGAAGAAGTTATACAATTTAATAAAACATATTTCATCTTTAAGAAAGACATGTAGGAAGATGTGCACATCCCCCTTTTCATCTGGTTAGTGAGCTTTGGATAGAAACAAAGTATTAGTAATACTAGTAGGTACTGGGTAATAAAGAAAATATAATAAATACAGAGATGGCCCTGATGAATCTCTGGTGATATCGAAAGCTAAGAGATGAACTTGAAGAAGTTATACAATAACAGGATATATTCTACACTGCCCAGAGCCGCTCTCTGAGAAAGATGGACAGTTAAGAAATATGAAATAGAGATAGATAGATAGATGATAGATAGATAGATGATAGATAGATAGATAGATAGATAGATAGATAGATAGATAGATAGATAGATAGATAGATCATGCTTTAAGTGCCATGGACCTCAACTTCCAGCTTTCATGGAATTGAAGTCCATGCATCTTCAAGTGGCCATGGATGAGCAATACTATCATCACCATCACTCCAAAATCATCCTTATGACTCTGACTCCTGACCTAGATTATCTCCAAGGCACCCAAGTATTTAAAAACTAAAATCTTATTACAATTTATAGAGCCTCCAGAATGTCTGTGTTGCTTGTGAATTCTAGGAGCTGAAGTGCAAAATAACGGCAGAGAAATTCATGTTCTCAACTGAAAAACTGAGTCAAATTCAATTAATTTCCATTCTGATATGTGCTGAAATAGGCACCCTTAATGGATGTTCAGCAAAGAGGAACAAATTGTACTAACACATATACTGCTCAAAAAAATAAAGGAAACACAAAAATAAGACATCCTAGAACTGAATGAATGAAATATTCTTATTAAATACTTTGTTCATTACATAGCTGAATGTGCTGACAACAAAATCACACAAAAAATATCAATGGAAATCAAATTTAGCAACCCATGGAGGTCTGGATTTGGAGTTACACTCAAAATTAAAGTGGAAAAAACACTACAGGCTGATCCAACTTTGATGTAATGTCCTTAAACAAGTCAAAATGAGGCTCAATAGTTTGTGTGGCCTCTACCTGCCTGTATGACCTCCCTACAATGCCTGGGCCTCATCAGGAGGTGGCAGATGGTCTCCTGAGGGATCTCCTCCCACACCTGGACTAAAGCATCCCACAACTCCTGGACAGTCTGTGGTGTATCGTGGCATTGGTGGATGGAGCGAGACATGATGTCCCAGATGTGCTCAATTGGATTCAGGTCTGGGGATCGAGCGGGCCAGTCCATAGCATCAATGCCTTCATCTTGCAGGAACTTCTGACACACTCTAGCCACATGAGGTCTAGCATTGTCTTGCATTAGTAGGAACCCAGGGCCAACCGCACCAGCATATGGTTTCACAAGGGGTCTGAGGATCTCATCTCGGTACCTAATGGCAGTCAGGCTACCTCTGGCAAGCACATGGAGGACTGTGTGGCCCCCTAAAGAAATGCCACCCCACACCATTATTGATCCACTGCCAAACCGGTCATGCTGGAGGATGTTGCAGGCAGCAGAACATTCTCCACGGCGTCTCCAGACCCTGTCACGTCTGTCACATGTGCTCAGTGTGAACCTGCTTTCATCTGTGAACAGCACAGGGCGCCAGTGGCGAATTTGCCAATCTTGGTGTTCTCTGGCAAATGCCAAATGCATGGTGTTGGTCTGTAAGCACAACCCCCACCTGTGGAGTAGGGCCCCCGTACCACCCTCATGGAGTCTGTTTCTGACCGTTTGAGCATCCACATGCACATTTGTGGCCCACTGGAGGTCATTTTGCAGGACTCTGGCAATGCTCCTCCTGTCCCTCCTTGCACAAATACGGAGGTAGCGGTCCTGATGCTGGGTTGTTGCCCTCCTATGGCCTCCTCCACGTCTCCTGATGTACTGGCCTGTCTCCTGATAGCGCCTCCATGCTCTGGACACTATGCTGACAGACACAGAAAACCTTCTTGCCACAGCTCACATTGATGTGCCATCCTGGATGAGCTGCACTATCTGAGCCACTTGTGTGGGTTGTAGACTCCGTCTCATGCTACCACTAGAGTGAAAGCAACGCCAGCATTCAAAAGTGACCAAACCATCAGCCAGAAAGCATAGGAACTGAGAAGTGGTCTGTGGTCACCACCAGCAGAACCACTCCTTTATTGGGGATGTCTTGCTAACTGCCTATGCTTTCCACCTGTTGTCTATTCCATTTGCACAACAGCATGTGAAACTGATTGTCAATCAGTGTTGCTACCTAAGTGAACAATTTGATTTCATAGAAGTGTGATTAACTTGGAGTTACATTGTGTTGTTTAAGTGTTCCCTTTATTTTTTTGAGCAGTGTATATTTCTTCCCTTTTCCTTCAAGTATTGGATATGAATCACAGCTAAAATGTGCACAAAAGCTGAAATTTCTTTTTTCAAACCCCAAGGGAAGACTGTGGCCAGATTTGGAAGTTGAATATTACAGAGTACCTTTTCAAGGAAAATCTTGAGTCTTTCCTGCTGCACATCTAAATGGGAACTAAATTGCCCTTGGTCTTTGTCAGGATTCATCTAACATTACTAAAAAAAAATTAAATTGATGGCTTAAATATTGTTTAGTTTTGTTACTAGTATCATTGGGGAGGAAATCAGGACGTAAACATGATGTCCCATATTGTGCAGAGGGACTTAAATCCTGTGAAATAGAAAATATATTTGATTGAGTCTTACAGCAGGCTGTTAGTTGAGCTTTAAATTTGGCCAGCCCTCAAAAGTTTTCCTTTGATATCCTTCATTAAGGAAACTTATTGTTTTCTATTATGGCTTTTTAGTCCAGGATTAAGGAAGGTATCCACCACCTTAGATTCCAAACTATACTATCGTCATATTTCCACAAAGTATCCAAGTAGCAGCATTTTTGTACATGTAGTATGAAATAGGCAGGTATCAAACAAGTGCAGTCCTACCCTTCTATGATGTAACCATCCATATTATTGAATACCTTAGGGACTCTGAAGATGAATGTGTAGATTTTTTTGGGGGAGGGAAAAAAATATTTCCTTATACTAGTTTTCAAATGACTATTCTTATTTTGTCTTTTAAAATTACAAAGAAATTTTAGACTGTCAGACTTTCTAGGTCTCAAGCCAAGGTGAAGTTGTAGACTTAGCCTTGTATGGTTTTCAGTTCAGATTAATGGTATAACTCCACATTTCATGAAATTTAATTTATTCTGCTTTATATATTACTACGAACTCTGATATATTGAGTAGCTTACAACAAATTTAGTAATTCAAACTAGTTATATGGTGGCTAATAATGCTCAATCTGATGTGTCATATTTCAGGAATAGGATGGTCTTTACTCATCCTTGAATAATTTTCACCGCTTTTTGAAAGCTTAGAAAAAAGAGGTTAGGCCAAATATCTGAGGATGGGCTGTTTTAAAAGAGAGAGTGGTTTATTTATGCTTCATACAATATATCACATATTATACTACTGTTCTAAAATAAGGTTATAATAAATTCACTACTACTACTGCTGCTGCTACTACTACTACTACTACTACTACTACTACTACTACTACTACTATTACTGTTCCAAAGGTGCTTTTTCAAAAGGCAACTGGACTTTCTGTTTTTTCCTTGAAGTCATTTCACTTCTCATCCAAGAAGCTTCTTCAATAAGAAGCTAAAAGTCTTCAAAGAAAAACCAGAAAGTCCAGTTGTCTCTTGAAAAAACACCTTTGGGACAACCATGATTTGGATGACTGAGAATCTCCATAGACATATTGCTATTACTCTATACCAGATTGCAGTGGAAAGAAACTTTTTTAAAATCATAAATACAGTGTAGTATATAAATCTTTTTCTTTTTTTCCCCCTTTGGGTAAACATATATTTCTAGTGACTGGTAATTGATCACACTAAAATTGTACTGTGATATTGTAAATTTCTTCTTATTCTATCCATGATATAGCAGCTATTTCATGGTTGGGAATGGAGTTCTAAGGAAAACAGAAGCTGGGAGCAGGGAGTAGTAGATTCTTGCTTTATGTAGTCAACTCTGTTGAAGAGAGAGAAAGGCCATTTTTCATAAGTATTATGAAATATAATATGACTTTTTAGGTAATAGAAAGTATGTACTCTTAATGGCCATTTTAGGTGGTTTTTTTGGAGTTCCTGATACAATGAAAATGCCTGGAGGAAACTGTTTTTTCCAGTTATGTATATACTCTAACAAAATGATCGAGCCAAAGTCAAACGTTTCAAAGGGATTCAGTGATTTCAATAGAACAGTCAGATATAATAGGATGCTTAGCTTCCATGGCTTCCACTGACAAAACCATTCTTGTGTCACACCTATGCAGCACATATTTGTGTTTAAACATCACAGACCATTATATCTAAGCAAATTAAAGGATACATGGATCAGAATGAATTTTCCTAAGGATTTTATAAAAGGCTGACTTCAGGGGATCTGTACCGGATTGTTTGTGTGAATGTACATTTCCCCATTCTTTGGGGAAAGTTCTTCCTTATAGCATGAAAGCATTTTCACAAACAGCATGACTGGTATGCCACAGAGAAAAGTCATCTGGACTTCCTGTAATCCCACTATCCTGCATTGACCTAATGTAGAAATATTTCTCATGCTAGCTCCTTTTCTCATTACTACTTTGGTGTTTTCTTTTAATTAAGCAGCTAAAGTGGCTCAAATATATTATATTCATTATATAATGATGGCCTCTTCTATTCTGTTCTTGTTCCCTCCTTCCCCAGCTTCCTCAGGCTCAAAAGGTAAACTACTTTCAGTCAATACTTGAAGAAATCACCAACTCCTCACGCTTCTACATCATGAAATTACTTTACAATGATGATCAGTGAAATGCTTAACAATGTCAGCACTAATGAACTGGAGAGCATGACATTGTTTAAATCAGAGCAGGACTCTATGTATAGGCATATCACCCACTGAGTTACAATTGAGACACAACATGAGAGTAATTTAAACCAAATGAAGACAGGGTGGACTACTGCTTTGTGCAAATAAAGGATGCATTTTGTTTTTACTTAGAAAAAAAATGGGAAGCCTTAATCTTTGGGATAACCATGACCTGGATGACTGGGAATCTCTATATAATCTCTACAGACTGGTAGCCTTAATCATTACAGAGAAGTCATTCAAAGGTATTTATTCTAGAGAAACAAATGAACTATATACACAGCTATATTCTTTCACTGGTCTCCATTGTATTGTCTTCTCAAAAGCCTCTGAGTGCATCTAACATACATGTTGTGCAGAAAAGTTTCCATGCAGTGTGCTGGTATTATTAGTGTACAGCTTCTGCTTTGATATGGTCTGTTCCAGAGCTATCTCATAGCATTTCATGATCTCACAAATAATAATGGCGGCTGCTACAACATATCACTTGGTGCCCATTGCCATTTCATGTATAATTTACAAATGTAATTGAGATAAAAGTATAACAAAAAATGCCTCAAAGTGGAATGCCATCATATAATTAGGAAACACCATCTGTAGCTTCCAAGGATTCCACTAACATGGTAATACAGTAATCTCTATTTTAAAATTTATTCTTGAAGGATCTAACTTCAGTTGTAGGAGTCTGAAGGCCTTTCAGTCTATGTGCCTAGCTTGATTTCTTTTTTCTCTATTTTTGAACTGCAGCCTTTCACCCCACCCATTCTTCTCTCCTGATCTTGCTATCTCCTGATCTTGCTAATCTATTCGTGCAGACACTGTCTGCACAAATAGATTAGCAATAACATTTTCTATGTTTAACCTAGACAGAAGCAAGAATGGTTTTATCTGGGTATTATTATTCTTTAAACCATCTATAGTTAGGGAAGAACCTTAATTTGATGGGAATTGTATTTAATAATATTTTATATTTTCTTTACTGGCTGTTTTTCTTACAAATAGTTTCTGACTATTCTTCTCATTGTACAAAAAAGAAAATTTCTACTCTTTTGCAGTGAAAATAGCCATGGATGGGCAAACTTTAACGGAAAAAACAAACCCCTATGTTATAGAGAATTATTCAGCATCTTATCCTTTTCTTTTTTAAAAAAACCCCACAGTTTCTTAAAAATTATAATCGCCTTTTAAACTAGCCTCATTCACAGTGATTTGTTATGAAACTGAATAGTGACAAAGCAAAAGTTTGTTAAATATTCTCTTTCATGTTGCAAGTAAGATGTCTTTCACGCTCACAATTTTGAAATAGCTATGGTGGTAGACTGGAAAGGATAATGTTCCTAAAGTTCTTCTGGTATTAAATCTTACTACATATGATTGATGCAACATTGTTCGTTGTAATATTTGCACAGGAGTTTTGTAGTTTTTAAGCATACTATCACAGGTTCAGGAATTCTGGCTTAGACTTCTAAAAGCAAAGAGATACAGCCATTTCCTTCTTGAATCCCTTATGTTCAGTTCTTTAATGATCCAGCTAAATGCCAGGATCACCACTAGAAAGTATGAAATAAGTTTTAAGCTTATATTAATCTCTTTTGCAAAATATTAGGAAAATATAACTATATCTTCATTTTGCAACATGATCTCCAAATCACTGAGTACAATTTGTAGCAGTGGTGGGATTCAATTTTTTTTTTACTACCGGTTCTGTGAGTGTGGCTTGGTGGGCATGACAGGGGAAGGATACTGTAAACTCTCCAGTCAGAGGTGGTATTTTCCGGTTCACTGAACTATTCAAAATTTCCACTAGTGGTTTTCCACAACTGGTCAGAACCTGCTGAATACCACCTCTGATTTGTAGGCACTTTTGGTAAGAAGTGGGCAGTATGAAAAATGAAATAAATTACAGCAGCATTGGCTTTCTTGCAATATCAAAAAATGTTAAGGGACTGCAAGGTTTAATACATTTGCCTCATTAGTCAGTTTTCTTTTCTTGGACTTGTTCCATCTTTACACTTCTAAGGAATTTTCATCAATTATTTTCCATATTATTTTTTGCTTTTGCAGCAGTCATTTTTAATTTTCAGCATTTTCTTTGGGCTGAAAATATAACATTGATTCTAATCATCCTTGAGCTAGCTGCCCTCTTCCCTAAGCTACATTCAAGAGCAAGTAATTTGTGACCCTCCAGATACTAATGAATTTCAGCTCCCCACAATTCTCATCAGGGCTCTTGCTAGAAGATTTAATGGAACCATATTTGAAGGGTCAGAGGCTTCTTTCTCTGCATTAACTAAACAAACAAAATGGTTTGTTGATATTAATATATGCACATTTTTCAAAGCACTAATATTTCCTCAGTGCATTAGCAGAAATATATTTCTTAATTAAGAATATACTCCTATGTATACTACTTAGAACTGCATCTAACTTCCATGGCTTTTACTGTTTCAAAAATGTCCATACTGACATATCTCTAATGGTAGAGCCATTTAATGCAAGATTCCTACAAATATTCTTTGAACACTAAAAAAAAAACCTTGCTAGGGTAAATGCAGTACTATTGAATTGCACACTTAGTGTGGGCACAGTGAACAGCTTCTTTGGATCAAGAGTTACAGTCCTCAGAAAGAAAGATTTGATTGAGCAACATTGTCACCATCAGATCTATTATCAAGGAAAAGTAATTGTTGGTTACTGAGATGAACATGATACAAAACCCTGAGTGAAATGGTTGGTTGGATAAAAAGGCATTTTCTTAATTTTTAATCCTACCATTATAACATTCAGATTTTTGCCTAACCAAGTGGAACTTGATGAGAAGTTTTCAAATCCATCTGGCATTTTGAAGAAGCTCACTGCACAGGTTGATGCATTCTTTATGAATGACTGAGTCAACACAAGTGCACGTTTTCCCATATGGTGGCTGAATATGTGCTGTATTTTGTTTGAATCTATATAGCAGTGTTTCTCAATCTTGGCAACTTTAAGGTATGTGGACTTCAGCTCCCAGAATTCCCCAGCTAACCATGCTGTGATTCATTTTGCATATAAGTAGTCATTATTGCAAGAAGCAGTACTCTTTTTCTATTACTGTCAGCCATAGTCACTGAAATTATCAGGGTTGCAATTAAAGAGAACTGTGTTTTAAATAACTTATATTTTCTGACCTTTCATTGGTGTATCTTCATTCTGAAGAATATATTTAAATTTGCCATATTAAATTTTTTGTAGTTGCATATGTATCACAAACATACATTGCAATGATGAAATATTAGTGGTTCCCAGAGAAAAGCAAGGCAAATTAGAAAGACTGTATGATAAAATCAAATATAACACTTGCAGCAAAAGTAACTATAAAGCTATGAAAATACTGAAAACTAGCAATGTGCAAATCACCCAGGATCTGATTTTGATTAGTGAATTGATTCAATGGGTTGATTCAATTTGAAGAACCAACTCTACAGTATTTGATTTGAATTAATGGTAAGAAAAAAAATGTGTGTACATGTGCAAAAGTCCATTAAATTGGTTCCAAGCCACCTGATTTGATTTAATGCATTCAACTGATTTGGCTGTTTGATCTAAAGTTTGATTCAAAGCAGCAATTCAGTCCCTTTGCCTTTGAACAGTTTTCACAATCCTACTAAAATAATTTCCATTTGGGGAGGTGGGGGGGCACTCAGTTTGAAGCCTGTCCTCTTCAAATATTTTTATTGCTACCTATTCTAGGATCTTTAATGCCTCAGATTAACTCAGGATAATCTACTGCAGACTGAATCATAATTAAAATTGTCATTTCTGTGGCCACCCCCTTACTTTATTTACTTGTTTGTTGTAAGGGCACTTGGAGATTACATCCTTGAGTTTAAAATATAGGCTGATAAATATGGAAGGAGACATTGCTTCATCTAATCTGCCTCCAAGTCATTTAAGGCTCTGTAGGTTAAAACCTGCATTTCAAATAAAATCCATTTGGAAACGGACAAACTGCTAGTGCAGATGACAAAAATATATAATATGATTAAAACAGACATCTAGTAACCCTATTATGGACTCAATGGGATTTTTAAAGGCAGAATCACATATACCGTGACATGGCATGGCATGGCAGTCATCCAGATGGGCAATTTTCAGAACATAAATTGTTAAATTAGTTGCCTTAGTTTGGGAACAGTCATTATACAACTAAACTATCTTTCACTGCTCATTCTTGTAACAGAAATAGATCCAAAAAGCATCCTCAGCTACATAGCTGAAAGTTTATTAGAGGTTCACTAGTTCAGAGCAGTAATCACTACTTAGGAGGACAGCTGAATCACTTACATTCAATTATTTTCATCTGATTTGAATTAAGTTGTTTTCAGAAAACTAGAACTCTTTTCCTTTTATACATCTGTAGGTTTCCTCCTGATTCAATGATAGTTCCTATTAGTGATCAGCCAAGAAATAAGTCAAACTTGTTTGGTTATAAATGATCAAAGAAACTTTATGATTCAACTTTGTATACTGGTCAATAGAACATCTAAAAAAAAAACCCCATAATACGTCAGCTTTGTCAGACTGTATCAAATTTATTTTCACTTTAGCTATCTTTATGATTATGTCAGTCACTCTCTATGAATTGCCAATCTCTTGGCAGCATTTTTTTTGATACCTATGATATGTACATATGCTGGTATCATTTAAGCATAATTAAAGAAATAGCAGTATAATTCTTAGTTTTTAAAATTATGACTATCAATTACCATTCAGAACATTTTCATGAATATGGGGCAGATTTCAAATCTTAGAATTACCTGTTATTTCATGTGTAGTGAAATATATATATAGAGAGAGGGAGGGATGGGTGGATAGATTTTAGAAATAGTTCATAAAATACATAAGGTATCTTTTTTGTAGTACAAAAGATACAAAAGAAAGCAGACACAAGTTTTCTTTCTTTAAATGTGTGTTAGAATATAGAATGAAATATTGCACACAGGATTTGTAAATAGAGGGAACATGTTATAGAGTTTTGCATGTGAAATGGCACATTTCAAAATGGTTATTATATTAATAATGAACCATCCAAATTAGGACCATGTCCAGGTCAATTTAAAATATAATAAGGAATTAGCAAGGTATAAAATATATGGTCTCTTCCTTGTTGTTTCCTTGGGGGAGGGAGGAATGATTTATTATGAGTAAATAAATCATTTTATTTATGGAGTTTGTGGACATGAATTAGCACACTTGATTCCTCTTCTGCCATGTGTCTCTCAGACATAAGTATTGCTTTATAACAGCCAGTAAGGCATTGTTTTACATGATTTGTGGAAACAGCAGGCTTCAAGATGTGTTAACTTGTTCCTATTGTGAGGTATTTTGTGCTGATCCTCTGTAAAACTGGAGAGACTACTGTATCTATTACACATCTTAATGAAAGAGCTCACCTGAAGAAAATTATTTTGCTCTGTTTGAAAATATTGTTCTCACCCCTTTTTCAAATGTTTTAAGAACATGACTTGGGCAATAACTGTTCATTTAAAGTTTCCAGAAGTTCCCTTTCTCTTTTCTTTCAGCACAGCATGCTGTCCTTTTATCCTAATACAATTTTGCTTTGAAAAATCTAGGTACACCATTCATCATTCTTTGCTTCATTTAGTTTTTTCTCATTCTTCAAGGTGTTGAATTACATAAAGAATGGGAAATTTACAGTCTTGATCTTGTCATGAAACTGCACTGGGAGAAACATTAGAGATTTTATTAAAGTTAACCAAGAAGCTAAATGGAATCAAATGAATTTCAGAAGAAGAAAAAATGTTACAATACAGTGATTGGTGTATGATTTTTTGTTTCTTTTTGAAGTGTCACTTATTTATATCTCTTGGTTGAACATGAAAACCTTCTTTGAACATTCAAGGTAAAATAGGTGTGTGGAGCACTGCATCTTCATTATGCCTTCTAGTTTCACTCTTGACTTCAACCTTTATAGATGCAGACCTGACAACACTGAATGAACAATTTATGATTTAAGAACACTGACTTCCCCTGTGAACATTCCTAGGATCAACACAACGATGTTGTGTTCATTCAGAAGCCAGCCCATTTTATGCAGGTGGCTCAACTTATGCCCACAATTGGGATTGGGATTGCCATTATAGGTCATAAAGCAAAACATCACATGACTGTGTTGATTTACAACTGCAATCCTGGCATTCACTGTTAATGTTCCTAACCAAGACTCAAAGCTTATTAATAAGTACCCATTCCAATCCAAGCCATTCCGTGTTTGGTCTTACCCAGCCCTGAGCCTCAGTAAAATAAGAAACTGTCTCAAACCCTCCACCCACCTATAATCCTAACTCTACCCTTTGCCCTGCACCTTGCCCTATGGGGCAGCAAGCAGCCCCAGAATCATGGCTCACTGATTTTTGATGGCAATACCAGTCCCAATTGTAATTGTAAGTCAAGGGGGGAAGTTGAAGTGCCCCTCCAGTTGTAAGTATAGGCAGGTTGCCAAGCACCTGAATATTGATCATGTGACCACAGGGGCACAGCATTGCCATATCTTTGTGTATAGGTTTTAAGTTTATTTTTCCAGCATTGTCATAACTTTGAATGGCTGCCAAACGAATGATCATAAATTGAGGACTACCTATATTACTCATTCTTAGGAACAATGGGTATCTAACTCTAAAGCCATTCTGATAGCTCTAAACTTTACCCAATGAATGATGAGAAGGGTAACTAGTTTGGATTAATTACATTTTTCTGGATGCTTCCCCAAAATTTGTCATGGCTATAAAAACTGTATTTTGTTTTTTACTGCTTGTACTATTTTAAAATAATTTTAATGTTCCTATTTCTACTGTATTTCCATTTTCTTTTCTGGCTTTTTTGTCTGGTTCTTACATATTCCAGAAATTAGTTGGAGAATAACAAGTGACCAATGACACATTGCTATAAAAGAACATAATCCTGGCAAATTGACACAAGTTGTTTACACATGGAATAGCTATTCTCTAGTGCAAATTCTGGAGTTCTTCAAGGGTATACTTGAAGCCTTGCTCATGGGTTCTTAGGTTACTGATTACAAAACGTTTTCATCACAAGGTCAGATCTGAAGTTTGATTAAGCAATTCAGAATGTAGGCTAATTTAACTTGGACAGATTTA
Source organism: Notechis scutatus (assembly GCF_049901735.1). NCBI lineage: Eukaryota > Metazoa > Chordata > Lepidosauria > Squamata > Elapidae > Notechis > Notechis scutatus. The sequence continues at coordinate 54,872,335 of NC_142010.1, read as the reverse complement.
TTAAGCTGCCTAATCAAACTTGGGGCTGAATCCAAAATGAGTTTCAGGAATCCAATGTTTTGCCTTTCACAATCAGTTTTCTTTGTACTATTATTTTGAATAGAATTGGCTAATGTTTGCTAGCACGGAATAACTTCTAAGATTTTTAAGATTTAAAACCTGCCAAATGTCAGAAACATAGGTGCAGACTTTCCAGTGTTGGCTTTTTTAATATTATAAAAAGAGGGAAATTTCTACATGTTTGTTTCTTTGTAGAAATGTAAAATGTTTCTTAATACAGTTTTTTTTCCTTTTAAGAGGGTACATTTCAGACAGATAGGAGCAGAGGAATTTTACAAATTATTCTGCAATATCACTATTGTTTGTTTGGGAAATTCTGTAGACATTCTAGAGTCTCAGCTTCTAATGATGGTACTTTGGGTGTTGGAATGGAACAGTTTCCCACCATTGTCTCCTATGATTATGTAATACTTGAATGATTGTCATATGTATAATCATTATATACACCCAGAATGCTAAATAGATTACTATGGAAATAGTAAAAACTAGAAACTGACCAGGAGGCAGAAATATAAGCCAATGATTCTTTCTGAGTGAAAACTTTGGAGGAAGAATCTTAAATGTACTTGAGCCCAGACATGCACAACAAAAGTTTTCAGACTGTGGACAATGTTTAAGGTCCAATAGATTTTTGATAAGTAACAAAGACAAGGAGAAAGTACCTAAAATCTATTTCAGACTAAAAAAATAATTTTAAAGTCATGGATGAAATTAGATCTTGATTTGGGAGGGGGGAAAAAAGAAGGAAACAGAGAAGGAATTCTAAACCAGATCTCCATAAACAGTGAAGGTGACTCTTTTCAGGGTAAATGATTACAAATATATCCTAAACTAATGGGGGAAGTAAGGGACTTTCTGTGTACATTAGGTTCTAAGAAGATCCATATCAGACATATCAAATATCTTCCTTAAAAGAAACCTAAATTCTGTTTATTAAAAAGTATAAAAACATAAAGAAATGGTTTAAGAATGGAACATGTTATGGGAAACATTGAAAATAGGCAGGAAATAGTTTCAAAAGTAAAGACTAATTAGAAGAATTAAGAAACCAGGAGGGTTCATATGTTACAGAAAATTCCTGTCACTTAATCAATTCATAAGTTTTAGCTGTAGCACAAAGCTCATGCTTTATATTAAAATACCCAACAATACAATAGAGAAAATCAATTTAATAAATCCCAGCACTCCCCTAGTCTGCTACTAGAAAATAGACACTTCTGTTACATACACACACTCTTCCTTTCCCTCACTATCCCTGTCACTGCATTGTTGCTTTCCTGCTATGGACAAGCCTAAACATTTTTTTGATGGGCGTAAACACATCTGAAGACCCCTAAAAGTGGACAATATACCATAAAGGATTAGACTCTTTTCAGATTTGGGACTGTATGTGAATGCCAAGACATGCTTCCCTTTGATCCATCCCAGCTCTCAGTTTCTCAAGAGATGGAGGGAAAGCCCTGACATTCCACCACTGTCAGTGGGGAGAGAGAAGTGAGCAATTAGGGAAGATGTCCCAAGAAGAAGGACAGGTATCAAAGGCAATCTCATCTTCAGGGATGAGTACGTGAGGCGATAATGGATGAGTTCAGAGAAGGTACTACCAGGGTTTTAGTACCTTAGTGCTAAATCTTTACTCCATTTTGAGGAAAATTCTCCAAATTCAAGATCTCTCTTCCTCTTCCCACTGAATCCTGGCTTCAAAAGAGATGGAGGAAGTTCTTCAAGAATGTAGCAAGGAAGGGAACAAAGAACTTGCCCTGGAGTCTTATGAATCTGAAAAGTTTTATTATTATTTAAATCTGATTTTCATCTTTTAAAGTGTGTGTGTGTGTGTTATGTGACTGTTTAGGTTATTCTACATTAATACACATGCGTGCGTACACCCACACATAGAGAAATGGAATGTAATAGTACAACATATAAAATGCTTTTTCCTTCAAAATCATTATCTCTTTCTGTCTGCTTAAATGTTTTACGTGCACCATTTACACATGGAAATGGAAGCGCCTCATGAAATGTAAAAAAAAATACCCTTTCATGAAAGCACTTAAGATGAAGCAGCAATATGTTTGCCTTTAAAAATCAAAGCAATAGGGTGGAAGAATCTGGTCTTTGTTAGTACATTTAATCTAATTATTCTTGTATTTCAAAGGACAAACACACATCCTTCTATTTGAGGTTGGAATACAGAAGACCTCAAAATAAAAATAAAATTGTATTGACAATGACACAAACAAATTGCATTAAGTATTATATTAATATTTGAAATCCAGTGATTCACAGTTACTAGAAATATTGATGTTTATGGCCCATTGCAAACAGAGACCATGTGAAAGATCTTTTTGCTTCAATCTATGTAGGAATGATCATAAATTGCTCAGGCAGTAGATTTGACAAATATCTTTATTTGAACTTTTAAGAAGGTGAGCAAGCAAAACTGAAACCATCCTTCTCCCAGCCCATGAAAAAATTGTCTTTCCACAGATCCCTCTCCTGGTCCATGGAAAAGTTGTCAAAAAGGTTGGGGACTGCTGTGCTATATGACTAATGTAATAAAACTAGTTCTCCCAAGTCTAACCTTGGGGGGGGGGGGAATCCCTATGTTTGAGTGGTATAAATCATTTTTTCATATTGCCAAATCAGGTGTCCATATTTTCCATAGTTATCATACATTTTCTAAGTGCATAACAATGTGCATGGCTCTGGGTGGTGGTGGTGGTGGGGAGGCATTGTGTTCTCCTGATTAACTTCCTTCCTCTCAGGCTATTTGCAGTTGGTGATGATTGGGGGAAGGGGGAGAGATCTGACACATGGCTCCTGCTTTGTAGGATTGCTCAAGGGTCAGTACTTTTTCTGCTCCTATTTGTCACTTATTTGAAACTGCTGTGTCAAACATCCAGCTTCATGGGATGAGATATCATCAGTATGCAGATGATAGTCAGTTGGGTACTACTGCCTGTTTTGAATTAAGTTATGCTGCAACCACCTTTTCCTGGCTTTGAAGTCTAGAAGGGGAGCAACAGACTAAGACAACCTGGATGAGATGAAGTGACTTTGAGTTCAGAGCTCCTTGGTCCTTGGATAATTCCCATCTTTCATCATGAATGAAGTGTGCCCTGCCCCAGACAGACCCAGTATGTAATTTAAGGATTCTCCTGGACTTGCAACTTCTACTCAAAGTGTGACCAGGAGAGCTTTTACACAACTGCGAGAGGTGGGCCAGTTACACCCCTACTTGGAACAACACCTTGTCACAGTCATCTATGCCTTGATTCACTTCTCATTTGGCCTATTGTAATGCACTGTACATGGGGCTGTCTTTGAACAGTATCCAGAAGATCCAGTTGGTTCAAAATACATCAGCCTGCATAGTTTTGTGGAATATTTGTTCAGGAATCAACTCTTTTGCAAGAATTACACTGGTTATCATATTAAAATCCCTACATGACTTGGAGCCAGGATATTTGAAGGACTCCAATTAGATCTAGTGACCCACCAGGGGGAGAGGGGGAGGCAGGTATGTTGCAGATCCCATATACTAGGGAAATACATCTGGTGGGAGCAAGAACCTTCCAACGGTAGCTCTCTCCCTATGAAATATTCCCCCAGAAAGAAGATTGGTTCCCAATTTGTTATTTTTCCAGAAGGTCTTGAAGACATGGTTCTGTCTGCAGGCCTTCTCCCCCTGAGGGGGAGGGGCTATGTGGAGCCAATCAAGTGGTTGGTATAATTATATTTATCACTGCTGTGGGTGGGTGGGGTTTTATGATTTGGATTTTTTTTTAATGTTGTAAACCACCTCAATATATGTGAGTTGGGCAGCCATATAAATTTCTTTGATTAATTAGTTAACTACAGCAGTAGAAGAAGATCTACTTTTATTGAGTGCAGAACATTGGGATGTTCTGTTAAGTTTCATTATTTTATTTTGAACTCATTCCTCTACTGTGTACTTCATTTTTATTTTTATTTCTATTTTTAGGGTATTAACTGTCCCACTCAGTTTTGTATCGCCTGCAGGTTCGATAGGTATGCCTTCACCTTTTTCCTCTAGGTCTTTAATAAAAATAGTGAAGAATCAAAAGATCCAGGATTACTTTAATACAATTTTATGCCTCTTCTATATTCACTTAATTGTGGTGCCATCCATCCCACACTGGATTAGTTTGGTACGTACAGTTTCAGGAGGTACTTTCTCGAATGTTTTGCTGCAATCAAGATATATTGCAGTTACAACATTCCTTAAAGTCTATTAAGAAAATTCTCTGATCAAAAAATGAGATAAAGCTATTTAAGCAAAATGTGTTCCTGACAAACCAATTCTGATTGTTTGCAAATATCCATTGTTTTCAAATGCTTACAGATTATCTCTAGAATCCTTTCTGTTACCAGTATTATGTCAGACTGACTGGTACAGCTTACTGGATCTTCTTCTTCTTCTTTTAAACATTACTCTGAGTAATATTCACTCTCCATGAGTGAATACATAAGAATTGGTCCAAACCACCAGCTAGTTTTTATTGCTATTTGAATAAATAGGAATAATGAACACCAGCAACGGTATTGTTTTTGTTTGAACCTCTGCAACATTGCCAAGTTCTCCCATTTTTATTTCTGAACATTTTCTAGACATTTTCAGCATTTATCACAACTCTTCTTTTTCGGTTTCTTCTCATTTTTTTTTTTTTAACAAATTGTATCCTTCAAGTCCTATATTAAATCAAGGGAATCGTCTTAGTAAATCTCTTAAAATAATTAAGTCACATTTAATTTTCCATACTAAAAGCTTAGGCTTCTCTTGTTACTCCCACATGCTGAACCTTGCTGTTTAGATACTGAAAACTACAAGGTTTAAGAGCCAATATTCCTTCTGATATTTCACTGAGTGACCCATTTGTATAATTACTCTACTTTCTACTATGTGCAAATGCTCATCAGAGATCCTACTTTCTGTTTCTTTATTACCAGCACTCACAGGATTTGATGTCCCCTTCAATCAAACTAGCAAGATTTTTTAAATATTTGTTTTAATCATTCTTTGTGAAATTCTATGCATCTCATGCCCATAGACCATCACGTGAATAACTCAAGCTGTTGTCCGAGGAGTCAAATCTTTTCTGTCAATATCATTTGTGTAGGTAGTCATTGATTTGCAATATTCCTCTTTCTTTTTCTTAGATCTCTTCCATAAACTGAGAATCACCTGAGTCTCCAGGGCTTAACCTTTCTTTCAGGGTTTTGTTAAAGTCTTTGGTGATATACCATATTTATGGCTGTTCTCTGAAGTATTACTGGTCCCCAAATATAATAACAGAAAGGGAATAATTATACTTGAGAATTCCTGGAAGTCATTCTATTACATCCTGATTTTAGCTCCTTGCAGATAGCTCATTTGACAGTGAATCTAGTATCAAACGGCATACTGTATATTGTCTTTCTATACATTCCTATAGGAGTGATTCACCAACCACTGTGATTCTTCTTTCTTATAAGGCACCTTCTCTGGCATTTAGAGAGCCAGTAACTCTCCTTCCCTTCTGTAACGTCTCTTTATTAAATGTAAAGAATATGTTTTAGCTGCAGGGGTCTAAATCTCTTTCTGGGTTGCCACAGTGAAGAATATTTTCTGCACCAGAATTATCCTCTTCTTGTCTTGTGGAGAATTGCATCAACTATTAGATTCTCTTTTCTTTAAACTAAGAAATCTTTTATTCTTTCTTATTAGCTAAACTATAGCCACTTGCTGCTGCAGTCCTTTGATTTTTTCTTTGAAGATTTGCATTACTACAAATATATGTTTGCATTTATTACAAATATATGACAGGTGTGTGTGCGTGTGTGTGTGCGTGTGTGTGTGTGTGTTTCTGATTAAAAAAGGAACACATCACAAGTATTGAAACTTCCAGTTGAGAACTCATGTCCACTCATCCTCATGTTTACTTTTTAAAGGATCACAGTTGGAACTGCATTTATTCTTCCCTGAAGTTGGCCAAGTAGAAAGTAGCTACTGAAGACACAACCTCTGCAGTTAGCAGGTATTCAGATTCATTCAGATGAAGCTCATCATAAAAAATAAAAAAATGTATCAGAACATCAGCTTTGTTCCTTCCTTCTTCCTGCTAAACTCCAATGTTCAACTTGTTCTTTAAAAGGGATTTGAAGGGCAGCCCAGGCAGTTTTAAATTATCATGAGCCAAAGGCAGGGAGGGCAGGATAAGTTTGGAATTGCTCTTGATGTCAGCCCTATAAAGTAGACCAGATTAAGAAACCATTGCCATATAGATATAAAACCAATTTTATTACTATAGCTATAGTAACAGAATCGTATACATGAGAATATGCTTCTCCTTCCCTCGCGTTATCTTCATGTGAATTACAGTGGTTACTCATATTGGTTTCTTGGAATGAACTCAAGCCCTTATGTTTCTCTGGATTAGGTCACCTAATCCAAACCATTCCCAACATGGTTAAACTTACTTACATTCACATTGCAGCAATTATTTTAAGAGCATCATTTGTACGCAAACATTTTGTGAATTGGGAATTTTTGTTTTGGGGTCCCTAAGTACAGCTTCATGCTAGTTGGCATTCTAGTTGGAATAATATAAGCAACAAAACCTGCTGATTTTACCATCTGGGGACATAATAAAAATAGATGGAATGGGTGGAAGAAGCTGTAGAAGACCTATGTAGGAATTGTGCATGAAGGAAATTCTTGAGGCAATAAAAAATCCCAGGGAAATGTTTTCCCACCACAGTCCATTTTTGTTCATTTGTATGTGAAGGCTTTAATTTTAATCTTCTGCTACCAGCAATAGAGTAGTATTGCTGGTAGTAGAAGATTAAAGAGTATTTTTTCCCTTACATATGTATTTGTAAGTAAAGATTCATGGGTTTTTAGTTGCATGCTTGTCTTACACAATATAGTTTACATTTGCAATACCTAAATCATACTAAGGCCAGACAAATCCCCTGGGACTTGGAAAATCATATAAGAAAAACTCTTATCTTATATTTTAGGAACAATTTCAGAAAAGTTCATCAACCATTAATTCTGTGAAGGAAAGATTCCCCCCTTTTTATATCAACTATTCGCAATCGTAATATGGAATTACTGCATGTTTAATTACAACATATATCTTAAATGTGTCCAAGCTTCAGACTGACTGACAGTGAAAACCAAATTGGAGTTGGGTTCAGTCACTATGCAGAAATGCTTTTCTATTTATCTGGAATTTGCCTGAACAATGCAATCTGTGAGCTGGGAGTTTGCCAAGGTTAGCAAGATTATCATCTTCTCGTTGCTCATTTTGAAAATCCAAAGTTACCAAAATTACAGTGATTTCTGTGTGGTCATGCTGTTTATCAGTAACAGAATGCAGAAACCAGCTGAAGACTGATGTCATTAATGCCCCATGATTTTTATTGCAGTGGTGTAATTATTAGGAAAAAAAAGATGTGGTTTCCTATGAGAAACCAAATGTCCAGAAAATGAATAAAAAATGTGCATCTTATATCCAAGAGATGAATGGACTACCCACCAAGTGTTTTCTTTCTTTAAAGAGAAGACTTTTTTATTAGAGCCTTAGCCCGTGTTTTTGAATGCCCAATAACAATGCATAAATACAAAGTATAGATTTATACTTAAATGCTACTATTTTAGTAAATCAGAAATCTCTTCCTTTGAATGTCTTCATTGCTGTGGCTTGATTGTGATCTTAGTTTGTGTTCTCTTGATCTTTCTTTTCTTTAAAAAAAAAACACAGCTTGCTGACGATCAGGGATTGGTTTTGATGACCACTGTTGCCATGCCAGTATTTAGTAAGCAAAATGAGACTGTAAGTATTCCCACAGTCATCGGCTGGAAAATGAAAGCTTTAAACTAGCACATACAGTATTTGAATGGCTTGATGAAATCATGGGTATTTTTGTTAAATTCTGCTGTTTCCCCATATATTTGCACTAGCCGTTGAAATAAAAGCACACATTGTTAATACGAATGAGCATTAAATACTGTTTGAAATATAGTGTCATGAATTCATGAAGCACAAAATTGAGAATGCTAAGCTCTTTATTTGCATGTTTATTGAAGCTTGTAAAAGGGAAAGGGAATATATCCAACGGGATATAAAACCTGAAAATTGTTATAAAAGTTTTAAAATTATGTTTCAATTACATGTAAGCATGTTAACTGCTCCTAGATTATTTGCATTATGTCTCAAACATCTGAACTAGTTATACACTATCTGGCTGTGTAAAAACTCTTGTCTGTAGTAGCACCCTGCACATATACACAATCAACCATACATATACATAAACACAAATGCATGCACTTTTATTTTTGTTCCTATAGAATTCTTTATTAGAACAAATGTCTGTACTTATGGTATAAAGTTGCCTACGGAAAAATAAGTTCAACAAAGTTTTAATATGTTTTGAACATTCTGCTTCATTTCTAACTTTTTAAACTGCTTTTAATAACTTCCCTTTGAGGTATCAGTTAGCAGGATCAGGCGGCTGGGGAAGTAAGTTGCATATTTCTATAAAAGGCAAAAAGAAACCAAAGTAAATTGCATAGTTCCATGCAACATTTTTCCACAATACACTTCCAGACTCAAAGGGTTTAATGGAAAGCACCCTTATCAGCTGAAATGTTGCACATCATTTATGCTTTTCTTTTCAGGATTAGGAAAAAATTGATGACTTTTGATTTTGGATATTTGGGTATTAGGCCCATGCAACATCTCCGAGAGGCCCTTTGCTTTAACTTAATAGTTCACCCAAGCTTCTTTTAGTGGGATTCTTCCAAGGAAGTCCCAAAGGTGCTTTCTGAGGAGGCAACTGAATTTTCTTGTATTTTTGAAGATGATTCGCTTATCATCCAAGAAATCCAAGGAAGAAGTCTTCCTTCCTGATGTTCTGTGGGAATTGCCACATATAGTGATGAGACTTGAGGTTGCCCAGGTTCACGTGGCCCTAGTGTTTAGACAGGCAGATTAACTACACAGGGATCCTTCTTAATAAAGGAAGAATTACTGCAATCCTTGGCGCAGTTTTAATCCATGTGGGATTAAATTGATTGGTTGAAACCTCTGGTTTTAATTGTTTATTGACCCAATATTAAATATATATTTATTTTAAAATAGAGATCAAAAGGCATTCTCCTGGGAGTTGTGGGCACAGATGTTCCAGTGAAAGAACTTCTGAAGGCGATTCCAAAATACAAGGTAATTTATCCATTTGTAAGCTGCTACTCAAAGTTAATTGAATGTGTAGAATTGTAAATAAAAAAATGGGTAGAGCTATGACCAAAGAAACACTTCTATGAAAATAATTGCTTTTACCACAAAAGAAAATTAATATAGAAGCAAACAAGTCTACTTGTACAAGCCACTGTACATTGTCTTACACAAGACTAACATGATTACTGTTGGGTTGTGATCTTATATATTATCTGAAGACATGTGCTCACTCTATAATGGTGCATCAAATTCTATTAAATTTCAGTAGCAGCAACTTTACTTTTCCAACTGACATATTGTTGGATGCAGTTCTTTGCCGGTCATTGTAATAGAAGCTACCTTTTCATGTAAAATAAAGCACAACTGTTGTATGAGAAAGTTACCATTAGAAATAGCATTCCAAAATGCTGTCATGGAATCCAAAAATTCTTTTCATACCTTAGATATGAAATCACATTGTAGTTTGCTGCATGGAAATGATTAGTCATATCCTTTAACAGAGTTTTGTTTTTAAACGTAAACTTGTTCACCTTTGGGCAGTTTTTCTTAATAATCTTTTCAGTTTCTCCAAAGATCAGCTTTATTAAGACTTCTATACTCTGTAAGCTTTTCAGAATTCCAGTTGTTTGATATAAATGGCAATAACCTCATTCTGTGGACACTCCTGACATCACTTTTAAAATGTGCCTGATCAGGACAGGTGGGTTAGCTTAAAATCATTGAGCTAAACATTGTTTTAAAACATCTCATCACTTTTATGCTTAATCAGAGAATTTTAGAACAGAGCTGTATTCTCATTGTATAAAAATCCACAATAAAATAACTTAAAAAGGAAAAAAAACCCCTCCTCTCAGCAGGTTTTAGATCATTTCTGCATCCTGGGGGTAAAGCTGGGTTATGCAGAACATCTGTGAAAGCTATTAACAGTGAGTTTCCCACCAAGGGATGTTTTAATGACTGCACATCATTGATCTGAAGGTACATTTATTGCAATCAATGAGTGCATTCAGCTGTGCAAGAGAAGCATTGTCAAATATAAATGGGATTTTTAGTGAAATAGGTATAGTCTAAATTTGATTATGCGTAAACTTCTAGGGCTAATATAACACCACATTATTTTAGATTATTTCCCATAGCTCTCTTAGGTCTGAAATTGAAATTTATTTTTATTCATATCAGACTATTGCCTTACAACATGAAGAAGAACAACTCAAAGGGGAAAAAAACAGTAAAAATTCCCATATAAATCTTACAGTGTTCCAATGGGAATATGGGAAAAACGTGATTGCCCTGCCACCCAGAACAAGCTCCATTGTTCATTTGTGATGTTGCATTCTGGAGATCTATGGAGTGTGTGTATTGGTGATTCCAGAGCTTCTATTCCAGAAGCCTGCTAGGTCTAAATAACTAGTCTCCATCATAACCTTCCTCAGGGTTAGCTGCTTAGTATTTATTATTGCCACTGCCTGTCTTCAAGAAGTGCAAGAGATAAATAAATCCAAATGTTGTCAGGAAAATAAGAGAGAAAGGAAGAGTTGAAATACACCAAACCTGGTTTACAAAAATGCAGGCAACTTTTTCAGTTCATAAGATCAAATGAAAATAAATCTTCTGGGAAACAGCCTGAAATTATATAGAATGACCTACCTATATCACAAAAGATCAAGAGGCAATAAGGCTTAATTAAAACACAGGTAAAAGAAGTTAAAGCTTATTACTTCTTTTGACAAAAAGCATTTCTTTGAGATGGTTTATTTCCCAGTATACTGAAATCACAGTAGACCTGTTTTTAAATTAATCTTCTCTTAATAGAGCACTAATCTTCAGTTGTATCTGTGTACACAAGTTGGGTCCAGTCAGCTGTTTTCTACACTCTATCTTCAGGCTGGGGGCGGGGGCTGCTGATCACCCTCTTTTTTAATTAGGCTACTGTAAATGTTAATAGTATTTAAAGAAAAATGGAACTAATGTTATCATTGATGATGGGAGAGATAAAAGGCTTGAGAAGAAATCTTGAACTTAGGCTTCCGCTTCTCTGCAGCTCTAGAAGCCTAATGGCTTGGGTTCTTCCTGGCTGCTTGTCATTTTCTTTCCTGGAGGGCTTTAAGGGAGAAACTAGGAAGCCTGGTTGCCTGTGCTCTTACTACATCTCACAACTGTCCCCCTGGATCTCCCACTCACTCTAGGCTAGTGATTCTTGGTATGATAGAAATCTCTTGGTAAAGCAGGACATTCTCAACCCATTTTTCCCTTCTTCTGCTCTTTCTCAGGCTTTTCATATAAACGGTGTAGCTCTAATGGGTTAGTTTTGCTCCTTGTTTTTCCTCATTCTCTAAATTTACTAAAAGCATCTGTTACCCCACAAAATGTCAGTTCATTTTTTAAATATTTCCCACCACTTCTGATTAGCCCACCCATACTGCTTTGTGGGACATAAAGCAAAGGTTACCATGTCTCCCCTCTTCCTGAAAAGTTGATACGTGTTTTAAAGAGTTGCTTCTGGCGAAATGGATGGAATACTAGATAGATAGATAGATAGATAGATAGATAGATAGATAGATAGATAGATAGATAGATAGATGGATGGATGGATGGATGGATGGATGGATGGATGGATGGATGGATGGACGGACATGTAGAATATTTCGTAGATGTTCCCCCACCCAGACTGCTGATATTTGGGGGAAACCAGAGGGTTCCACTGGTTGCTTCCTTTGTTGTGCACTCAGTTTTTAAGGGTAGAGTCATTTACCTGCCATATTATTGAGCAAGAATAAAGTCTAGCCTTTTGGGAGTAAATGTTAAGCTGGCATACTTTTATGCCAGTTTAAGAACTGATAGATGGCATTTTAATGCAGTGAGGAGTCTTAATCCACTTTAATCCAAGGCCACTCAGTATACTTATTACTTCAGGCCTTTCTAGTTTTGCAAACCATCCTTTGCCTCCATCCTATTCTTCCATGATTCATATATTGCCCTTTAAAAAAAATAAAATTTTCATATGCTACCCAATAATAACTTTATTTTCTCTTTCCTCTCAATTAATTATTTTAAAATTATTGTTTTTAAATTATTCACTCTTTTTCTGCAATTCTCGAATGCTTTAGGTCAGGGGTGTCAAATTTGTGGTGTCACATCATCACGTGACCTATCACCACTTTTTTTCCCCTTTGCTAAACTGGGGGTGGGCATGCCCAGTGTGTGATGCATCTGGCCCACGGGCCATGAGTTTGACACCCCTGCTTTAGGTTATCAACTACCACAGGCAGCTCTCTTTTTCTGGGAGGTGGACAAAATGGTTTCTAGGACTTTTTTGAATTTTAGTATCAATGGATACTGATAAATTCACTCAGAATGTAGAATGTTGTAAGGTGACATGCAGTGGTTATCACCTGTTAGAGTCTAGTTAAATATTTCTCCTTATCTTATTGAAAAGGATTCCTTTTCAAAGGTTACAGATAGATTTCAGATAATCAGAGTTGGAAGGGGCCTTGTAGGTCATCTAGACCAATCCCCCACCCAAGCGGAAGACCCTACACCATTTCTGACAAATGGCAGTCCAATCTCTTCTTGAAAGTCTCAACTGATGGCACTCCCACAACTTCCGAGGGCAAGCTGTTCCATTGGTTGATTGTTCTCACTGTCAGAAAGTTTCTCCTTGTTTCCAGGTTAAATCTCTTCTTGTTCAGTTTCCATGCATTATTCCTTGTCTGGCCTATAGGTACTTTAGAAAATAGCTTGACCCCTTCCTCTCTGTGGCAGCCCCTCAAATATTGGGAGACATGCAACCGTTCGTTGTATGTTTTAGCCTCCAGTCCCCTAATCATCCTGGTTGCTCTTCTCTGTACTATTTCTAGAGTCTCAACATCTTTTTTATAATGTGGTGAACAAAACTGGATGCAGTACTCTAGATGTGGTCTTACTGAGGTAGCTGGCCACACTAGATGTCTCTGCTTTGACCCTTGTGAGTGGGCATGATAGAACAGAAAAAGTAATTTATATAATCAAAATATTTCTAGGTCACCATTAGGGAGAAAAATCTCAGAATTTATCATGTTGGTTTTCAGGAAAGGAAGAAAACTTAGATGAAAGAAGGAAACAGCTTTAAAAATAGAATATTAAAAAAAATATCCAATCCACTCTCTTTGGAAAAGGCTGAAAGTTAAAAAACACAAGTGACTAGTCGATGCAACAAAGGAACCAACTGTATATTTGAAGTGAATAAAAGGTCCAATTTTCAGGGAAGTTTTCTTAGAAAATCCCAGTGGGAAGCCAGGCAACATAATCTCCTGCTGCGATTGTGTTGCAGCTACTTCACCTGTTGCTTTTCAAAGGACGTACTTATTCCATGTGTTCTTGTTTTTGTTCTTCCTTGCAGCTAGGCATTCACGGATATGCATTTGCAATTACGAATAATGGATATATTCTGACTCATCCTGAACTCAGGCCTCTGGTAAGATCATGAAATACTCGATAAAGGGATTCCCCCCCCCCCCACGTGCACAATTTTACCCCTTCTTGACATACAGCAAATGTAGCATTTGAAGTTTTTCAGAAAAGGACAAATCATTGCTTCTACAGGAAACTGTTTCAAAAAAATAGTTGATTAACGTAAATGCTACAGGGATTTCAGTATGAGATCCAGCATAAATGACAATGGGAGTTGTTTGGTGATTCAGACAAGTACAAGACGCAGAGCAAAGGACTCAGACGCCTAAAAGTATAGAAAGGCAAAGCCATAAATTGCAGCAATTATGTACACTTACATAGAAATGGAATGCTGTACTTCTAGTTAAAAGCCCCTATTTGTCATGTTTAAGTAGACTCTAATTTATAAATTGTAGAATTGTTCTACAAGCCCTCTCACTCCCCTCCCCCTTTAAAAAAGACAGAATAAGGATCCTTCCCAGGTTTCAAATAAAAAATAGCAATACAAGTAATCCTCAATTTATGGCCACAATTGAGGCCCACATTTCTGTTGCTAAGCACAATACTTGTTAAGTGAATTTTGTCTCATTTTACAACCTTTCTTGCTATAGTTGTTAAGTTGGTAGCCTGGTTGTTAAAACAAATCTGGCTTCCCCATTGACTTTGCTTAGGGGAACCCAAAAGGAGATCACATGACCCCATAAGTCAGTGGCCATGCGTCCAAATTTTAATCACATGACCATAGGGATGCTGCAACAGTTTCAAGTGTGAAAAACAGTCATAAGTCACTTTTTTCAATGCCGTTGTAACTTTGAATGGTCACTAAATTAACTGTTGCAAGTCAAGGATTAGGTGTATTCTCCTCTATTACTATTACTTCTATCTCTCAGTTAACTGACATAAGGACAGTTTTTGTGATGTGTCTGTTCTTTTGATATCTATTTAATAGTGGCATACACTTTAGTTTGGTGTACACACACACACACACACACATACAATAGATAGACATTTGTTAAAGGTTTCAACACCACCAAATGTTACTAAAAGAATGGTATTAAAGGATTCACTAAAATATTAGTTCAGTCCAATAGGATGGACACATAATGTAACATCAGAATTTAATAATAAATTAACAGAAGCAATAAGAATATTTATCAGAAGGATGCTTGCATATCATAAATTTGGAATCATTAGATTCTGTTGTATATGAAGCCATGATTGCAGCCTCCTTCCTCTAAACATTTGGATTTGGCTTTGTTAATATTTACATTTTAGCAGATTCAGTCAAGAGATTAAAAAATGTTATTGGGACACCCAAAAAAACCTGCCAAGATTTCCCCCATGCACCCCTGTGGTTCTGTTTTGAAATGTAGCAACACTGAGGAAAAATATTATATGCTTTTGAACCAGCTTATTGTAAAAAAAAAAGTTTTGAAAACTTTTTTTAGTACCATTTCTTGGACGTGAAGGACTTCAGTTGTTGCATCCATATTATGGAAGTTAAAGGTGAAGTTTCCCTGAAACCAACTAAAGGTCTCATGCAATCTCTTCATTAGCACAATTCTTCTCTCTACCTGTGTCCAATGCAGTCTGGGTGAAAAATGGCTGAATTCATGAACCCAGCTGACAGGTAAAGGAGCATACTGTATGTTAAAGAGGGAGGAAGCAACCAATCACACATGAACTCCATCTTCACTTAGGCTTTTAAGAGAATGCTACTGGTGACCGCAAGGGGCCAAATCATCTAGTTCTGACTTTGAGGCTGAAAATAGCTACTGGATAACCATGGGGAACAAACACACTAGAGCAGGACTGTCAAACTCCCAGCCCGCGGGCCGGATGCGTCACACGCTGACCATGCCCACTCCCGGTTTAGCAAAGGGGATAAAAGTCCCTATACGTCACGTGATGCCGCTGTGATGATGTGAGTTTGACACCCCTGCACTAGTGCAATTCTCTGCATATACATGATTGTAGTGGCCACAGTCATTACTATGACATGGTTCCTGTCAACAAAGCTGGCATGAAAGACACAAAATAGAAAATATTGGTGAACATTATGCAGACAGTTGTCTCTGCAAAAACAAAATGGGATTCCTCCAGGTGAAAATGGGATTCCTCCAGAGATAGTGACCACAAGTGGCTACTTCCAATGTGGCTTGATCATGGATGAGTCAAAAGAAATATCATGAAGAAATAGCAGGAAAAAATATTGGTCACCAAATTGGTGCCATGGTTGGAGGCGGGTGAAGAATTAACAGAAAAGCAGACATTGGAGATCTTCTAGTGCAACTCCTGCTCAAGCAGGAAACCCTATGTCATTTCAGAAAAAATAGTTGTCCATTCTCTTCTTTAAAATCTCCAATGTTGGAGCACCCACAACTTCTGGAGTCAAGTCATTCCACTGATTAATTGCTCTAATTGTCAGAAAATTTCTCCTTGGTTCTAGGTTGCTTCTCTTCTTGATACAAGCTGTTATAGTAGAAGAGAGAATGGTTCTCAAACATTCTAGCTCAGGTCAGGAGACTTTCAGTATATTTCTGAAGTAAGCACTGTATGCAGCTTGACATACCATTATGAATAATAGTTCAAGAGCCTGTTGCAACACTGTTATGCTCCTTGTATATCAAGTAAGTTCTATTTTTAAAAAAATTTAACAATTTGGCCAGGCTATAGAGTTTCTTGTTAAACAAACTTTTGACAAATGTTCTTCTTTTTAAAAAAAAAATGTCATAAAAGACTAGGAAATGAAAAATGGAATTTGAAGTAGGAAAGTTATGTTGTTTCTTAGAATAATATCCACTATGGAGATCAAGTCTTTGATGCTTTTGAGTTGCTCACAAAACCCATGACACAATACTAGCTTGTATGTCCTTAAACCTATTGAAATATGCAAATATAAATTTGAATTGGATCATTGCCATGATAAATTGGAGTTACAACAGAGACAGGGGTTCCTGTTCTGTCATCTTCTCTTTATTTATGGTTTTGCCATTATATGAATTAAATCTCATAAATTCCCTGTTTCAGAGGGATCTATGTAATATATTCTAACAATAATAAATGATCCAGGACTAGCTGGCAAATGATGTAATTCATGACAGCAAGTTTTTTTAAAAAAAAAAAAATGGGGAAAAGTAGTTATGTTTTCTATCCTCACATCACTGACCTTTCTGGCTCATTACCATACACAATCATTCCACTAAAAAGATCACAGATAAATAAAACTATAAACTTGGAATTAAGAACTTTGAATTCACTATCTTATATTCTAATGCTATTTCTACTTGCCTAGATAAATTGGCCCATAAGTTGAAAATACACCCCATAAACATCATCTTAGGTGCAGTGTCTACACTGGTGCCTTCCTAATAGGTTGAGAGTAACTCTCCACTTCCCAACTCATAGTTGCTGGGAATTCTGGGAATTGTAGTTCCAGACCATCTGGAGACTCTCAGGCCATAGAAACTTCCAGTAAGTTATATTGCCCAGAGATGCTTCTGGCAGGAAGATCTGTTGGTGAAATGAACTCCAATGATCCAACTGTTACTAGGGGTAACTAATGATGTGGAAATTCCCATTTGATGACCAACAATTTGTTTCTTTGTTTAAAGTGGTGCTGTGATTACTACAATTGTTTATTTCATGGAAATTGAATTTCTTTTGGCTCATAAGACATTATGTGTACAAAGTAATTGCGTCACAAAAATTGCCCTCACATGAGTTTGGTTTCTAGGATTTAGAGTACTGGATTTGTTTATGTTCCTTTCTTAATAAAAATATTAGTAAGACAGAAATGAGAAAAAAAGTAACATGCTAAGGGTAGCCAAATACCCATATCTTTTCTTCCTGAAAACACAATGCCAGTTCAGTGATTGACGTACAATTCCATTCTAATTTTTTTTGGGGGGGAACCAATAGGTACTAGGTTGTGGGGCTCATGAAAGCAATTTAACAATGCTCCTGTTTAATTATTTGGACACTAATGTGATACGATATGCTCAGGTCTAAAACAAACATCCTGCTTCATGATTTCCACATATGTTAACTTCCATCATTGCTTGCTGGT
This sequence comes from Notechis scutatus, assembly GCF_049901735.1. NCBI lineage: Eukaryota > Metazoa > Chordata > Lepidosauria > Squamata > Elapidae > Notechis > Notechis scutatus. Next base: position 54,854,533 of record NC_142010.1, on the reverse strand, counting down.
GGCCATACTGGATGGCTTCTAGTTGAATATGAGAAGTGAATTTGAAAAAAATCCTTGATTCTCTAATATAAACATCTATGGTCCATTGATGATATAATCTTTGGTAAAAATGGCTAGGCTAAAATTATTTCAGAAAAAAATATCTTTTTTTCAAATGGGTGTTTTTCAAAACCCATGTTGGCTATGGATTACTACAAGTGTTAGAATACAAGACAGCTGGAGGACACCAGATGGAAAAAGACTGCAGTTTTATATTCAGAAATCAAGTTACATTTTGAACAATCTTTCTGTTTATTTTTATACCCGAGAAACTAACTTTGTTGAAGATTTGGTCTCTGCTACAATTATAAACTGTATCTTTATATAATTATTCAAAGGAATCAATGTTCTGCAGATTACGTGCTGTAATGAGGAAGCATCTTTTGACCAGATTAGTGAAATGTAGTTAATGCACTTGTATTAGTCTCTATGCATCTGTATCTTCTATTATTGCAGAGGTCTCCAAACTTGGCAACTTTAAGACTTGGGGGCTTCAACTCCCAGAATTCTCCAGCCAACTGGGAGTTGAAGTCCCCAAGTCTTAAAGTTGCCAAATTTGGGGACCACTGTATTATTGTTAACTGAATGAATTTCTGTTCTCTATAAAGAGGATTCTTAGTGCCAGGGATGAACTGTACAGAATGTGACGTTAGAGGGCAGCATAGCACTGCCATCTATTACCATCTAGTGAGTCTAGCAGAGCCTTCACCAGAATCTGAACAGACAGAGCCATTATTCAAAACACACACACACACACACACACACACACACACACACACATCTTTAAATCATACATGTTTTGAATATATTGTGTTTATGTAAAAAGTGAAAGTTAAGACTTAAATTGAATGTGTTTCTCTTTACTGCAAAATACAGTATTATTAAAATGCAGAAACAAAACCCCACTGGCATTTTTTTTTAAAAAAAAGTAGCAATAAGGAAACAGAAACTCTATATGTTTTACTTTCTGCTACATTTAAAAGCTCTGCTTGGATGTAGTATGGAAATATTAACAGGAAATGTTTCCACGGTCCGAAGAAGTAGCCTTGTAAAAAAAAGATATATATTTAACACACAGAGAGAGAGCTATTCCTTACACACACACACACACACACACACACACACACACACACACACACAAAAGAGGAAAGCAAAATCAGAAGCTCAATGATACAACAGGCAGTCAACAATTTTATCGCAGTTGTAAGGTCTGCTCTTGTATTACAAATCTGAATATAATAATGTAATATAATATTGAGCGCAGCTGGGGGGAAAAAAGGCATTAAACACTGCATCTTTCCTACAACTTTTTTTGGCCTCAGAAGCTGATCTGGAGGTTGAGGTTCTCTCTGAAAAAATCTTGGGTAGGATTTGAAGGCTGCAGAAGTCAGTAGGATGTTCACCTCTGTCTCATCAATCTATTCCATCAATGAACCTCTGTGGTTGACTTTTACCTTACTAGCAGTTCGGTCTTTAAATTGGTATCTGAATACATTCTGTCACTTTTTTTCTCATGTCTTAAAAGGCATAATAGGCACGCCTCAATAAATGATTATTTTTGTAAAAAGCAATATTGTTGAATCTCCATTTTGAAACAAATTACACAAAAATGCATTTCACTGAAGCATTTTAATTTAAATTTGCTCTATTAATAACAAGAGCAGGCCAGTTACGCTAATGGGATGCATTTTCCCCTGGCAACTGAGGACCAGTTTGAACAGTTGTCAAAGGGAGGATCTGTGATAGTCTTCACTCTTCCACCGGAAAAATTTCACTCCCATTTGACAATGAACATAAAACTTTTGTTCACACTGGGAGCACGTTAGAGTCAATCCATTGACTTTAATACACAAATGATTAGAACCAAAAAGAGGCATGCTCTTGTTATTTTCTGTACCACCTAGGTCAGAAAACACATAAAATGATGCTTCAGGTTCAGAACTTGCCATTTCACAACAGGTTATGTAAGTGAGGCACACATGTCATAGGGTCAGGATATAATTAAAATTGCGTACAGTTTCAGAAGAGAGCTTCATCTGTTGTCCTGTTTTTGTTTGCTTTTTTGGCATCAGTGCTGGAGTGAGTAACCTCACAGATTAGACAAAATATAGTTTAGCAACATGATGTTGGCACACTATCCCAGGCCAAAAAAAAAAAAAAAGATACCACATTAGATTCCACCCATCTCCTCTCTCCAGTAAATGTTTGTAGAATTCCACCTGGTTTTCAGTACCTGGTTATGTTCTATACCATTGGCCATATAAAAAGGATGGTATGCAAGAAATTTACTTTCAAAACTCTTGATTGGTTCCATCCTTGCTGTACTTAAACAGAGTTCTTTCTACCATTCTTAATTCTATTATTAACAATTTCTTCCATACTAAAAAGCATTTCTCTACAAGACATTCCTCCCACCCCACTATCATGAACTAAATTTATCTACTGGTGGATAATGAAGTTGCCTGGTTTTGTAATATTAGGTTCTTTTGCTGTTGTTTCCCTGATTACCTTTCCTAAGCTAGGAGAGGAGAGGGAGAAGGGGGAACAACATTGCATCCTACATATCATATTTCCTGGATTGGGATTTATATCCTAGCTATTCTGTGAATCAGCGTGCTTCTTTTGAGATATCCAATTGATATCTTTTTGGATATCCAGTATAACCACTGTTACTGTAAATTACAGTGTACTTTCTGTATTTTTTAAATCTACAGTTACCTGTGGGCTTTTAATTCATCCTGTTTCTCCCAAGCCTCTATTTCTTTTATCTCAGAGGCTCTCATTGATCTATTTTAACTTTAGGAAGTGCTTATTATTGTTTTGATATGCAAGTTATTTTAATCAGTTCTGATTAATCCTTTTCCTATGATCACTGGGAACTTTTGTCATATCGGCTTTTCTGAATGCATCTAAGAACATCCTGGTATGGTACCCAAGGCATAAAAAATTATTTTCTTTGATAATCTTCAGCATTCATTAAAGCTATATCCAATGTGTATTTACCTGGATGTAAGTCTATCAAAATGTGGTTTTATTTTGAGAATATAAATTTAGGATTATGCTGCATAAATGAGTCTTAACTAATTCAGAAGCAAGTCATATTTAGTCTCAGATAGTTGAATCAAGGATAGTTTGAAGGTTATTAGATTATAATTGGTATTGCTGTTATTATCACCATCACCACAACAATGCATTTTCTTTAAGAAAAAAAGCTTTCACCAAGTTGAGATCAGCACCTGATAATTTCCACAGACACATTTATGTGTAGGGGAGATGGAGATGGCAACAGCATGGACTAAGCACTTCTGAATTCTAAATCTTTGGCAGGGACTTCATAAATCCTTCCCTAAAATCGAGATCCCACATCTCTGTCTTGATCAACTACATGCACTAAACTTTGACTGTGATGAACATATCAAGTTGTGGAATATGCTCAGAAAAATGGAAATCCCAAAACATCTTATTTTCCTCATTGGAAACTTATACACAGGTCAGGAAGCTGCAATCCAGACAGAATGTGATAAAACAGACTTGGGTCTAGGTTGGCAAAGGAGTGAGACCACGCTGTATATTCTTCCTTTAGTTATTCAATCTATATGCAAAATATACTATATACTGTATATTGAAGGGAAGATGAGTCTAGTTTTAAAACTGGTGGAAGAACCATCATTAGCTGTGCTATGCTGACGACACTATGTTAATAGTTGAAAATGCAAAGGATCTGCAAGCTTCAGTATTCAAAATCAAAGAGCACAGTGAAAAAATTGGAGTAAAAAATGATCAAATTAATGATGAGTAGAACAACAATCCTTAGTGGTAAGGAATTACTGAGGTGATGGATGGCTTCTACATTTTAAGATCAACAATCAACAATAAAGGATCAAGCAATTGAAAACTATGGCACAGACTCAGTACAGCAGCTGTGAAGGCCTTGGAAAAGCTATTCAAATGCCTTGATGTATACCTATAAAAATCAGAATTATGCAAGTCATGATACTCCCTGTTACACTGTATGGAAGCAACAGTTGGACTTTAAAGAAACAGAATATGAAGAGTAATGCTTTTGAACTTTGGTGTTGGAGAATACTCCTGAGAATATAATGTACAGCCAAGTAAATAAACTGATAGATCACTGAACAAATCAACCCAGAGTTCTCACTCAAGGCACAAATGGCAAGGCTCAAATTATCCTACTTCAGATACATTATGTGAAGATCCTGCTCTCTGGAAAAGGTTCTAATGCCAGGAAAGGTAGAAGGAAAGACAAAAAGGGGATGACTGGCAACAAGGTGGATGGATTCAATTACAAAGGCAATGAGTGCATAGGTTAGGGGTAAATCATCTTGTAGAAAACCTATGTGGTCACAGAGTTGAAAATGATTTGATGGTACGTAATCAATCAAAAATTGAAACCTATTGTCAGAAGATTTGACAAGTCTGTTGTTAAAAGATTGACTTTAAAAAAAATTCTTTTGGCATCCAGCAATGATGCCAAAATGATTTTAAAAAAGCATCTTTTTAATTATTAAATATGCAAATGATATTATAGCAATTGCACTTCAGCAACAGATTAAATGCTTAAACCTAACATTTTGGATTGATGTTGGTTGGCACCCAGCTGTGCATCTATAAAGATATATCAAGCTTAGAAGCCATCCAGTCCAAACCCCATCAGCCACAATACCTTTATTCAACTCTCAACATGCACATTTTTCTAGAACTAGGTTGTGCTTCCTTTGGCCTCATCTGAGACTTTGTCACCTTACATTTTGGTCAAACCAAATCATTTGGAGAATTTCCTTTGTTCAACACACATTGTAAAATAGGTTCATTTCAATCCTAAGGAGACAAATTAATCATGACCTTGCAAAAGGTGGCTTTTCTGTTTAACAATACATCCCCTCAATCTTAATAAAACTTTGGCTGAAGTTAAACAGAGAATTTGAGAGGCAGATATTCAAATTAATACAGCTTGAGTTTTCATCTGGGCTATGGTGCAATTCTCTCCCTCCCTAGATATTTATTTAACATCTTATATATCCTTTCACAGTATACTTTTCTTCCTGCCTTGATTTGATGTGTAACCCATTAGGGGGACAATGGATAAACATACTAGTCTCGCCTATTAAAACCACATTTGTATATGCTCTGATACAGCAGTAGTGTCACCATATTGCATATGGTGTCAAAGACTTCATTGTATGCTAAATGGCAAAAAGATATCATATTGCCAATTCTCAGAAAATTCAATTGTCCCTGTGGTCAAGAGATTAGCACTCTTCTTTTAATGACCAATAATTTTGAGATACCTGCAAGAAGGTTGAAACCTTGTTATATTATGAAATGTTTCAGGGTTGTATTTTGTTTGTTTCATTATTTATCCGTAGTATTTGACAGATTTTATTATCTTGTTTACTATAAGCAAAGCTGACAATAACAGAGATTCTGTCCTCCAGTGGCATTTTATCTGCATTTTATCACCAACTCCTCACCAGCATACCTTTTCTTGTTTTAACAATAGAATATCTTATTGTGTCCCATTTTCACACATCAAATCCACCACTATAAAAATCCTCTTAATTCAGAAATGCATAATCAATGTCAAGATTATGAGTTCATCACCATGATATCCTAATTTTCAACATATTCTGCCCCCGGAAATCCCAACTTCATTGTAGACATGTTAACTATAGGACGTATTAACTTCCCGCTGGTGATAAATTTAAGTAGTTTTCTGTATATTCCTAAATACCCTTTCAGTTGCAATCCAAATTATTTGGATTGAACACACAGTTTCATCATCTGCTTAATGCATAATATGATTCATCCAAAACACTCCTTTTTCTTAAAGTTTGGAATGTAAATTTTGATTGATAAAATTTGAGATGGTTCTGTTTGTCATTCAACCAAAAAAGACACAGTGGGTTGTCCTCTAGTCCTCATTTTCTAAAACTGTAGTAATTTAAGCCTGTGGGACCATACTTCCTCATTTGGGGGCACACCTATATTAGATTGCACTGTAGCATTTTTGGTCACTTTTCAGAACATATATTATTCTTATTTTTTTTTCTAATATTTTACAAGAAAGTTGCAATATATAATGTTTAAGGAGTGTGTTTTAAATAGCACAAAAAGTCATCACTTTTCTTATTATTTAATAAATAGTGATGGTGATCTTTAAATTGAGATCTTGAAAATGTTAAAATGTAAACTGTTAACGTTTGTTACAAAGTAGTTCAATTTTCCTATTGTTTCTTGTAAAAGATAGTTCTAACAAACAATTTTTCAAGAGTTATATTGATTTATATTGTTTATATCTGTCCTTTTCAAAACAACAGAAAATGTCTCTGGATATGGAAAACTCTCTCTGTGTGTGTCTCTCTGTCTGTCTCTGTCTCTGTCTCTCTCTCTCTTTCTCTCTCTCTCTCTCTGTGTGTGTGTGTGTGTTAAAATGACAGCTATTTTGCTTTCATAATAAACTCCCGAGTTTAAATTAAATATATGAACTGTCACAATACATTGTACATAGCAAAAAAGCCCAACATATGTAAAGATTGTTGAATCAGTATTAACATAGCAGTAAATTCTGGGAAAAATTGTTTCTCCTAATATAGAAAAACAGGAATCCAAGTCTCAGAGGAAACATTAATGCCAACTTAAGTGGTGTTAGCCTTTCATAAGCAGCAAATCTTATTTTTCTCTGGGGAAGCCTGCTGGAAACTAAGATAACCTACACTTACCCTTGCTAATTCAGAGGCTCTATAAAACTCTACAGCTGTAGCTGTCAAACAAATATTTAAATAAACCTAGTAGTGAAAATGCCTTGTGTTCATTTAAATAACTGAAGAGCCCAATCATTTGGGTATCAACAATTATTTTTGTTGATATTTCCATCTTAAAAGAGAAAGATCATCTGCATCCCTGTGAGAGCAAAAATTGCCACACATTAGTAATCCAACATTATATACAAAAGACAATTAGCTGCTTGAAGGCTTTGCCCATAAAACCAGTTGTAATACAAATGAAATGCAAGAAATTTGGTAGCAATACTTGCAGTTTTATATTATTTGTTTTTTTCAACTTTGACTTTAGGTAAAACGACATTCACTGAGTTGAAGTCTGCAAATGTTGAACTAAGGGCAGATGTTTTAAATTATTTCCATACTAAAAAGATCTAATTATAAGCAGCTGTCAGTTTTACATAATCCTGAATGATAACTTCTTAAGAATGCAAATGTAATGTTAAATATAGAGGATCTGATATGGAAAGAATCATATGCAGTATAAGTCACACAACTAATTTATTTCTGTGTAACTGATCTGAATGAAGATATTGTTTTTCCCATGTTTGTAGGTGCATAGAAAGGTGTTCCTCATTTTTCTCATCCATTTAGATGAAGACTTATTAAACTGTCTTGTAGACAAACATTAATTGAGTTTCAATAGTTGCCCCTAAAGTATAAGATTCTATATTTTATGTGTCAAGGTCACCATGAGCCAGTTTGTCACAAGGTCCAGGTGGCGAATTATGAACTCAATCTGTTTTTCCCCAGTTTATGAATGGTGATGTTGACCATATAAGAGAAATCAAATGACTACTACAGACCTTCTTAATATGGTATATCCCAACTATTTTAGAAACTGATTTGTTCAAACAATATAACATTAAAAAAATGTAAAGAAGTACACCAAAGCCAGATATCCCCCAAAAGAAATGAGACCACATTTATACATTTAATGTATGAAATTGGAAACCACTACACCAACTACAATTTTCCCAACTTCCACCTTTGATATATATCGAACTGCCATAATTCCAAACAATACATTGTTTGGCGATCCCAGGATGAGCAGAGAGCATCAAACTAGGAAGGTGACATGCTCTATCTGTAATTTCCAAGAGTCCTCACTATCATCATCCATAGAAATGTTATAATTATTTACAAAATTATATGTGTGTACTCACACATTTGCCTGGTAAAGAGCAGCTCACTTCTGTAGAAATAGTTTAATGGTTTATGTCAAGATATTGAGATTTAATAGCTGACCAGCTGTTGTAAGGCTGATCCAATGAGGATGAATCAGCATGGTTACTGCTGCTTTAAGACTGCGGATGGGTCCCACAGAGTTTTACCACTTTAAGAAACTGTCTATATATATATATATATATGAGGCCATGAGAAGGCATATCTCTCTCTCCTTGTGTTCTGTCCCCATTGTGGTTCTCCGTGCAGAGTAAAGAAGATTGATTGATTGCCAGGTATTTGCCTAACACACACATACACACACACACACTTGCAACACAGCCAATGACCCAGGAGATTACAGCACAAGACTCAGGATGTCACAACAATAGAACTCAGAAGTTCATCACACAGCCCATGACCCAGGTCATTACGACCCAGGAGATTACAGCACAAGACCCAGGATGTCAAAACAATAGAACTCAGAAGGTCATCACACAGCCCATTACCCAGGTCGTTACAACACAGGAGGCTGATAGACACACAGCCAATACCTCAGCCACACATGTTCTTACGAAAAAGCCAGCCAATCTGCAAACATCAACTCCATCAACCAATCAAGAAATGACAACACAGCCAACCTCCCCACCAGTATATATAGGGAGACAGCAGCTCCGATCACGCTTTGCTTGCACAAGCACGAAGCCGAAAGCACCAGCCTGAAGATGGCGAGTGGGACCTCGTCGAAACGTTGCCAAGATGCTCTCAATCTTACACTGGAAAAGACCCGAACATGCCAAGACCTGCATGTGTGTGTGTGTGTGTGTGTGTGTGTGTGTGTGTGTGTGTATTCTTAAGTTTTCGCGGGTACTTACATGTATGGCATTCAGCTTTGTTCGGGTATTTTCCCACGTCATTGTAGTTGTGCTTTTAAAGTTGTAGCAAGTTTGGCAGAATCTCATCTGCCACAGAAGCCTGATGATGGCAGATGAGATTCTGCCGAAACGTGCTACAGCTTTAAAAGCACAACTACAATGACATGGGAAAATACCTGAACAAAGCTGAATGCCATATATATATATATGTATATATTTATGTATATAGCAGTCTTGTATATAAACTACTGTTAAAAGACAAAGCCTCTGTGTGTGCTGTGTTTTGCTCCTGGGTTGTCTCACAATAGTAGTCACACTGCAAACGCTCTGACATGATACCTTGAAACTAGCTTTTCAAAATCTGGAGATTTAGACTTTGCCTATTATCATTTGTAATTTATGCTCATGTATATGCACATAGATCTATCATCTATCATCCCTCTTTCTTTGACACAGTTAACTCTTGCTTTTTCATTGTAATAAAGATTGGCAATTTTACTTCAAGGCATTTTATCATTGCCAGCTGGTAAGAAACTCTAATCAAAAATAACTGGTCTCTATTGCCAACTGTAATTTAAAAACATTTGGATTAAAATCTTAAATTATACCCTTCTTCTAAATGTCTTTATTTGGGGGGAACATCTTATTCTTTTATATAATTCAATCTTAATCTTGTAAGTTTGCCTTTACAGGTCCTTTTCTAGGAGATAATATGCTGCATGTCCATCACAAATTCAATATCTCTGAGTAAAGGACTTCTTGTAGTTAAAAATGACTCCATTTTATAAAACCCCAAGATTTTAGAAAATCAATTAGAATTGTGCCAGTGATAACACAATCAATCAATTGATCAATCCCTTAAAAGTCAGGCAATTAAACTTAACTACCTGTATCCACAGGGATGCCAATTTAATGGGGACTTCAGCTCAAATAAATGTAGCAGAAAGCTATATTTTTAGGTCCAAAAGTTAATCTCTCTTTCTCATTCCAATAGTGAATAAAGTTATTTTAGAGAAATTCTCAGGGTTTCTTAGCTACTACATCTGGTTTGCTTCGTAAGTGACCACAATTAGGTAAATGTTTTATCTATTTAAAAATGGCCAAGAATTCTGGTTTTGGGAATTTAAGGATTATTTCCACTGCCTTTCTGCTACATTCTGGAATTGTTTGAATCTTCAACCAAAAATATGCCTTTCTTAAATTAATTCTTTTGACTTCTCTAGCATTTTGCACATCATCTACATTATTTAATCATACTGGATTTATAATGTATGTGGTATTACAAGTGTTTTACAATATGCACTGCATGAATAAATAACTGAGATAGTAAACCAGATGAAAATTTAAAGCAGAAATAATTAAACAAGAAGAAAAGTATCCTTACCAAATTATTTGAAGTATCATGTTATTATATATGCATTATATTTCATCTTTCCTCCATAAACATGGCATAATATACAATTCTCTCTTTTACCTACATTTTGGCTAAAGCAGGCCACTGTAAAACAAGGTTTCTGACTGGATGGGGCTATGAAACTGGGTTTAGTCTGACACTCTATTATAACAAACAGGTTTCAGGTGATTCAGTAAGTATTGTCATGGTTGTCACTGAGGAATGCAAAGAATGCATTTCAAAGTTGACTGTGATAAAAATGATCAGACAGGCTTTCCCTCACAAATCTGTGTAGTACTATTTCAAGAATTTATGATGCAATATTATAAACTATGGACATAGATGTGACTAATGAGAGCAGAGCTTGGCAGGTTTTGCATTCTTACAGGAATCGTAAATAATGTTCCTCTAACCTTGATGAAAGGAAGAGTTGGGAAAATATATTTCTTTTGCCACTAGAGGTTGAGAGAACACCAGTAGAGCCACATCAAGCTAGATAACATTGACTGCCAGTACTTAGCTGCTCATTGGATTCTGATCATGACAGCTTCTCTCTAGTAAGTGGAGCAACTTGGGCCATTTTTGTAGGTGAGAAGCTGACAACACTTAGTCCTTCTTATTTTGAAAGGTTTTCAGCTTCTGTAGGTCAGGACTAGAACTGGTAAGGGGGAAATCAAATTATCTGTCATATTTCAGTTGATTTGGACTGTATCAAAGACTGCTGTTGTGTTGAATCCTAAGTTTTTGATGCATTCTTATGCTCACAAAAGGATACAGATTTTATTTTTTCTCTTTCACATGGGAGAAAAAAAGAACTTAAACATTTGTGAAGTTCAGTTAGGACAAGAAGTAAGGTTGGAAAATGGCCAAGGGAGGAATATCTATTTGATTTGTCCATTCATCTTCTTTATTTATTTTTGGTAAAACTATGCACAAGCTTGCAGCATTTTCTGGAAATGGTCAGGTAACCATGCAATATTTTAAGGTCACATGACCAATATTATATCGTGATTAAACTATAAGGAGATCCCCAATTATGCTGAAATAAGCACACCATAGCTTTTTTGAAAGCTAAAGATATAAAAAGATAAAAGAGAAGGAACAAGGACAGATGTTTACACAGCCTAGCAATTACTATGAAGTTACAACTTCCTTTCTCCCCAGGTTCCCTACTGAGAATGACCACACCTTAACCATGTCAGGTTTTTTCCATATTTCAGTTGCCACTTGCCTTCCTGAAGGGATTGAATTAAAAAGGGGGAAAATTGACTCAGTACTAGCTAAGCTTTTCATTGTTGGGAACAATGCTATGCTATTCTTGACAGGTAAGAATGCATGTCTTATGTTCCTGCAGCCTCTAAATCTCACATCCCCCAGTAGCATCATTTATTTTATTTATTTATTTTATTTGTCAAGCAATTATAAGATAACAGGTATAAGTATAAACATGAATACATGAAATGGATACATATAAGAAAAAAAATACAATAGGACAGGGACGGTAGGCACGTTGGTGTGCTTATGCACACCCCCTACAGACCTCTTAGAAAAGGGGTAAGGTCAATAGTAGACAGTCTAAGGTTAAAGTTTTTGGGGTTTGGGGAAGAAACCACAGAGTCAAGTAGAGTATTCCAGACATTGACCAATGTGGATTGGTAAGGATCACTTTGATTCTTATAATCCACATTGCAGGCAAAGAAATTGCAAATCCAGAACAAATCAAAATGTTATGTTCAGGAAGTGTAAGGCTGAAAATTAAAGAGATTTTGGGATGGGAGATCTTTTCTTTGCCTTTTGTCAGATTCATTTTTTTAATCAGGATACAATAGACATTAAATATAAGGAATAGCTCTGTTCTGATTTTATCCAGCAAAAGTGAAACTTTCATAGACTAATGTGTGAAAAGGAAGCAGACTGGTATCCAGTGAAGTTTGTGGAACAGAGGCGCAATATGGCCATTCCTGGCATCCCAAAGATTGCCTTCACTGTTGTACTTTGCTGCCATTTGCTCTGACACGAATGGGCTCAGAAAAACTTTTAAGTCTGATAGACTTAGTTAGCTGGCCTTCTTGACCCTCAGAATGTCTTTATAAAAGATAGCTATAATGAAATCAGCCCATGACTGACTTCAACCATTGCTGATTATGTTGTGCCCACAGCACTCTTTAATTCCCCGCCCCCCTTTCTGTCTTCCAGCAACATTCCATTTAGCTACACCTGTTTCCTATCCTGGTCAGGCTTGACACCACAATGATACAGTCAATGTGCTGCTCCTAAACTCCCTCTTTCTCTGCCTCCAGCCCTACGTCACTGACCCTTCTGGCCCATCACTTTCTTGTTCAGCCAGCTGTATGACTCAGTTATGGCACTAAGTATATAATTAGTTCTTAAATGACCATGATGATACTTTTCCCTGGCACCAGTTGAATGCAAGCTCACCATGCCTTCTTGTTAAACAAGGGATAGGGGATGGCTATAATGAAACCCAACTGCCCTTGACTGATGCAGGAGCATCTTTGCATGAATAATTTAGATCCTTCAGAAACATAAGTGTCACTCTTTTGTGCATTACAACTTTAAGATTAAAACTCAGTTTTGAAGCCTAATTGCAACTAATGAATTCAAAGCAGCTTTTGAACAGTGTTAATTTTAATACTGAATAACAAATATTTAAAATATAATCTTTGATTTATTTTCTTGGAAAGCTAGCAAATTCCACTTTAGAATTCAGACTTAGCCTACACATTGGAAAGTTAGTTATTTTTAGCAGGATCTCTTTGCTGTTGGATGCAGCAGGGGGCAGGATTTTTCTACATTATGAAAACACCACCAATGTCAACTCATTTGTAACTGATGTTTATTTTTTAAAAAGTGAGATTTACAATATAACAATACCAGTGTTTATTGTTACATTTCCTTATTGCTGTATTTCTTGCATTTTTCTCCATGAAAGAACAGATAAAATGTAATATCAAGCAGATACTAACACCAAACTTCCCAGGGGTAGTCTCTTATCTTGTTTAAATAGAAATATATAAACAGTTTGTTGATAACACTCTAGGAAATATAACTTCCTGCGGGTCTGGAAGAGAAGGTTCAAGATGTCTTTTGTAAATTTTGCAAGTATTACCAAGGTCTCGCGTATTTTCGTGTATTTGCTGTAGTGTGAAGTGGTTTGCAGCAGAATGTAGCTTGTATTTCATGTATGGCACAGAGTTTTGTAAGAAAATGAATAGTAATCACTATTTTTTATTGTTCTATGTTTATACTGTTGCAAGGGTGCATTGCCAACACATAGCTACAATAATGGAAAAGGCATAGTCTGATTAACAGGATACCTTTTTAATGTGCTGTTTCTAACTACCATAGTCATGCTGGCTGGATGAGATGGGTTTGTAATCCGGCATGGAAGGTTGTTGAAAAAAGCATCTTGATATAATCCAAAAGAACAGTTTTTTATACATTTGTGCAAAAGTGAACATAACAGGAGGAGAAAGTCGACTATGTCTGTATCGATTTACTACAAAAATAGAAGTGCCAGGGTTTTTTCACCCAGCATCTCATTTCTCTCTTTTTTTTTAATGACCCTAGTATGAAGAAGGGAAAAAGCGAAGAAAGCCCAACTACAGCAGCGTTGACCTCTCTGAGGTTGAATGGGAAGACAGAGATGATGTGGTAAGTGATAGTTCAGTCACTGCTTGACAGAAAAGTCAGTTGCACTCAACTACCAGCTTGACTAGACAACAGGAAGAGAAGAAAGGAAAGCCACTGTTTTTTAAAAAATGGGCACATTTTATTTTTATCTCATTTTATGTTAGCCCTTTCCCAACAAATATATTTCAGTTATACTTGACTGATGTAATGGGGGTTTCCACGATGCTTCAGTTGTGTTTTTAATTTGTGTTCATGTGTCTATATAAGTGTGAGCGTGTTGTTATTACTTGTTGCATTTACCATCCCGTCTTCCTCTGGTAGTTCAAAGCAGCTGAAGGGGGAAGGGTGTCCCTTCATTTCATTCCTTACACAACTCTACTAACTTGAGCTGGAACATTAAGAGAAAAAAGGGATCTTCAATGCCACTGAGTCTTTCTGTATCAATATAGTTCATGAGTTTACAAGTCTATTGTGCAGAGCGCTTATTTTTAGCTACCTATTCTGCTAGCAAAAGACAGTAAATCACTAAGAATGTAGATAAATGAAAAAAATCTCTATTTCCTCACTGACTTTCTTTTCCCAATATATGCTATAAGAATCCTCTTACCTCATTCATTATCCTCAAGTCAACCTTTTGTGTGCAGAACATACACAAAACAGTGCTTTCCTAGAGGTATTGATCAAAGGGTCGGTGCCTTTGATCATGGAGGCATATGGAATCCTTCATGGCTTTACACTTCTTAAGTTCATCTGATGTGTTCTCAAATTCCCCAAGTTGGTGATCCTCATGGCAGCATAATTGCATAATGTAACTTTATCCTATGACATGCAACCAATGGCAATAAGCATTTTCTTTGACTGGTTCCTAATGTCCATCATTTAAAGCCCAGTTTCTACTATCATGGAAGGGAAATGGCTCGTTTCTCCCTATTTTCAGTTGTGGCTTTCAGTTCTAGAATGGAAGTGGCCCAAGCCTAGAAAGCAGATTCTTACTAGATTTGTGTAGTCCCAGTTAACTCAATGACTGCACTAGACTTGAATGGCCTGTGAAGAGCTACTTTCAGGGCCCATTGGGGAAGGAGACCTCAGGAGTTCCAAAGGGATGAAAGAGTGGCCATGAATATCTGCAAACTGAGGGGGAAAAGTGCCAAGACAAAGGCCAAGATTGATCTCACAAAAACAATGGTAGATCTCGTAGATGCCTGGAACTACTAATACTAATACATTGTACATGTAGCTAGGGTTGTTTTTCAACATGAAAGAAAAAGGGGGAATGAATGTTCTAAAGCAGCGGTCGCCAACCGGTGAGCCGCGGCCCACTGGTGAGCCGTGAGAAAATTTTGGTGGGCCGCAAAGAAATCTCACCCCCAGAGCACCCCCACAAAGCAATTAATCCTGGCTGTGCAGAAACACAAGGCTGTGCCGCCCACATGGCCCATGGGAAACCTCCCCGCCCACTCACTCCTTACCTGGTAAACTTGCCTGCTAAATTGCTATTTTTCCTTTTTCCGACCATCATCTGTTCTGCTGTGGTGGGAGATTTAGATTAGCTAGGAGGCAGGAAATGGTTGGATTTCTTGCTTCCTAGCTAGTCTTTAGCTCTTCGGCTCAGCACAGCCGAACCTCCCCTAGGACTGAAGGTTTGCTTGCAAGCAAATTCAGTGCAGACTCATGGCAAGCAAATTTGAGAGACTGAGCTAGCCAATGGAAGATACATAGATCACTGAATGATGCTGTGAGCAACTCAATCTGCCTGCTTTGCTTGATTTTGTGTAAAAGTTGCTCTTTTTTAAAATAAAAAATTCAATATTTACATGCATGGTGTGTTGTGAGTTAATTTTGTGAGTTTGTTTGCAAGCAAATTTTATGTGACAGACTGAGCTAGCCAATGGCCGACAGATAGATCTCTGAATGAATCTGTGATTCTGTGAGCAACTGAATCTGCCTGCTTTGCCTGATTTTGGGTAAAAGTTCTTTTTTTTATAAAAAAAATCAATATTTATATAAACATTTATAATATTTACATACAAGCCATGCCCAGCCAGTCACATGACCACCAAGCCACACCCACAAATTAGGCCTCATTCACAGAACCGGTTAGTGGTCCCTGGGATCTAAAATTATGAGTTTGGTGGTCCCTGAGGTCCAAAAGATTGGCGACCCATGTTCTAAAGTAAATGTAGGACAGATGCATTGTTTTTATGATATACACTGCCCAGAGTCACTTGTTGAGATAGACAGCTGTAGAAAATATAGAATGAATGAAGAATGAATGAATGAATGAATATAAAAAGTAGTCTGCATGGCTGACTACATCATTTCTGTGGCTTTGCTCCGCATTTGGAAGGCTTCTCACTGAGTGGTCGAATGCATCAAGAAAGACACCAGGCTGGTTCTATCTCGGGTGAGTTGCCCCGAACACGAGCTCAGGAAGCTCTTTTATTAAAAACACCTAGTGATACGTCACAAGCAGTGAACTCTATCCAATCATTATGTTACATGAGTAGAAATGTTAGTGGACACATAGTAGCATCCAATCACAGTGTTATATGGTCAGTTTAGTGGGTACAAAGTAGCAAATCAGCGCCTGCAGTTCAGTTAGTAGCCCATGGTGATGTGTTACTGATTGATGTTCTTTGTTCCTGGTACACGCTTTCAGCCTATGTGAGGTCTGGCATGTACCGAAACTGTTGAAGCTGATTTATTACTGCACATTTCCTGTTGCAATCTCACAAGATTCTTGGAGGCTTTTTAGAATCAATGAACCGTTAAAACAGCTACGAGTACAATAAAAATGATAAAAACTTAACAAAAAAGCAATCCAAATCCTATTCATTTATTTATTACATTTATACCTCACTGCAATTCCTACAGGATTCTTGATGGTTTTACAGAATATGCAAACCATTAAAACATCCACTGTACCATACAAATAATAAAAACCTACCATTTTTTAAAAAAAACAAATCAAAAATTTAAGCCCAAGTGACAATCTCAGGTGTTCTCTGGAAGATTTCCATCTTCCAGCTGCTTTCACCAAGTTCAGAATTGACCTTAGCCCTAATGGGAATTTTATTTTATTTATTTATTTATTTATTTTGTCAAGCATGCATTTGAATATATGCACACACACACACACACACAAATACAAATATAAATATAAACATGATTATTAATATATGAAATAGCTATGAATAAAAGGGAACATTAAGACAGACTACTTAGAAATGGGGTGAGGTCAATAGTAGACAGTCTAAGGTTAAAGTGTTTGGGGTTAGTGGAAGAAACCAGAGAGTCAGGTAGAGTATTCAGGCATTGACCACTCTGTTGCTGAAGTTGTATTTGCTGCAATCGAGTTTTGTGCAGTTAACCCTGAGTTTGTATCTGTCATGTGCTCGTATATTGTTGAGGTTGAAGCTGAAGTAGTCATTGTTGGGTAGGACATTGTAATGGATAATTTTATGTACTATGTTTAGGTCAGTCCAAAAGCTCAATAGTTCTAAGTTATCTAAGCCTAAAATTTCAAGTCTGGAGGCATAGGGTATTCTGTTGCGAGTAGAGGAGCGGAGGACACTTCTCGTAAAATATTTCTGGACTCTCTCAATTGTATTAATGTCTGAAATGCAGTGTGGATTCCAGACAGATGAGCTGTATTCAAGAATTGGTCTAGCAAATGTTTTGTATGCTCTAGTTAGTAGTACAATATTACCAGAGAAAAAGCTTCTCAGGATTAGGTTAACAACTCTTAATGCCTTTTTGGCAATGTTGTTACAGTGGGCTCTAGCGCTTAGATCATCAGAGATGAGAACTCCAAGGTCCTTGACAGAGTGAGAGTCATCTACAAGGTCTTGTCTTTCCAGCTTGTATTTTATTTTTTGATTTTTTTTCTTACCAATATGTAAGAACAGAGAATTTGTTTGTTGAGATTTGAAGTTGCCGCTTGTTTGACTATTCTGACACATAGTCAAGGTCTTTTTGAAGTGTAGCAGCAATCAATCAGTTAGAGATTCCAGATGGTCTGCTCTCTTAGTAAGAAATAGCAGCCCACACCTTCTTTAAATGGAGAACCTTCTCCCATCTAAACTGAATTGGCTAGGTCAGTTCTAAGGGAGGAACATATTCCTTCCCAAATGAGGGTACTGCTGCCATGGTTAGATGAAAGTAGGTGAGATGAGTAGGAAGCAAAAATTTAAAAAGCCATATGGATTCCAAAACTCTTTTGCTTTGGTCTCTTTAGTAACATTCAGATGTTAGATCAAATAACAGCAGCACAGCAACAAAAATCTGTACCAAATTTTGCCAAGACAGTTCTATCTCTCTTATGCTATAGTCTGAACTACCTGAAGCTTGCTACTATTTATAAGATGAAATGCATTTAGTTCTATATCCAGGTGACAGATTCACTATGTTCATGTTGTCTATTAAATGTCTTATCTGTTAACTTTCACAGTCTTATTCTTTTTTGTTCTAATCAAACTCCATATTGCTTCTTTCTGGTCATTCTGCAGTTCCCTTTAATGCCATTCTGTACATTTCAATTTTCTGCTGTACTGTATCAAAAGTTTTCCTTATGTCTATGACTTAACCTTTGTCTGTTTTTCTGTTACTTCCTCCATAAATCTGATATTTGGGGTATGTTTCATTTTGTGTGAATCCATGCTGACTGTCCTTAATTAAATCATAACTTTCCAGGTGTTCTCCTTTTGGTTTCTGTTATTTAGCTTTTCCCATAACATCTGTACCAACTAAAGTCATGCCTTCTTGTCTGCCTTTCTACAAATCTTTCCTTGCACCCTTCTCATATATCAGCAGTACATTAACAGCTCCTATATCCTTCCAAACTCCAATCATTTCTGAGAGGTTTTGAATATATCAACAGAAGTTTCCCATATTTACAGTGTCACGTCTTTCTGAAATCTGGGATTCATCACGTATCTCTGCCTCTGGAGTATTGTCAGTATTCAAATGTAGACATTTCTTGATCACTTTTCTCTGACTCAAGTTTCTGTCTGCTGCCTTTTCATGTGTGTGTCTGTGTGTGTCTGTATGTATATACACATTTCTGCCTTGTCAACCTACCTTACTCAGGGTTTAAATCACAATGTTATTTATGAGTCATAATAACCTAAGCAATGTCTGTCTTTACTGTTAACTAATTTCTCCCATCTTCTGTGCCTCCTCAGGTCATACTGCCTGCATATTTTGACACTTGTGGTCTCAATTCACAGAGATGCATTTTAAATGCTTTCTATGTTTGTTCCTGCAGTTTCTACTTGAATAGTCTTCTTTAAGAGTATATCATTTTCTATTTTTTAAAAAACAAATTGGCTTATTTCATTTTTAAGATTATAATTGAAAATTAAATTGTCTATGTCAAAATGTCTAATTTTCACAACCATTGGTGTTCCCTGATATTTCAACAAAGCAATAGGTGTACTTCTCCTCTGTACTTACTGGAACTATCTGAGGAGTTAGTTAGCAGAGTGGGGTGTTGGGTAGATGTTCTAGGGTGACCAAAATAACATTAAAACATCTGTAAATAAATATGTGCAAATAGAATGCATGTCAGTCTGGGTCTCAGACTGCTATGCTGAAGTGTCCTTCAGAATGCTGAATCAGTCAAATTATCTCCAGAGGAACCTACCCAATGCCTCATTCTAAAGAAGGATCACCAAGAGTAGCGTCTGTCAATTGCACTAGAGACCCCTCCCAAAATCTTTAGTTGTTGTGGTGGTGGTAGTGGTAAATGCCACAAAACAGAAGTGACCAAAGTAAAAAGGGGGGAGTCATGATATGTCATGTGACGACAACCTGATGACATGATTTTGACACCCTGACATAGAATGTTATCTTTAGAGGGAAGGCTTCTACTCAGCAGTAAGGTAGAGGCAGTGCATCTCTTTTGCCATCCCCATGGGCCATATTGAAGGACATGGGAAGGGATGTTGCCTGTCCTGAGATGTTGAACTGTTATGATGTAAATTGCTCTAAAAATTAGCCAGCAAACTTTCCATCAGTTATATGGTTTTTCTAGGTATATTCTTAAAACTGGGAAGGGAATTAGCAGTGATGGTTTTAATTATTGTAGGAAGCCATAGCTGCAGTAGATGGGTTTCCATCCCTGAAACCTATGCCCTCCGGAATACCATAACTGTTCTGTTCTGTAATTGATACTTCGTTTATAACAGGGACCATGGCAGTGGTGGGATTCAATTATTTTTACCACTGGTTCTGTGGGCATCTCCTGGTAGGTGCATTTTACGCGCACGCACGCAGAGGGTTTGATACTGACCTTCTCCTGCAATCCTGCACTCTCCCTGTGTGTTCAACAGCTGACACGCAGCAATCCGCTGTGCTGAGCGAAGCAGCTGAGTTTCAAAACCAGGAAATAAAGCTCAGAATAGAACCAGGGCGGGCAGGCGAGCCCAGTAGCTGATCATTGGAGCGAACCGGTTCACTCACAAATGATCCTCGGAGCTACCAGTTTGGCTGAACTGGGCTGAACTGAACTGGTAGAATACCATCCCAGGACCATGGATATAACTTGCAAGAACCTGAATTCCTAAAATAGTGCCAGGGACATGTTATTAGAACATCCCAACAGAGAAGGAATAGAGGAAAACCAACTGGCATTCTATTAAATCAATGCTTAGGAAATGTCTTGGCACCATTTTGTTCATGTGGAACTCTATAGAAGCCATTTTGTGAGAG
The DNA here is from genome assembly GCF_049901735.1 of Notechis scutatus. NCBI lineage: Eukaryota > Metazoa > Chordata > Lepidosauria > Squamata > Elapidae > Notechis > Notechis scutatus. The sequence continues at coordinate 54,833,897 of NC_142010.1, read as the reverse complement.
TTCTCACAATACATGAGAAATTTCAAGTCTATCTGCCCTAAAAGACTTGGGACTTGAAGTACAATATGCTAGTTCACATTCTTATATATTAATCCAGAAGCAGGCAACAGGATGTCCATATACTCAGGTATGCCCAAAGATTATTCTTCCCAGGTATCCTAACCTTCCTGATTTAAGAAAAAATAATAATAAACTAATCTGATGTAAAGCAGAATAGCAGCTTATAATTTCATTTTTTTACATTTGACCCTAGGCTAGGGGTGTCCAGCCTTGAAACTTTGAGACCTATGGACTTCAAATCCCAGAAATCAGCCAAATCTGGCAGTTGAAGTCCACAAGTCTTAAAGTTGCCAAGGTTGGTCATCCCTCCCTAGACCCTATAGTGACCCATGGAAATTCCAAATGATATTTTCTTTGGAACTGTGCCCACCAGCCATCAAAAAGAGTGAAATAGGTTGAATTGGCAAGCAGAAAACATCAGAGTCAGGAGTATTCCTATGTAAGAGGGCCCATAGCATCCTTTCAAAATTACTAATGGCTGCGTAAGATTTCCTGCCCCAAATGAAGCTGTCTGTCTATCTGTGTTATTATTCTCTAAATGGCTTTCTGACATTTCATCATTTATTAAGAGAATTACTTTTAATTAAATTAATGGAAGCATAACTTCATTTACTGACATTTATTATTTCTTTTATAATGATCTTTTTAAAGAACTTTATACATGGAAGTTGACGTTTTATTATTTTAGCAACAATACTAATGTGGGAAGAAAGATGTCCTGCATTCATATCACTGAACACCAATTTAATCCCTGTAGAGGTAGCAAAAGAAAAATCTACAGAATAAATGAAAATCTATTATCCCAAGCCAAAAACTATATTCAGGGGTAAAAAAGAGATCTTATTCCCATATGCATACTTGATCTTAAAAGCTAGGAGAGTTTCCTTTTTGTAATTTTGCAACTTGCCTGAGGGTTGTGTGGGAGTGGAATACTGCAGGCTCTGAGATGAAGAAAAATGAGAAACATGTTAAAGATAAATGGAACAGTTCTTTAAACATTAGAAAGTAGATTGGTAATTAAGACCAGCTCTCCAAGTCCAAAACCACAAAAGTTAAAAAGGGAAAATATTTCCAGAATTGCATATTACATATTACATTTTATATTTTAAAAAAACCTTCAGTAAAATATATGTTTTATTTGATAAAGCCTATAGACAAAAACATTTTTAAAATTCTTTACATTTGTTGTCTGTAAAAAAAGATAGTGGGCTCAAATCAAGATGCCCCAAAATGAAAAAAAATATGCTAATAATCAGTTATTTTTACTGAGAAGCAAGCTTTGCTCCCCTGTGCTTTTCAGCTTTGAAAGACAGCCTTTGACTTCAAGAAAATGATCATTTTAAATTGTCAAGAGCAAAGAAATGTCACGTGGCCCTATCAAGTATCTGTAGAATTAGAGTACCAGAGAATTAGAAGGCCAGTAAAGTCCAATTGCCCCATTCAATAGAGAAACTGAACTTAAGCATCCCCCCAAAGATGATTGTCAAGCCACCTCTGCAATAGATAGGTCTACTTTTTAAATGGAAATAAAAGCTGCAAGGAGCAGAGCATGATGAATGATTCAATTTTCTCATATGATTAGATAAGGTCCTCTGGTTCTGATTTAATATGGGAGCTCTGGACTGGACCTGTCTCTCTGAAACACATTAAAATGCATTTTTTTATGAGACATGCTACATTTATTTTAACTGATATTTAAACTTGAATTTTATACTGCTTTGTAAATTAATACTAAACAAGTTGTAAAGGCAGTGTAATCAGTTTTAGCTTCATAACAGCTCACCTTTGAGTCAACAATGAACTGAAGCACAACATGCTTGGGAGAAGCTCTTTACAACAGCTACATATACTTGATGTGAATTAGATATACTATTCAGGAATCTACCTACATACTACTAAAATCCTTGTTGTCTTGATCTTTAATTGGGCAAAATGCTTTAGAGCAACAGTTTTTGAACTGAAGCACTTTAGATGGGCTAATTTACAGAATGTGGCCAAAATCTGGGATCCATGACTCCTGAGGGAATGGAATTTGGGGAAACCTTTGACTGCTTCAGTGCTCCTGGCTGCTGCTGAACATACTTGACTGCTGCTGTGGTCATGTAGTTTTCGTTTCAATGTTGCATGACAGCCAATCTCATAATGTTCCCAGTCTCGCAGTCCCTTGCTCCCTCCCCACCCAGCAGCAGCCATTTACCCTTCCTGGGAAGAGAAGGGAAGGGAAGGGAAGGGAAGGGAAGGGAGAAGAATGTATTTCTGATACTCCTTGCCAGTTTCTCACAAGGAAACTCAAAGGAGAAGCTGGAAGTAAGTAAGAAGTAGTTCCCACTCCCACTGCCTTTTTTTTTGTCCACACATGCTCATTCTGTTTAGGTAAAGCAATACCTCTAAAATGATAACCTAACAAAATGCACATATTGTCTGATTCAGATTAAAGAGGGTTGGGGGTGGGTGGAATTGGAATGATTCAGAGCTCACAAGAGGATTAATGTAACAGTGTAGACAGCTTTTTAAAGCAGTTATATCTTCTCCTTGGAATCGCCTGCCTGTTCTCTGCATCTGTAGTATGATCCAGGAGAAAGATAGCTTTGATCTAAGTTATTGGTGGCAAGTACTACTTGTTTGTACCTACACATTCTTTTCAGTACCTTCATATTCAAAGCACTGAAAGGCACTAATATGTGGCATAGGTCAATCCTATCCAACTAGATGACCTCCAGATGTGTTGGACTCAGGGCCAAATGATGTTGTGTATGTCACACCATCATGAAACAAAAGATGTACTTTATATAATTAGCATTTATGTAATTTAAGTAATTAATATTACTTGCATGGTGATATTAAGCCAAACTTGATATCGCTGTGGCTTCTACTAGACACCTGGTATGATTGGGCTTTAGTTCGTGTAATCAAGACTACATAAAAGTAGATTTTAAATTAATTTAGCTGATCTGTCCATTTACAGACCCCTCATATCCTGGACATAAACTGTTTCAACTCCTTCCCTCAAAACAACGCTATAGAGCACTGCACACCAGAACAACTAGACACAAGGACAGTTGTCCATCACTCTGCTAAACAAATAAAAAACAAACAGCCATCACTCTGCTAAACAAATAATTCCCTCAACACTGTCCAACTATTTACAAAGTCTGCACTACTATTACTATTAATCTCATCACTCCTTATCACCCATCCCCTCCCACTTGTGACTGTGTGACTGTAACTTTGTTGTTTGTATCCTTACAATTTATATGGACTGTTTCCTAGTATGATTTGAATGCTTATTGTACCCTATGACTATCATTAAATGTTGTACCTGATGATTCTTGACTCTGATGAATGTATCTTTTATTTTATGTATGGTGAGAGCATTTGCACCAAGACAAATTCCTTGTGTGTTCAATCACACTTGGCCAATAAAGAATTCTATTCTATTCTATTCTATTCTATTCTATTCTATTCTATTCTATTCTATTCTATTCTATTCTATTCTATTCTAAAAACATCTTGGAGGTTTCCGAGGATGGGACATCATTGGACTTCTTTATTTGGCTGCTTAATTTCAAAGTTGAAAGGCAGGATAACCATATGTAGAGAGAAACACAGGAATGTTTTGAATGAGAGAGAAAGAGAAAGAAAGTACCGCCATATCAGGTACCACATTTAAGGAATTGCTTGGGTTATGGATTCATGCATAAGTTCACTCCAAACTTATACATGAACCATAATTATTTTTCTCTTATAGCCTGCAACTAACTTTCATTTTAACCTTTACTTGCCTGCTGGTAAAGGTTGCCAGTTTTAACTTCCTTTCAAAACTAAGCTTTCCAAGCAATGGCATGGTGGCACAGTGGTTAGACTGCAGTACTGTGGACCACTACTGCTGATTGCCAGCTGCCAGCAATTCAGCAGTTCGATTTTCATAGGTTTAAGGTTGACTTAGCCTTCCATCTTTCCGAGGTCGGTAAAATGAGGACCCAGATTGTTGGAGGCAATAGGCTGATTCTGTAAACTGCTTAGAAGCGGTTTCTGTAAACTGTGAAGTGGTATAGAAGTCTTAAGTGCTAAATTTATAATGTAACTGGAGTGGTACCTTCAGTCTTAGACTTCTACAAATTGGGACCCAGGCTCAAATCCCATTTCAGCCGTGTTTTATTTTATAATATGTTTTTCAACACAATTGCTTTTAAAACCTGTTAGACTAAATTCCCAGCATTTTCAGTGAAATAGTCTTTGGCTCTGGAAGTTGTGATATAGGAATATATAATGAGCATGACTGGTAGTTAAACAAATTAGAGTGGAAAGATTGCATATGTACCTATTCTTCCTTTGGTTCAAATATCTTTTTAAATGATGACATATATAAAGGGAAAAACAAGATGTTGTCTTAATTATTTTATTTAAATTTCTTTTTATACTCCCCCCCCCCTTTTTTTTCTTTTTTCCTATTTAAGCTTCGGAACGCAATGGTGAATCGGAAAACAGGAAAATTCTCCATGGAAGTAAAGAAAACAGTGGACAAAGGGGTATTTTGTATAGGCAATTCTTTTCCAACAAAATTTAAAAATGAAATTGTATACTTGTGTTTATTACATGTAGATGAATTTTGAATGTTTGCATATCTTTCTATGATGCTATTATTAATGTTGTCCTAGATTACATGTTTGCTTTTTTTTAGTTCAAACCTGCCAAACTTTTCATATTAAGCTTTTTCCCCCCTCTTGTATCTAGAAGCGAGTGTTGGTGATGACAAATGACTACTATTATACAGATATCAAGGGTACCCCTTTCAGGTAAAACAGCTCACAATAAATGGAATATTTCATCGGGCTTATTGCAATCGCATTTCTACAGGCCTCATGAGCTCATTAAAAGCTCATCAGAAGAGGGCTGACAATAAAACGTCCCTAAATGATGCTGAAAAAAGCAAGGGAAATTGCTTTCCAGTGTGCCTTTTCAGGTTTTATTCAGAGACGGAAAATTTATGAAAGATAAATTGCCTGGCCTGTCACTCAGTAGGCACTCCATTCTGTGCTCTGTTAAGAAATTTGCTGCCTATCTTCAGCTGAATTTTCCCTGCCATTGATAAAAAAATGCTCAGATTTTTGTACAGGGCTAAAAGAAATGCATTTGTATGTACGCTGTAGATTAGGTGTGGCTAACAGAATATTACTAATACGCACTTCTAGGACACTGACATCTTCATTATAAATCTGTAGTCCCCATCACTATCTACAGGCAGTTCCTTTTACCTCAGTCACACATATTCAAAGGCTCAGAGAGTCATGCACACACTCAGAAATGTTATTCATTTGTTATAAGCAATTACATGAAGCATAAACACATCTTGTACTCAAAAGAAAGGAAGAATGAGTGCTGTGTTTCACTAAAATGTTTCCCATCCACAAAATAATTAAACAATATCCAGACTGGTAACACTGATCCAATGATGCAACACTTACTGATTGTAGATGCACTAGCAAATAAAATGATTAGAATTTATTTATACAGAGCTTAGTTCTACATATTCATGGAATGCCTGTTCCGGTAACTGAACCACAAATCAAATCCTAAGCACGATACAGTCCATATGTAGTCCTTTTCGTAGTGTAATTCTGCCTTTAGTGAGCAGACTGGAGTTCATTTCTGGCTGTGACACTGACAGGCACCCAATGCTGTCTACTTGTGCAATAAATCAGTACCGTTCAACCAGACATTAGAGCTCAAACATATGCACCAATCAGGGATTAGTCAGCTGGTAGGATTGATGCCAAGAGGGCCATACTAACTTACACTGGAGACAAGACTCCATTGTTTAGGAAAGGTCCGTAGGAAGCCTCAGTAGTCCAGTATATAAAACTCCTTTACTACCAGTTCGGTCATTTACGAGGTTCGGTGATTTATGATGTGCTTCCCTGCACGCTGTGGTGCACGCCTGTAAATTGTAATCAGCACGCTGGGTGCAGAGAAGCAGCCTTTCAAAAAGCCCCTTTTCCCGGCTTTTTAAACTGCAGCTGTGCCTCGCACGGCAGCTGAAGTTGAAAAAATCAGGAATAAAGATCAGGTAAGAGCCTGGGTGGGTGGGTGGGCAAAAACATCAGCAGACAAAGAACCGGTTCTATGTCTGCTGCTCTTCAGAGCTACCAGTTCTACAGAGGTGGACAGAACCAGTAGAAACCCACCCCTGCTAGGGAGATTTTGTAAGCTACCATTTTGTAAACTTTTTGTATGAAGTAGTTGCACAGAAAACTCAAGGCTCTTCTTTCAGTTCAAGCATGAGTTCTCCTGATGCTTTGTGTCTGTCATCCCACAAGGCAGATGTTCATGAAATAGATGTGAGTTCAGATACAAAAAACCTGTTGAACAACCACTGCAATTTTTTTCTTTTTTTTCCCTTTTTTTGTCAATTCTCCTTTGTCATGTGCCTAACTTTCTCATGTTGTCTTGGTTTGATAGCAGCAGATGTGATTTTAAATTCCATGCATAACTTTTGCAGCATATGTCCAGATTGAAGAATTTGCTGAATCTTACCTACATAAAATTGGCATTCAATTCACAGATTGGATCAGATTCCAAAATGAGAACAAGTGCTTTTACTCTATTGGTCTCTTCTAGTCACCTGCACTACAGGTATTCCTCGACTTACAACAGTTCATTTAGTGACTGTTCAAAGTTACAATGACACTGAAAAAGTGACTTACGATATTTTTTTGCATTAATGACCATTGCCGCATCCCCACGGTCACGTGATCAAAATTTGGACGCTTGGCAGCTGACTCATAATTATGATGGTTGGAGTGTCCCGGGATCACCTGATTCCCTTTTGTGACCTTCTCATGTGCAAGTTTGTCAAATGGGGCAAAACTCACTTAACAAATGTGTTACTTAACAACAGAAATGCTGGGCTCATTTGCAGTTGTAAGTCGAGGACAACCTATACAGTTAAATCAGTACTTTCAAAAATGTAAGAAACATTTTAAAAATGCAACAATTATTGCAACCCTCCACTGTGCTGCCCTTAGTATTTTATGGGAAAAAGCGCATGGCAATACTATTTCCATCACAAAAATATTAAGCAAGGTTAACATATGTAATCAAGAAATTATGCCAAGTGTGTCATTAAGCTCCGATTTTCACATTCTTAGATTTCCTTGCTCTCAACAGCTCTGCTAGCTCTTATACTATCAGTAAGAATTATTTTCCATACAGATGATTTTTATTTGTATGAAAACGGCCTCCTCCTCTACAAGCCTATGGGCAGATTCTACTCTTGGCTGAACAACGCTGACCTTGGTGAGTGTTCATTTTCGCTTGCCAGAGAGAGCAGGGCTTATTGCACCCCTAATAAATATACACAGTCCATTGCTGCTGGCACAACAAACATAAAATGGCATCAAAGTGGCTGGTTGGCCAAGACATGTAACCACCAAGGTCTTGGAAACAAAACAAAATTGTTTCTAGAGCAGGAATTAAAACCTTAGGGAGTAATTATCTTTTCCTGTATTTTCTAGCTTTGTTTATGCCACAGTTTTTATGGTCTGCTTTTTGTTTATCTGCACAGTTTAGGTGTGGCTCTGTCTAGAGGACACGGCAGATATTTTTTCAGAGGGAACGTGACAATAGAAGAAGGTAATACTTGACTGACTCAATCCAATTCCTATAAACCATGTTATTGTGCTGATAATAATGAGCCCTGGGTACACAAATCAACCAATTTGACATCTGTGTGCATGAATGTATATTTGTGTGCAAATGGTAAAAATGCTTTCAGTGTGAGTATAATAACCTTTGCATTTTCTTGGCAAAAATACCACAAGGGTTTTCCAGCTGCTTTTTTCAAAATTACCTATTTGACTTCTGAGTCTAGCATGCAGCACAAAGATTTCCCATTAGATTACTAAAGGAGTCCATTTCAGGTGCCTTACTTTTTCTTTTGGAATTGCACATAAATACTTACTGACAAAACATATGGTGTAATAATACTAGGGCTGAAGCATTGATTTGATCCTTTGGACAGCATTAGGCATGGTGGCGCAGTGGTTACAATGCAGTACTGCAGGCTATTTCTGCTGACTGCCGGCAGCCAGAAGTTTGGCAAATCGAATCTCACCAGGCTCAAGGTTGACTCAGCCTTCCACCCTTCAGAGGTGGGTAAAATAAGGAACCAGATTGTTGGGGGCAATATGCTATAAACAGCTTAGAGAGGGCTGTAAAGCACTGTAAAGTGGTATATAAGTGTTGTGGTTAGCTGGCAGCAGGTGCAGATGGCTGAGGAGAGCGATGACTCTAATAAGGGGCCAGGACCATCAGGGAGTGGACTGCTGCCTTCAGAGATTATGTGGGTTCGCAGCAGTGATGAGGAGGTTCCCGAGGAGCCTGTGCCAAGTGCATGTGCATGAAGGATTACTCGGAGGAAGGAACAATTACAGCAGCACAGGCAACTTGGGAGCAAGGCTGCAAGGTAATGGCCCCTCCCTAAACAGGATAAAAACCAGGTTTGGAAAAGCGTTCTTTGCAGACAGCAAAGAAGCTCTTAAACTCAACTGGTGGACATCTTAGTTCGTGTTTGGAGATTTTTGTAAATTAGTTCTTATCTCTGGGTTTTTGGCAGCCTTGACAAACAAATTGGCAAGGCTCTTTCTTGTCGGAGCTAATTAGTGGAAAGCAGCCTTCAGAACAGAATTCATTATTAAACCTTAAAAGGTGGGGGCTGCTGCCTTTGTCTGTGTTTGCTCTTTGGGAACCCGGTTGGGTCAGAACAATAAATCAAAGTGCTATTGCTATTAGACAGCATTACACATTGAGAAGGAGAGCTTTCATTCTCTTGTGGTCATGCAGTTTTGAAATCTGCAGCTACTAAACTTAGCTGGTGCATGCAAAAATTACTCACTTACCCCAGGTATCTCCAAGTAAACACAACCCAATAGCAAGTGATGAGAAAAACAGCTTCTTGGTACATAGGAAAATTTCCACTTCTTGTGAAGAAGACTAGATTAGACTGGGAGGAGAGTAATCTTCCATGCCACTCTTGGTAACTTTTGCCGCCATTTATAAATTCCCAGGAGCCCCACTCACAACTGATGTTTTGCCTAAATTAATTCTACTGCCATTACTATTAGGGTTCTGATTTGTCTTCAGCTTGAACAAATTTTTCCAATTTTTTTTTCAACAAACCAGCTCTCAATAGATGTTTTCCAACAGTTGGAACATCCAGATCACTGATGCTGCCTTATTATTGACAGTTGTTTTCATACAGTAATATAAATCAGGGTTGCCGTTCTTTTAGTTTGCATTTTGAGGTGGAATAAAATTCCAACTTAAAGCTGAAAAAATAGAAAACTGGGGGGAGGGGGAAATCAAACTTGTTTATCCCTAACTATTTAGTTAAGTCGAAGCAAGAGAAGATAATTAAGTACACAAAATGATAGAAGCTAGACAGCTGCAAGACACCTGCATAATCTGATGTTCCCTTGATTTCATGTGACAATAGATGCTTCAATCTGTAAATAAAAGATAGGGGGACATTAGGAGGGAAAACCATAAAAAGGAAAAGAGAAGAAGAAAGCTGAAATAGATGAATTAGAATTTCCTACATATTTGCGAATCACTGATAGAATTATGACTTACCATCATTGATTAAAGTATATTGAGGGGGTTTTGTTGCATTTTTAAGGAGAAAGGCATTTTGACTTTTATGAATGTTATTCAAAGATTGAACTGGTGCTGTTGTGTGCCCCAAAGTAACTCTTTATCATTTATTCTCCTTTCAGGATTACATGACTTAGAACAGCCTGATGTCTCTTTGGCAGATGAATGGTAAATCTGCATGCAATTGACTTGTGATGTTCTTTCTGTCTGTACTTGGTGTGCCCGCTCCCCACTTATGGAAAGACAAAGGGAGATCATTTGTTATTGTTATTTTTAACCACACATTGTCCTCAGGTCATATTGCAACACAGACTTGCATCCGGAACACCGCCAAATGACTCAACTGAAGGCAATTAAAAACTATCTCACTGGGAAAGAGCCATTGCTTCCTTGTGAGTATATTTCTGATCACAGTTGAATTCAGATGAATCTGGAAAGTTCTTCAAATAAATATATTCTGTTTGCTTTTTAATTTTTAATGGAATAAGGGATCCAAGAAAACTATATAGCTCCTGTATCTTTAAGCTATACCTGCCTTTGTCTGTGGATATTCTCAGTAAACCAGGTAATAGTTGTCCCAAAGGTGCTTTTTCATTTCTCATCCAAGAAGCTTCACTAAATAGTGGGGTGATGTGTATGTGTGTGCGGATGGATTTGTTCCACCCCGCAACCATCCAGTCAGAACTGATGAAGCTCCTTGGATAAAAAGTGAAACATCTTCAAAAAAAAACAAAGAAAGTCTAGTTGTTGTTTTTTTAAAAAAGAACCTTTGAGGCCCTACCTGTTTTCTTCAAATCAACTGTTCAGGGTAATAGAAGTTCAATCCTCTTTTTACCTGGCACACTTCATTGTAAAATCTAGTATAGCAGCACCCATGGAAGTAAGTCATTAACTTCAGTGGCCCCCCAGCCTTTTTTGTCCCACGGCCTGGTACCGGCATCACAAAATGATCCACGGACCGGTACCGGCATCAACACACATGACCAAGGCAAGGCGAGCCGAGCGACTGGCCAGCCAGCCGTCCCCCGCTTCTCCCCGCCACCTTCAACTCCTCCTTTGTACCTTTGTCGATGGGCTTTTCGGGCTCTTTCTTAATCTCCTCCTAACGCGAGACTCCACTGCCATCGGGACGGCTCTTCGTTCGAAGCCGTCCCCCCCCTCGATGAAACTAAGGCGCGAGGATTCAGCACCCAAACACTGCTTTCCAATCGACGGCCGACAAGCTCACCCGGAAGCACTTTCTCAAGCGCCGTCAAAACAAGATGGCGGCGCCCACTTCTTTGCGGCCCAGTAAAAAATGCTCCACGGACTGGTACCGGTCCGGGGCCCGGTGGTTGGGGACCACTGATTAACTTCACTGTGGAGTTGTACAGGGTCGCAGCCACCAAATTGACTATGTGGGTTCAAGTAGTTTAAGTTGCAATCTTCCATATGCACAGTACAAACAATAATGGCTAGCCTTACTCTGCAATCAAAAGGTAAACAATAAATAACTGATTTGCTTATGTAAACATTGACTTTTAAAGTAGGAAGTCGGGTAGGGTGCAATAGTATAAAACTTCTTAATGAGCTTAATACCAGCAAGATGAATTACACACCAGTTTTGAAATTGAAAAGGGAATATTTGAAATTTAGGTTTTGATATGCAAAAGCGAGATAAAAAATATTGCTTCCCTTCTCTATCTCAAAAATAAATGGGGGAGTTATCCTTCATTTCCAACATTTTCTGAAATTAAGTTTAAAACAATAAACCTGGAAAATACCTATCAATATCTGGTGAGGTCAAATTTATCTGGTGAGGAGATTCCATGCATGCTTTTCATGAATGTTTTAAACATTACAGGTGACAAAGAATTGATACAGGAAGTCTTATTTGATGCAGTAGTGAGTGCCCCAATTGAAGCTTATTGGACCAGCCTTGCACTAAATAAATCAGAGTGAGTGGACAGACTGTACTTCCTTCTTCTTATATTAATTAATTTGGATATGAATATAATTTAGGACTATATAAATTCTTCATTAAGTTACTTCACTCACAATCAAAGAATATTCAGGCACATATGGTTGGTATAAAAGTGCCCCAGATAATCCGGAGCTTGATATGACAGTTTTGTTCACCACCTATCCTTGTGGGGTTCCACAATGAACATCCATTTTGGGGAGGACTACAGGGCAACTTTGCTGAGCACCAGGCTTTCATAGATGAATTCAAGCATTTCATGAAAGATTGTATAAGCTTCTTATACAAATATATACATTTATGTGTATCAAAAAGTCAAAGTAATTGTATATTTATTTAGGAAATTTGTATAACTTCTCAGCTTAAGCATATAACTCTGGGCAGCTCACAAAACAAAACAATACACCAGAGATATGGATGCAGACAAACATGATAAATGTAAAATATATCATAGGGTGTGTGTGTGAGAGAGAGAGGGGGGGGGAGGGAGGAGGGAGAGGGGAAGAGAGAGAGAGATGGTGCACGCACACACAAAATCTACCACTATCAAAATCTACTTCATTTATTGGAGAGGGAGATCCATATCCCATCATTTAATTATCCAGATAAAGGCTTGAGCCTTTGTAATCCATAAGTGGTTACGTGTGGATTTTTTTTCTCCCTAAATTATTCTGAGATTTGTGCTGCCCCAACATTGGAAACTTCACCCCTTCATTCAGGAAATAATACATCCATGTCATTTGCAGAATATAATATCCTTTCAGTCAGCTTTCATTTGGACGTTGGGGGCACGTTTTAATTTTCATTAAAAGCTTAAGTTGATTATTGAATTTGGTAAACTGATTGCAGTTGCAGTCCTGGTTTCTACACATGTTTTGTGACCTTGAAATAGGCATAAACTGTTTACTTTGTAGAAATAGAATGCTTTCATGCTGTTCCTGCTTTTCAGAAATTCAGACAAGGGAGTAGAGGTTGCTTTCCTTGGAACTCGGACCGGTCTTTCTCGGATCAATCTTTTTGTTGGACCAGAACAATTAACTAATCAGTAAGTACTAAAACTAGGTATAGTAACTGCACTATACTGAGAAAAGGAAGGATGCTTGCTGTGGGAAAACGCTCGATCTTTTCTCTCCATCTAGTGGTGGTATCAGGAAAAAAAATCAGGGGGTTAAATTGCAAGTTAGGTGGGCTTAGCTGTCTTTTGCAATTCTTTGGAAACTAAATAATAGTTCACATGAATTTCAAGAGATTCATAATGGGAAGGGGAGGGAGCCACCCTGGAGCTATGCCCCTATAGATTTCATCTTTCAGAACATATCAAACCAAATTGCTTTGTTTCTAGAATAACTAGAAGCGCCATGAAAGTTACCACATTGTAAATCTTTTTGCATGTGCATGTTTGATTCTGATATCAGACATATTCCTCAGCTCGTTTTCTTTTTTTCTGCTCAAAGTCTTTGGCAAATAAGGAAGCAAAATGCATGGGATATATATCACATGC